>NW_024962262.1:10334320-10731323 GCF_019238085.1 Lagopus leucura
TATGTGCATGTTTAGGGTTTGATTTTCTGGGATCTGTAGCCTTGATTTTGAAGAGACCAACAGAACTTCGTTGAAGTACCCTTAGGTTCAATGCTTTATGTGTGATTCTCCCCTATGAAGACAGGCTGAGGGAGCTGGGCTTGTTCAGCCTGGAGAAAAGAAGGCTGTGGGGTGACCTCATTGCAGCATTTCAGTACCTAAAGGGAGCCTACAAACAGGAGGGGAATCAACTCTTTGAAAATGATAGATAACAGCAGGACAAGGGGAAATGGTTTTAAGTTGAGGGAGGGAAGTTTTAGGTTGGATGTCAGGGGTAAGTTCTTTACAGAGAGAGTGGTGAGGTGTTGTTGGAACAGGCTGCCCAGAAAGTTTGTGGATGCCCCGTCCCTGGAGGTGTTCAAGTCCAGGTTGGATGGGGCCCTGGGCAACTTGGTCTAGTATTAAATGGGGAGGTTTGTGGCCCTGCATGTGGCAGGGGTGTTGGATGATCCTTGAGGTCCCTTCCAACCCGGACCATTCTGTGATTCTGTGTGATTCTGTAACCCTAACACTGCACTTATTGTAGCCACTCAGTGCAGGAGCAGTGCCAGCCCCACATCAGACTCCAAAAGTGTAAGGTCAGCTGGGTATCAATGCAACACAGCAGATGACACTGTGGGCAGTTACATTCACTTAGTGATTCCTTTCCGAAAGCAAGAAAAGGTAGCACAACCTTTCGCAAAACAGGCGGTGAAATCTAGACCTGGGTGAGGTTTGTGCAGAAAGGTGAAGTTCAGCCTTTAGGGAACATGTATTGTGTTCATAGCACCTTTATTAGCCACTTCTGAATCCACTGTTACCACACTTGTGGTAACAAGAGGAGCAGCAAATGCACCTCTAAAACCTTCCTGGAAATCTGACCAGGATAAAAGGGGCCAGTGAACTTCACAATAGATCAACAGAAGCAGCTCAGTTTAGGAAACAGCAACCTGTTTCTAATTTCAGATTTCTGTGAGAAAAGGCTAAATCAGGACTTTTCTGTTCAGCAGCGCTGACTGACATTTTCATGTGCTGAGTTTCAGTCACAAAACCACTTATCTCTAATGGAAATATTGACACAGATATGAACAGCAACGCTAAATACTTTTAGAAAAGCGTTTTATTCCTGTGCTTAAGACCTACTGTTTCAAGTGGCCACAACCAGTACTTGTCGTAAGCAAATTAAGTCCAATTATCTGATGTCTAAATTAAAATCCTCTCCCTCCTCAGCTCCACTTGCAGCAATTTTTAGCACAAGAGCAATAACAGTTATGCACACTTACCTAATTATAGATAATGATCTTTATAAAGAGCTGCTAGAATATGCTAAGCATCTTAGCATAAACATACCCATTCATTCCTACAGCAAGAGAATGGTATAGGTTAGTGATCGTGGCAAACAGTATCCCCAATCAGTGCAAAACACTATGTTAGTCAAATGATCTACTTCTTCCTTTTTTCCATCCCATCAGCTGCAGCTATGCTTTCCCAGCTCACGGAGATCTTAGACCATCCCCTCACACCAACAGTTTTCAAGGAAAGCATCCTTCACTGCCTCTCATTTGTGACACTTTCCCTCTTCACCACCATAGCCACAGTGTGTCCTGAGTGCCAGCACTCCCCCTGCTTCAGTGTTTGCTTTGCTTTGTGCTTTCTTGCAGGTGGAACGGTCACTGCTGTCAGTGCAGCTTGGTCAGAACAGAGCTGGGATGTTGCAGCTGGCTAGTCTGGAGACCTGGAGTCTTTGTCCCAGACTTCAAATGCTCGTACTGCTTCCATGTGAAGGAGATAACGTTAATGACCAGATTCTTCTGCCATGGCAGATTAAAGGCACCAGTTGTTACAAAATGGACAGATTTCCTCAGCATAACTGGGACAGGCAGTCCATTGATCTTAATAGTCTGATGCTGAACATATAAGTCACATAGAAATTAAAACGTAGATGAACACATCCTTTTGGTATCCAAAAGGTGAAACCATACCAGTACCATATCCCATCTACTGAAATACACCCTGCACAGAAGAACTCATAATGCTAGGGAGGAAGGCCATGGCTACATGAAGTAAAAATCAGCCTTGGAGCATCCCTGTGTTCTGGCAGTTCTCAAGGCACAGCCTTCCATTTTTGTGATGGCTGGGGTCCCTCAGCTACTGCTGCTCCCCAGCCTGCAGCAGCTCCACAGGAAAAGCAAGAGGATCTCCAGCTGCAGTAACCTGTCCTGGTAATTTCAGAGAGTGGGCAAGGCAGAGGAAAATGCACTCTACATGCAGATTCTCCAGTACCTGGGCACTGGACAAGAAATTATCCTCATACTAGGATCATTCCTTTGCCTTTCCTAACATTGCATTCAAAGACTTCATGTGCAAAAGCCACCAGTTGCCAGGACAGGCTGTGCCATGGTTTCCAGCCTTCTTCATATTGCAAAAGCAACAGCCTGGTCTCACAAAATGCAGGTGCTGGAAGGACAACCCCCTCCTTCCACTGTGAACTCCCATGTCTCCAGGAAATAGCTAGACTGCTAATAGAGAGCCAAAGGGAGCTGAAGTGCAGCCCTTGCATGAGCAGGAGAAGCCATGAGGAGCTGGGGGTTTCCCTTGCAAGGTCTGAGGGACTCAGCCCGTAACGTGCTGTCTGGAGCACACATGCCTTTGCATATCTGAGGATGAGCAGATCTGCTGCCAGCAGACCTGTCAAACCACAAACCACACGGCTGGGAGGGGCCGTGGGAGAAACCTCTTCACAACAGTGGTCCTGAGCATCTGCACCTGACATGAGAGCATCCTGAGAAAGGTGTTGCTAGCCACAGAGGTTGTGCCAGAGCGGTTTGTGCTCTCGCAGCTCTGGCAGCACAGGGCTCGCCCTCTTGAGAAATAATTCCTGCTGCCACTGTGAAATAATGAAAGGAAGCCCAGCGTGGATCCCAGTTGCCCATCAGACTGCTAGCAGCTGCCCCTGGGCTTTGGGCAATGGGGACATGACAGCAGCCCAAGGTTGCAATTTTTTCCACCCTCATCACCTGGTAGAAACAGAAATTTCTGCATACGGAGTTGTGAGAACTGTCACGTGGACCACTTTAAAAGACAAATTTGCATGAGTTGTTGAGTGTCTGTATTTCTTGAGCATACAAATAAGCCACTTCTATCAAGTGAAACACACGAGCACCTTTGCTGCTGTCAGGAGCAGAGATTCAGCAATAAGAGAAACTTCAGAAACGGCCCCATTAAGGTCGCAGCTGTTTGATCCTGCCAAATTAAAAGGTTTGCTCAAAGAGGAGCGGGATGCTGAAACAAAAGTGCTTTGAGAGGCCAATCCCGTGCTTGGGAAAATGCAGAGATGAGGCTGTTACAAAAGAAGTGTGTCTGTGAAGGACCTGCTTCTACGTGCGGTGCACTATCTGTGTGAATATCAGCCTAGATGCAAACTCATATGACAAGTTACTGTACAAAACCTTTCGTAATGTGGAGGTGAGGTTGCAAGACTGCTAAGCTCACCGGTGCAAACCTCAGAGCTGCGGCCAAACCCATCTCCGTGCTGCTGTGTGCAGGCCACAGCCGGTCCCACACATTCATCCCCTCCCCACCACCTCGGCGCAAAACAACTGCACAACGTGTTTTTAGGAAAGGCACACTAATTGCGTGCAGAACGGATGAGCATGTAGCTGGTGCTTGGTTATGAAGATTTCCTGCCTTCTACCCAGGAAGGGCATGGTCTGCAGGTGTCATACGGGGTGAAAAATAAAGAGCAACTCCCAGTGACTCGTTCCTGGTTACCGCTTTGACTTTCAAGGTTTGTGTTAATGAGAGAAGCCCTTCAGCCACAGTGTGTTTATACGGCAATACATTTAGAGAACGCATGTCACTGTAGGAAGAAGAAGCTTGTTATTATTTCGGGCAGGCAGAAGGTAATTGAAGCTACACATACTCAACACCACTCCTTGCAGCAGAAGGGGAATGTACCCAGCAGAGCTAGAAACAACCCCTAAAGAGCCATCTGCAGGGCCTGGCTCAGTAGCTTTACAACAGCCTCTGCCTGCAGCTAAACCAAGGTGTTTCCCCCATAACTTGTGTGCCCTGTGTGCAGGTCCCTCTGTAAAAAGCCCTCGCTTTCAAAGCATGAACAGCCCTTTCCTCCCATTCACGCTTTTGTCATGAAGCATCTCCTTGGTGCCACACCGCAGTGCCCTGCCACCCAGAGACCCTCTACATGCCCCAGATGAGCAGAAAGAAGGGCCCTTGTGTTTCAGTGAGATGTCCCACATTAGCCAGCTGTTCGCCATAGCTCTGTGAGAATCACCCCAGGATGGGCTCAGCTGGGTGGATTTAACTGTCGAGAAAAAAAGTCATTTCCTGCTGATATAAGAAACAGCACCAACCCCTTCCTGCACAGAATTTTTTTTTTCTGTCCCATTTCACAGATTGAGAAGCAAAGATACAGATAGAAAAGGGCTGTGATTCACCTGACCTGGATCAGGTCTTCATCTGAATCAGCCAAGAGCTTGCACTATGCACTCCCACAGCCCAAGACTTTCTCTTCAAGGGAAAACACCTGCTTAATCAGCTTTAATAGTGTCAGCTGGGAGATAGGAGATATTCTCTCCTGATACATAGATATACATTTCTCAGTACCTGAAATTATGCAGAATTTCTGTGAATGGGCCCTGCTAAACAATCTGAAATACTTGATCAGATGAAGACTTGTTTAAATTCAGCTTTTCATAAAATATTTCCTTTGTGTAACAAAAAAAATGAGAAGGCCATGTTCTCTTTGTGCACATATGGCTCTTTCTGTATAAGCCTTACTGGCATTAATGATTTTAGTGTTGACAATTATCTTCTGTAGACCAAATCTGGAAGCAGATTTACAACAGCCTTGAATAGTTTCATCTGATTCACCACAGAGTTCAATCTTCCACCATTTAATACTATGCTTTGCAGAAAAGGTGGTGTGCCTAATCTGTTATGAATATTTGTAAAACTGATGCTTAAATGAGTTTGAAAGACATTTAGGCACAGTGGGTCAGATACCCATCTCCAAGACCAGGGCTTCAGGGCATAATAATATCTGCTTTACTCAACAAAGTAGACTTTCAAAATGAGTTGATAGTATTGTACATGAGCATGAATGTTTTTTCTCCTCTTATCCTGTCTTTTTTGAAAGAAAAGCAACCCAGCATGCTCTCCTGGTTAGTTGAAAGAGTAAGAAAGAGGGAAACATCAAATGGCATTATGTTTCACACAAGGACAGCAAGAAACTTGGCTCCATTACATCATGATCAGCAAAGAGGATTAAATTGTTTTAATTTAATTTATCTACTTCTAAGAATAGTTTTCAGCTATCCTAGCCAACAGATTAAGTTGGAAGGAAAGGAGCAGCACCCACAGTGATTCACAGACTGCTGATGATACCAAATGCAATTGCCCAGAGTGAGATGTTTCTGGCTGTGCTGCACTCTTCTGTTACAATACCCACAGCAGCACACTTGGGCTTGTTCCCCAGCCATCATCCAGCCACCCAGGCTACAGAGCCCCTCAGCCTCCTGACTGACCATGACCCTTGCTAGACTAAGTTGGAAAGCTTACAAACACTGATTTCTTACTTGGTGTTCTGTGGTCATATCTACTCTCACAACAGTATCTCCAGCACAGAGGTAGAGCCAACAGAGACTCCCTACAGAGCTGTATAGAATGAGGTACACAGTGGTGCACATACCTTGTAGCCCAGCATTCCCATGCTTCCATGGATTTGAAAAACTTCTTTAGCCAGATAAGACAATTTCATGATGTAGCTACATCTTGAATTCTGTGGTATATTTCGACCCTTCCATCTCTAAACATATATAGTAGAATTGGAAAGGGTGGTGTAAAGGACTGCTTTAAAGGGAAATAAGAAAAAAGCTTCTGTATAAGTTATGACCAAGGAGACAGGAATACATCAGCCTGGAAAAACAGGGACTGAGGAGGAACGTGACATCAAATACCATGACATGCATATTGCATCCTTAGTGGTATGGACAAAACAGGGAACTTTTCTTCATTTTCCCCTCATATGCAAAAAATTGGGGGCATTTTATGAAACTAGCATATGGCAGTTTCAAAACAAACAAAAGGAAATACTTCACACACATGCGTGCATGGAGAGTTGCCCCTCGCAACTGGTCATGGTAGATGCTAAACATTTACATGAGTTTAAAAAGCAGCCAAACATGCTCACAAAACTTTTGAAAACTTAGAAAGTTTGGGAACAAATGTATAACCTACTGACACCTATTAAATGCAAGGCTGTTCTCCTCTCTCCCAGGTGAGGAAGTGTCTAGAGAGATAACTGTAGGAAGGTGGGAATTTTTTTCCATAAAAGTGCTATTGTATACTTGCAATTCATACTTAAGTTCCCACTGTGAACCAGTTGAGGAGAATTGCCTGCCTACCATTGGTCTCACCCTACAGGTTCTCATAACGTGTTTCTCATGATGCACAGCTCTCTATGCAATGTCAGACCCATGGCAAGCTGTACAGACAGTGCTAAGGCAGCCCATTGCCTTTGGGAGTCACACAGCTTTGCAAAACTTCCCTTTCACTCTTCTTCATCTGGAATAGTTATACATAAAATCAGAGTTTTCAAAGGCCCATCACATCCACCAAGCAGTGCCATTGTCCAGGGTACAGAGGGAATCTCAAATCCACCCACGCCCTCCCACAACTCAGCAGACATCACCTGAGTGGCTGCCATGGGGACTCATTCAGTCTTCTTTAGAGCCACAGACACCATACAGAGAGGAATTAGGGAGGGGGCACAGGACAGCCCTTGGGAACACATTACAAGAGTGGTATGGGTATGGCCATTGCTTCTGACTACAGTTTAAGTGTGCTGACGTATTACATCTGTTCCTGAAGATCTTCATTTATTTTACAGTTGCCCCGATGTGTAAACCTTAAACATAGCCTTACAGGTAAGATTTAGCTTTGCCTGCTAGAATCACAAAAGCTTGTTTGCATTCAGTATTGCTTCACGATAGCTAACAATAAAGGACCACAGAAGATAACATGCTGACGTCCAACCACTTCAGTTCACTTCACAGAAGTTGCGCTGGGATTCCTAATTATCTAGAAGTGATGGTAAGTGCATAAACATCAAGATGATCATGATTTCTTGATTTCTTTCCAGCACAAGCCACTTTACTTGACTAAGTCTCTGTCAGCCTCAGTTACAGGGTGAAAATATTTACTCCCTTTGGAGATCGACAAACACAAAAGCATGCAGTAAGTGCTATCAGCTGAGGGATCGTAACACTTTGAAGAGACAGGAACACCATGCTAGAACTTCCATCAACAGTGAGGAAAAGACATTACTATGAGCAGAAAAGGAAAACATCATTTCCTTCTCATTAACTTGCTGAAAGTATAATTGTAAATCACCCTTGACCAGATGCCATGAGAGGAAGAAATGCTGTTTCTAAATCTGTTTAGAAATCAGTGCCACAAGCACTAAATGCTCCAAACAATTATTTTTAAAGTGAGGATGGTAAAATTACAGTCCTGGTTGTGCACATCAGCAACGGCAGGCGATGCAATGAAACAGCTCCTATTACAAATAGGAGTCCTGCAAATGAATGCAAGTACTCTCAGATGGATGAGTTTGCATTCAATCAATGAAAGGCTACAGGGCAATTAATTACTGAGCATACACAGTAGAAAAATTTCCTTCCTCCAGAGGAAGGTGGTTTAAACTACAGACTCTGCACTGCTCCTCGAAGGCATATGTCCTAAAACCTGCAGTGTCCTGTCTTGTATGTCAACGGAACATCCAATTATAATCAATGAGAATATCATTGTTTGAGCCTTTGTAATATGCAAACACACATACTACAGGTTGGAGGAAATTGCAAGTGAGCCATTACAACAATTAAGTAGCCGAGCAACCTTTTGATAAGTTCCAAGTAATTTAATTTCCCCTGGAGCTATGCTGTTGAGTCCACAGAGTGATCAGCACCAGCAAGACAGCGAGTCCCTCTGTAGCCATGCTCACACATGCAAACGGCATTTTGGGAACATCCACCTCCTTAACCACACTTCCGCTGAGCTCACTCTTTAAGGTTACAATTAAGTTACACACTCCTGCCAAAAAAACAGCTGACACATGATGAAATTTTAAGGGATTTTATTTGCCATCTGACTGCATCACTGGCCCTGACTTGCGCCACTTCTCTCAGCAACTGCATCAAAAGTCTTTTTTTTTTTTTTTAATCTGGTTTCTGCAAATAAGGATTTGGGGAGTGGGCACCTGGTGTAGGCCTCAGATCTACCAAATTCTGTTCTCTTAAAGTCCCCTGACAAGATGAAGAGAGGCACTATCTTCTTTACACTGAAAATGCTTCTCGGTCACATTCTGCAGATTAGCAGTCTTAAAGATGAGTTGCAATTTAGCTAGATATTGACCCCTTTTTAAGGGGTGTGTGTTCTCCTCAAAAATGTTTCTTGACTTGCAGGAATATAGCAGCATCCCTATAATTTGCCTCATGTTCCATGCAATCATAGCAGTGGTACAGCAGAGCCTTCTGGATTTAACCACAGCCCACCAATTAATGTTGCATGGGTAAATATAGTTCAGAAGTGAATTAAGTAAGTTTTAACCAAGGGTTATCAGGGCCACTATGAAATTTTTTTGAATGGGAGAGAAGCAAACACACTAATTTGAATCTAATGTAATTCCCCGTGCTTTTGCGTGAAATAAATCAAATACTTGGCTATGAGAGCAGATTTGCTCTTTGAAATAAGACCCAAGTGGCATTTTTTATGTGATACTAATGCTGGCAACAACCAGCAGCACTGGCGTTGATTTTTACAGAACAGTGTTAGGGCAGTGCTACATGCTGTTCTAGACCCAGCCCAAAGGCCCTGCTCTTGAGCTCCACTTGCACAGGTTGTACAAAATCAGGGCCCAAATAGCAGAACTTCAAAGTAGGAAGGAAGTAGGTGAAGAAAAGACAGCAGTGACTTTTGATGAAAGGGGAAGTATCGATATGTAGAGAAGCTACTAATAGAATAATTCAGGGAGCAGCCTTGGCTCTGCCTTGTTTAAGGTTTTTAGAAATGAGCTTGATATACAAAGTGAATGTACTGCTGATATTTGCTTGTAGCATCGAGGAGAAAGGGCTTATTTTCCTATGGAAGGTTTGCAAAGGCTCCTCCTTGAACTGGAGGAGTAAAGTGACTGAAGACATAAAAATGGAGTGAAATTCAGAGCTACTCAACACAAGATCATATATTCATGGAGTAATAATGAGAACTGCTACCATAAGCCGAGAGCTCATTAACTGGAGATGACTGAGAAGGAGAAGAAGCAGGGAGTATTAGTTAATTATAGGATGACTGAAACTACCGAGTGATGCAACTGTGAGAAAAAGCAAATGTGATCCTAGGATATGTCAGTCAAGGCATTTCCAGGGGAGAGAGGTGATACTTGTCAGGGCATAAAGCAGCACACCAACATGGAATGGCAACCACATACAGACAACCCAACTAGTTCAGACCAGAGGTCTGCCTTGCTCATTTGCCTTTTTCCAACAGTGGACAGAGTAAGAACAGGAAGAATAAGTATAGGACAAAAATATGTAAGACTTCCCTCTGATACTCTCACAGCCTCAAAACATTTTCAGCTCAGGGGATTTCCTTCTTAGCTAGCTGTGGTTTGTCTATTAAGCAATCCACAATGGATTTTTCTTCCACATGATTCTCAATCTATCCTCGAGCCAGTGTAAATTCCTTGCATCCAGTGTATCCTTTGGTGAAGACTTCCTAACATTTACTGCTTATCACAAGAAAAATCACCTTCTCTTTTTTTTTGTTTTGTTTTAAATTTAGTTCCCGTTCATTTCAGTGAGTGGCCTTTAAGTTTTGCACTGGGTAAAACAGGATACAGTTAATACCCAAATTTCATAGACCTCCAGCATATCTTCCCAAGTAGCCTCTCTCCAAGCTGAAGAGGCCCCATGCATTCAGTCACTCTATATCCATCAACATCTCTACTGCCCTTCCCTGAACCTTAACCATCTTCAATACACCCTTCAAAGCTAAGAAGAACAGGACCATGCAAAGCATTCAAGGTATAGTCAACCTATGGGTTTAAACAGAGGCACAAGGTTGTTTTGTTCTTTATTCCATTCCTAATAGCTCCTATGTTTGATTTGGATTAGTGTTGTAGTTCTTTTTTAATAATGGGGATTTCTTGGCTGCTGATGAGTATGAAGCTGATATTTTCATGTCTAATTCAGTCATCTATGCCCATGAAACATTAATTTCACCTTGAAGGGATACTGAAGTAAGGAATCAGGCTAAGATGAGAGAAACTGAATGTCTATCATAGGAGTTGAAGTTAAAGAAAAGGCATCATTCCTGTCTGTGCACATCACTGAAAGCACCAGGCAAGTGTTACACCAGGTTACTGAGGATAGAAGACACCATTAGGACAAAGATATAAGTTGGGCTTGCTTTAAATTGGACTTGGATAAATTCAGTGATTAAAAGAATGCTGGGGATTGGGAGACTCTGGAGCAGCGTTTCAATAGAAGGGAGTGAAAAATTAAATCACTTTCAAGATAGGGCACAGCCAGTTTGTGAACACAGGAAGACTTCATCTAAGTATGCATTTTAATAAATAACATGTGAGGTGCATCACACCAGCTCCTCTGTGCCTCCATTTAGACATCCCAAGGACAGTGTTTTCCTTCATTTAGGGTGGAGCACATTTCTTTGCAGAAAACTACTAAAAAACATACACAAAGACATGAAGGCAGAGAAATCAAGACAGGCTAGCAAGCTTGCTGCTGGTTACGCAGGGAGGTTTCCCTGTCTGAACCAGCCCTTACTAGATGAAGAATAATGTTGGGCAGGTACATAGCAGTAGGAAGTCTGTGTTAATCCTTCTGCCTCAGAGAGAAGAAGCAGTGGGAGGAACGGGCTACATAATCCCTAACAGTTTTAATTCTTCAATACTTTTTAAATACTTAATTCATTTAAGCAATTATTCGCAGACTGGCTAATCCCCTCATGCCCCTTGTGTAGACAGACCTGCAGTAACCATTACCACAAAGACCAAAGTTTAGAGCAGGTCAGGTAACAGAAGAGTAGAACTAAGCACTCTTGGATAAGCTAAGCTTTTTGAGTTGGGATAGAGCTTTTATTTGTCATATTTGTTATTTATTTATTTTTATTGGTGGGATTTATTCCCCAGCTTCAGCATCTATAAAACTTCAGACTACTACCACACTAAAGAAAAAGTAAGAATTGAAAAAGCACCCACATATCTTCAGACTCACTTTTCATGTGAAATATGACCAAAACAGAAGAGGATACGTGCTGGAGGATTAAATAGTAGAAAGTACTGTTGTATATACCAGCATAACAAAAGCTTACAGAGAGGTGTAAGGCAAATCTAAGGCATTTCTTTCATCTTGGGAGGTCAGAATAGTGGGAACACATATTTCTGTATACTCAGAGAGATCCTGTACACCAACAGGAACAGTAAAAGTCTTCTTTTTTAAAGTGCCAGTAGAGATGGCAATCCTGATTCAAAAGACTAAGACCACTCCTTTAAAATTCTCTTTACCTCAGCTGCCAAAAGCTGCCAGTTTTGTTAACATCATTGGCAATCGCTGAACATTCAGTCTTGTAATGCTGGTGATAATGTTGTTTTAGTGCCAAAGACATCCAGCCAGACTCTGGTTTCCAGAGGAGCAAAGAGTTAGGAATGACTAAATTTAGATAGATTTTGCTCAATAATCTTTAAATTTGAAAATATGGAATTTGAATAGCTAATGCAAGTTTTCTATTAGATGCAAGCCAAGAAAATGCATTTAAGGATTGAATAAAATTCTTTCTTTGAATTCTTGATGTTTATGTGCAGTGAAGAAAATACTTGTTTTCTCAAAAAAAAAAAAAAAAAAAAAAAAAAAATTGGCAGTGAGAGAAACACCCAGATGCTGGTTTGATAAGCAATCTCTGTGCTTTTTGTTCAAGAACAGAGGAGGAGTAAATGAAAAAGGAATCTCGGAGGTCTTTACATCACCTAGCTGTAGACACCTCACAAAAAAAAACCAACTTCCATATAAAGGAAAAGAGATCCAGCAGAAAGTAATGCACCCTCCCTAAAATATGGTCCTAATAAATTAAAATTCTTGAAATCTTGTATCTGGGGGAAAGGAAAAAAAAAAGAAAAAAAGAAGCACATCATGATTTCTGTTCTATTCCCACTGGGGCCATGTCATTTCATCGTCAGGAATAACAATAAAATCAATTCATTATGTTCCATTGAAGTCAGCCTCAGGAGAGAGATCAAAGAATGAAAGGAAATGAAAGCTGACCGACTTTATCACCTTTGGAGTCAGTCCCAAAGATCTCAAATTAATTTAGATTGGTGGGGCAGTGCATAAAAGCTGGCAAGCCCTTGTACAACAGCAGAGCCTTTATACAAACCAGTGGAGAACTGCAGTCTCCAGGGCTTTTCCATAAGCCAAGCATTTCTGTGACCACTAAGTACTTCTTCCTTTGGCTATGTCAAGTATATTATCAGAGGCAGGGGGGAATAGTTCTGTGCTTTCCTCTTGAATTCTGCAGGGAAACATCTGTCTCTCCTGAAAGACGCAGCAGTGACACTTGGGTGTGAAAACCTGCCCTCCCTAAGAGGCAGCCAGTTCCTGGCATCATCCCTAACCAACCCCCTGGGGGGAGCTGGGGGCCAGATGTTTCTCTCTCAACTATACAGCAAAGCAGTTTTCTAAGCTGCAAGTTACAGGTAGTTTGCCACAGTTGCAGCAGCATAGCAACTCTAAGGGTTGGTGGTCCAGGGGAGCTGCTTGGTTGGGGAGTTGGCATCACTCTACCATCAGCTGCAGTCAGGAGCACAAACCCTGAGGCTGGCCCTTCCTTCGTTTGTGCTGGGACCATGACAGGTCCCAGGGCACCCTAGTCCTTCTCTTTATTCTTGCTCTTTTCCTTGGAATTTTACTTCAGCTGAGAACATCCCTCTGAGCTCTAGTTTCCCCTCCAGTCTTTCCTTGCAATGCTTTATTGTGTTTTATTTTCAATCCAGATCACCATTTCCTCTTCAGCCTTTGTTGTAATACCCAAGCTCTGGAATCCCAGATGCAAGGCAGGCCCTGTGCAACGGCCCTGACTTATCCCAAGCCAAATCTCACAGCATCTGTGGTACCACATAGAATCACAGAGTCATAGAATCATAGAATCACTCTCACTCAGGTTGGAAAAGACCTTAAAGATCATTGACTCCAACCACAACCTGACCTGTACTATCCTAACAACCCTCTGCTAAATCATGTCCCTGAGCACCACATCCAAATGGTTTTTAAACACATCCCGAGACAGTGACTCAACCACTTCCCTGGGCAGCCTATTCCACTGCTTAACAACCATTTCTGTAAAGAAGTGTTTCCTGATATCCAACCTAAACTTACCTGGGCACAACTTGAGGCCATTTCCCCTTGTCCTGTCACCTGCCAGCAGCGAGAACAGACCAGCCCCGCTCTTGCTGTGAGCACCTTTCAGATATTGGATGAGAGGAATAAGGTTTTCCCCTCAGCCTCCTTTTCCCCAGACTGACCAGTCCCAGTTCCTTGAGTCTCTCCTCATAGGACATATTCTCCAAGCCCTTCATAAACCTTGTTGCCCTTCTTCGCACCTTTCTGTACTGAGGTGCCCTAAACTGAACAGAGTACTCAAGGTGAGGCCTCACTAGTGCTGAGTACAGGCACAGGATGACTTCCCTAGTCCTGCTGATCTCACCATTCCTGATATAAGCCAGGATGCCATGAGTCTTCTTCGCCACCTGGGCATGCCAGAGAGAGACTAGTTCCTGATAGACCTTCCCTTCCCTCACCTCCTTGGCAAGTGGCTGCCTACTGTAAATACTCAGTCAGTGGGTCCCATTAGCCTTGATGACTCAAAGCTTTGTCATCTGCAGCTGCAGACAGACACTGCCTTGCTTGCCCTTGATTGCATGCAACTCTACAAGCAGTATGAAGATGTTAAGCCAGCAAAATGGAGTCTGAGCCCACAGAGTAAATTAATCTACCCGAAAATGAGATGCAATTGATACCTTCACACCCTCTGCACGAGCCATAAGATGCTTTGAGTCATGCATTTTGGAGAGGAGGTGGGCTTCAATTCTAGAATTATAAAAGCTGGATAGAATCATTAAGGTGGGAAAAGACCACAAAGATCACCAAGTGCAACCATCAGCTCATCCCAACATGGCTACTAACCATGTCCTTCAGTGCCAAATCCACACTGTTCTTGAACACCTCCAGGGACGATGACTCACCCACCTCCCTGGGCAGCCTGTGCCAGTGCCCAACTACTTCTTCAGAAAAGACATTTTTACTAAAATCCAGCATGAAACTCCTCTGGTGCAACTTGAGGCCTTTCCCTCTCATCCTATCAAGGAGGCAGCCATGCACGTGGGCCGCCTTCCTGCTGTGATCCAGCCCCCACTGCTGAAAGCAAGGCCCTATGAAAAGCCTCTTTTTTCAGCTACTCGCTAAACATCCAACAAAAATGAATTCCTTCGTTCAGCCCCAAGTCTGCATTCAGTAGGAGGTAAAACCTCATGAAAAAAAAAAAATTAGACTTTATGGAACAGTTCCTCATCTTCCAACTTAAGTTGCCACCTGAGGACTCCCACAAGCAGTCCCACGGGGACTGTACAAAGTCTGCAGACACTCCTGCATTTGCCAATTTTGAAAGCTCAGCCCTGTAAGAAAACTGCTCTGAAGAACTAAGAAAAGACACCTTTATTACCATCAAAATCTCTACTCTTTAGAAGCAGCCTGAAAAACACCACTTTCTTTTCCTAGCTGCCCCTTCACGTTGCCATGTTGTGGAGGGTTTTCTTGCCCACTGTTCCCAGTGTATGGTGGAAACAAACTGTGAAATATGCATGCTAAAAAGATCAATTCTGACCCCATCACTTGATCCACAGGCATTCAAATTTGCATGCAAATAAAAAACGTTGTGATTTTTTGTGACCATCCAACAGCTGTTCCTGGACTGGAGCATGAGGAGTCATTTGTCTCAGCGCAGTTTTTGATGGATGGATCCACATGACCGAAACTGCTTTCATAAGCAACGCATAGTCAGGCTGCTGGCAAGCTCAGGGGACAGAAGAGGAGAGAGACAGAAGGACTTTTCAGACTTTTCAGCTGCTTTTCCTGGTGGTCAGCTCAGCTGAGTGTCAAAGCACACTGCTAGCCTAAAGAAGAGATGCTGCCACTGGCTCATGCCAATCGTGCCTGTAAGTAAATACAAGGCATCATTTTCCTCTGCTCTCAGTCTCACCAACACTAAATTGATTTAAAACCTTCCAAAGGAAAAGCCTCAATGTTTAATTTCTCTGGCTAGCCTTAGATTCTTGGCCCCCATTTTATTTTCCATAACATCCAGTTTCTTTCTTTTGACACTTGTTATCCTTCAAAAATGCTATTGTAATTAGATCATGACACTCTACAACTATCTCCAAACTTAAATATTCCCTTTCATTCAAGACAGTTTATGTGCAAATTTCATAAGATTTTTAACAATGTTATCTTGAAAGTACACAGCGTACAGAGCCAGAGTGGAAGGAAAATAAACTCACAGAAAATAAAAAGCGATTCAAACTCCTGCCCAAAAATTCAAATAAAACTCTTTGATCTTCCAGAAAAACTTACTTGATTTTATTTATTTTCCCATTCTTCTCCGCTTCCTCTCTTCAGACAAGGAGGAAAACAGTGAAATGCTGCATGAAAAAAATATTTTTACTGTATTTTCAGCCTGGCGAGGACTGAAAATTTAAAAAAAAAAAATCACTATGATCTAAAAGGAATCCCAGTTCATTCACCCCAGGAAAGTTGCCTGATTAAAGACTCTTATGTAATACTTTATCAGAATTACAGATCTATTTTAAATGATGCAATGCCACAGACTCATCAAGAATAACCCACTGTTACAGTCAAATTTATTGCTTCTGAAACACTTTTGATTCCTGCCTCAAACAGTTCACCACAGTTCTCTGTCCCTTTTTTTTTTTCCAGAGTGGCTGTGACCTAAAACCACTTTCTTTTCCCAGTTCCATTAATCTGCCCTGAGCATACACCCTTGCAGCACCAGCTCTTAGGTGCATCCATCCTGTGCTCCGTTCTATACTTCTGTATGGGTCACAGCTAGGTCCCAGTCTTGATGTAGGAGAGCAGGATGACCAAGTCCTGTCACCTTAATATACCTGCAAGGCACTGAGTGTGGGAGCAAACGACACAGGGGGGAGGAATCTCAGAGCTGCTTTTCGGCAGAATCACAAAAAGAAGTGTCAGGAAACATACATACATACAAGAAAAGATTTTGGAGGCAGCTCCAATGAGATTTCCACTGCCTCTGCATACTGGCATCAGATCTCTGCAAATCAATGAACCCTCCAAACCAGAGGCCATTGTGAGGGACAGGATTATACTGAGATTCCAAAGCAGCAAGCCAAACAGCTGAGTTTCTCAGACCTCACGTTATGGGACCCAACCAAGATTATCCATAGAGACCTCATCCATCTGATTCCACTGCTATGCAATAGCCTGCTGTGCTGAGCAGGACTTGGATTTCATGTTCATATGCTGGGTGTGCATTCTCTGCCTATCCTGCCCAAACTGGCATCTAATTCACAGGCATGCAGCATAGTCTCTGTTTCTCTGAAGTTTCAGGCTTTACTCTCAGGCTCCATTCTCTCCCTCCATATGTTCCAGCCACTCTAATCCATCTAGAAGTCAGCACTGTGCCTAAAAGCACACTGACAATGTTCCTTAGCACGCCAAAAACAGAAGCATTGCTTTAAAAAGCATTTACTATTGTTACACTCAACTTCTAGGAGCACAAACCAAGCTCCTGAGACATATAAAACTACAGAGAGTTTGAACTCACCTAATCATCCTGCACTCAAATATTCAGTGTCCCTGGCTCCTAACAATGGTCTCCAGCAGGTCTCATGCATGAAAAGCAACCAAATTCATTCCTCTTTATCAGACACACTACCTAATGCTCAAGTATTGCATTCCCTAAACCCTTGGAAAGTGTTGGTCCAGCCTATACCTCAAGTAAAATGCCTTAGAGAATTCAAGAACAGGAAAAAAGAAAGAAACATTGAGAGAGAGAGAGAGAGAGAGAGAGAGGAGGGGGAAAGGAGGGAAGGGGAAGGGGAAGGGGAAGGGGAAGGGGAAGGGGAAGGGGAAGGGATGGAAAGACACATTAAAATCCTCAAGCACATCATAAAAATATTAAGTAAAACATCAGTTTTCTTTCAGGCAATTTTAGAGCCCTTTCCTTTGAAATCCTGTTTGCTACAGAGCCAGCTCACTCCAGGCTGTTTAATATTTCTCAGGATTGGTTTCCTGAAGAATTAGAATTATCTTTATGACAAAGCTGCCTCTGAAATCCACAGGCTTTATACTACAGGGTTCAAAAGGAGCAACCATTCCAGGGCACTTCTGAAGGTCTCCCAACCTTTAAACCCTCTTTGTCTTATCTCTGTCTAGTCTCTGGAGCAAACACATGGAAATAGCATTAATCCAGTTCTCTGTTGAACTGGTTTGCTTCCTTCCTCTGTTGATACACTGCAAAACTCCCAGCACCAATGAACCACCAGTAAAAAAGATTATGAATGAGCAGTAGTGACAGAGGCTTCATCTGTCCTCTCTTTGCGGGACACTGGAGTACTCCTCAAAATGCTGATTCCATGCCATCGGAGGGAATCATTTCTTAGTTTTCCTCTTCTGGAAAAGTAGTTCACACAGGGAGGAAATTCAGACACCTTTAACTCTCATAGTGCAAAACTTGGAAACACTTCTGGGTGGTTTTTGAGCAGCACAGACACTGAATGGATACCTGTAACTATTCAACTAAGTACAACTTAATGAAAAAAAAAGTTTGAAAACAATAGAGGTACAGAGTTCCCAGGGATAAGACTGGCCTTTTTCTTTTCCAGTTGGAAGAGCTGAAGGGGATGCCCTTTTCCATTAAAGATGGTAATACACCCAGTATGTCTGAGGGCCAAAATGCTCTTTCAGTTCCCGAAAGTGCAAGATGGAAAGAATTTCACAAGACTTTATCAGAAAGAATTCACAGTGAGATAAACATTTACTTCTGCCATTTGTTTTCATTCAGACTTGACTTGTCGCTAATAATTATGACAGAGGATGTGATAAATGTCCGCTCAACATTTGTAAGAACAATATGCTTTACCCAAACACGAGAACGCACAGGAAAAAAGGCTAATCATAAACTAATTATTTCTTTCACTAATCATTACTGCTCTGAGTCACTGCTTCTATGAATTGCCTCACTTTTTTTGTGTTTGTTTTTCTTCAAGAGTGAAGCAAAGAGGAAGAAAAAATCAGCCTTGGCTTGTTCTTTACTTTGCATCTTTCTCTTTTCGCATTCTTATGTGTTTTATTTCTCCTTTCCGTGAGTATGTTGATGTTCCAAACCTATGTTTGAGTGTTCCAACCTTCATAAATCTACCTAATGGCTAAAAGTAGCTAAAATATCAAAATACTAAACCTGACTGTGTTCTCAAGGAGCTGGATGGAGCCTGAATGACAATATAAACATGCTTTTTCTTCTGTTTCACCTACCACACTTTTGGTGGTTGGAAGAGCTCTTCACTCTGCCAAAGAGATAAGGAACATTCCTACTTTGGGTCTGTGCTTTGCTTTCATGCCTCAGCAATAGGTAAAGTGACCTGTGCAGATTACCTTGTTATCACCCCCAAACAAAAAATGCATGCGGGAATTTAAAGTCTTAACATTCCCTCCTTCCGGGAGAATGAGAGCGAAGCCAATAGCCCTGGAGAGCAGGCACCACAGGTAAGAAAGAAGGGCAGTGAGGGGAAACCACACAGGCTTTGTTGGAAGATTTGAGTTGTTGTCAAATCAAAAACATTTAGGAAACTCAGTTTTACTGAGTTGAATGCATCCTGAGAATATGAAAGTGATCCAAGAAATGCCAAGATTCCCTGATCAATGAGACTGTGTAAAACTGCAAAACAGAGTAAACGCTTCGGGGTGTTGTAACCAGCAAGAGAGTCTCACAAACAGAGCATACCTATATTTCTTCTGGGTACATTCCATAGAGCAACATGAACTCACAAATCCATCTCCATGCAGTCTGAAAATCATAGAATCGTTAAGGCTGGAAAAAAACAATAAGATCATTTAGTCCAGCCACCAACCCATCCCCACTGCGCCCTCTTACCACGTCCCTCACTGCCACACCTCCACTGCTCTTGAGCACCTCCAGGGCCAGTGACTGCACCACCTCCCTGGGCAGCCTACGCCACTGACTCACTGCTGTTTCTGAGTTTTTCTTAATATCCAATCTAAACCTCCCCTAATGGGACCTTCCATCCCCAGATCCTGCATGCTTTCAGGTTTTCAGGCTGGCAAGCAAGGTTTCAGTGTATCTCAGGATTTCATCTGAAGTGCCAACACCTTATCTTAAAAGACAAATTTGTGCATAAGGCTGTGTAACTCCTACAATAGTAGGAGCTCTTACCTCTTCTTGATTTCCCAGTGCAGGGCTCATAGTGCTTTACAGTAGGATCTCAACAACCTGCTGGATTTAATCTTTGATAGAAATAGAAATATTCTTTTTCTTCAGAAGGAAGCAGGTATCTCATTTATTTAGCATTCAGGAGATGTGAGAAGTTCTGGATATTGTATGATCTCTAGGAAAAAGGAAAAAAAAAAAACAACTTACGAGCAAAGGTAAAATTAACAAATTGCTCTTTAGAAGCTGCACTATCTGACAGTTACATAGCAATTTGGAGTTATTGTCAACAGCCCTATCTCCTTGGAGACCAGCTGACGCTGCAGAGAAATATTAGATGGGAAATTAAGGTTAACAAAGGGTTTCCTACTGTTGTTCCTAGTAATATAAGCACTTTACACATCAGTTCTAATTCTGTTGAACTGAGAAAAAGGAAATGGGAGAACAAAATTGAAACAGGGACCATCATTCTACAGTGGACTTAGCTAACAGAAGCCCCCAATAAAATCAGAGATACCCAAGTCTCTATAGGTATATGTTCCCCCTACCAAATCGCTGGTGCAGTCTTACTTTACCTGGTTTCACTTTACCTGGCTTGTTCAGAGGCAATCCTTCGATTTTAACTGCCTTAAAGTTCCATGGTTCTGCCATTGACACAAGTTCAGTAAATGTTTTTCAGCAAGATCTTGTTTCTATTCAGGTAGAAACATGACATGGTAATGCTCTCAAAGATAGGACACGTTGTTTACCTAAAAGCTGCTTTGGATCTGCTGCTGAGAGGTTGAGGGCAGCCCTGGCAGACGGTACCATTGAGGCCATGCTTGCTCAGCACTGCTCACCTCCGTGAACACCAAATGTTTCAAATCAATATGAACTCAAGCCTCTTCATAACAGCTGTGCTCTGTTCTGCTTTCCAGCAAGGCTCTGACATGAATCAAGTGGAGGATAAAAATACCCATCTCTCTTACAGAGATGTTTCAGCAGCAATGGAAATATTTCAAGAGGCCTAGGAGCTCATTTCCAGTCAGAGCTTACTTTTTCGGCTGTTCTCCCAAAGTACTGCACTACTGCCTTCTTCCACTGAGCTCTCAGGTGTTTGAGGTCTTACTGCCAAGTCCACATTAGCATAAGTCATTATGGTTCTCCATCTTCTCACATGTTAGGGAAAAGGAGTGGTTATTTATATAGTGACTTTTTCATGAGGAACTAACATTTCCAGGTCAGGCTTGATCTGAAAAGGCTGCCCAGAGATGTGGTGGAATCACTGTCCCTAGAGGTGTAGATGTGACACTGAGGGGCATGGTTGGTGGGCATGGTGGGGATGGGTTGGTGCTTGGATTAGATGATCTTAGTGGTCTTTGCAACTTCCATGATTCCATGATCCCATGATTCTATCAAGATGAAATGCCCTTGTCATTCTCCTCATTCATATAGAGAAGGATGTATCCAAAATTGGGCACTGAACATTTCTATCACACTGTGGTCAAACCGATCTCAAAAATCAAACTCAGGACCATCCTGTAAGCTCTCTTTGCTGCTTTTGCAATTGCATACTTAATACATGCAGCCTCTACCATCACCACACGTGGCCACTGCTGCCGTGTACTTGACCCTTGTTATGGCATTAGCCTCTCACTTCATCTTGCTTCTGGACAGAAAGATTTGGAGAAGGACCCACCTATCTGACCTTTCAGGTATCATCCATATTGCTTAGAACTCAAGATTTAGAAAGTCCGAAATCCTGCAGAACTGTTCTTCCTTCTGAGCAATATAAGCCCAGTTTAAAAGAACAGTGAAAGAAGGGAAATAATGAGGTACAGAAATGACCTGCTGATAGCAAAAGTGTTGACATAATTCAGAAAATCTGGATTTTAATGGGAGTGGGAATACCTTGGCTGATTTCCTCCAAGCCCTTCCAAAATCCCTCTGTCCCAGATTGTCTTCTGTACCCTTGTCTCAAGCTGCATCTCGTACCTCTGTATTCCAGTGATCCAGAACTTCTGCCTTCCTTCTCCTTGTTCAGCCAGTACTCGTGCCTCCTTTTCTTCAGCCACATATCTAATCCCTGCTGCCTTCCTATCCACCTAGCTCTTTGCTAAATTCCTCATCCATCTATACTGAATACAGCCTCCCAGCACTGCTTCTTTCTCTCTCTTCTTGTCACTTTTACCTGGTAAAATTCTTATTCTTATTTCACCCCTCTACATTTGCATAAGACAGTTTTCTCCTCCATACTACTGGGGTGCTAGGAAAAGACCACAGAGAGCAGAGCAGTTCTCCTTTCCATTCTCACTTCCAGCAGCTGGTCCCAGCACAGCCCACAGCAGTTCCCGTAGCTGTGGGAGGTGCTTTCCAACCCACTGCATACTCAGATGCTCTGCAAGGATGGAGCATGTATGTGAGGGTGTTGTCAGGGCTGGAATGTGGCTGGAGCCAGTGAAGAGTATATCACAGAATCATAGAATGGCTTGAATCATAGAGCTAAAAAGGACCTCAGAGATCATGCAGTTCCAAGCCCCCTTTATCAGGAGATCTGAGCTCTAAGAGGATCTGCAAGTTTCTTCATCAAATTTGTGCGAAACGCAGATTCCAAATGGTGCATCACTTGATCAGGCCTGGAGAGATTCTTCACAGGGAAAGCCTATGAAATCCTGTTACAAAGCACAGGGAAGTGTGGAAAAGAGAGCATTCAAAGATCACAAAAATGTTAACAAAGTTTTTTAAAAACCTTGAATTTATCTTGAATTGTCTTTGGAGGAGTAAAAAAGAAAAAGAGCCATCATAGTCTCATTTTCTTATTACATTTACCTTATGGCAGCAGGCATACTGCGCTGAAAATTTCAGCCCACACTGTCGAGCTTTGAGAACGTGAGTAATAATTAAAAACAGCCTTGAATTGCCAGGTATTGCATGGCTTTAATGGTAATTAAAGCTACCCAGCCCCACCTATAATCACATATTTAAAAGAATAGAAATGAAGCAGCCATTTCTAACCTCTTTATTGCTCACTACCGGTACATGAATTTGGGTTTTATTTCCTGCCTGCCGTTCTTCTCCAGCACCTCCCATCCCAGCCTGAGCACACTGTAGAAGCACCAGTCACAGCCCAGGGGTTAGGATTTTTTTTTGGACACACAGATTTCACTGCAGCTGGCAGTTTAAAGCCACGGTGCATCGTACAACAACGTAGCACTATTTCCAAGTAACCGCGTAGTGCTTCGTTCTTTCTGAATCAGCCAAAAGTTTCATTATCTAAATCCGTGTGAGAACACAGGAAACTGTGTTTCCCCAACTCCAGAAATATCTGCCTCAGGAAGGAAGGTATATTGTCTTTTTGATGCCTCTGTTTTGCTTGTGAGGTGGTTCTGTGTGCCTGTTTTGCAACAGCACTACAAAAGCAAACCAATTCAAATCTCCTATGGAAATGCCATGTTTGCGAGAGACGGTTTGCATCCTTTTAACTCAAGAATGACTGGATCTTGAGCATATCTTTAACGTTATCAAAACCTCTATGATCTGGAGAGCACCACGGTGTGATCTGCTTGAGCTGCAGTGGGAAATGAACAGCATGAAAATGATTTGATGCATTTTAATCGCCCCATGTTTTTGTTTCAAGAAATACACTTCCTGAAAGTCTTTCACTCAAGCAGGACAGAAAAAAAGAAAAAAAAAAAAAGAAAACCTAATCTAATCTTTCCTTTTAGCGTGTGAAAAATAATATCTGCAGCAAGGGATGATTTCTGTGACCTCTTGAAGGCATGAAAGCCAAGCTGAAATAATAATGATTACCTAAGACTTCAATCCTCCTCATTCTTTGCCTACACAAACCCTACTCCAGGCTCCAGGAATTTGATCTCACAAATAAAACATAAAGATAGTGAGATTCAGCACAATTATGAAAGTAATGCTTCACAAAGCAATGCAAGTCTCTGACATGATAAATCTCAATACGCAAACATAAATTATCAGAATATCTCTGTGAAGTTGAACTTCCTGGACTTACAAGGAGACTAATTTTACAAAGCTTCAAAACAGTTCCTGAAAATTCTTTCTTTCTTTTTTTTTTTTTTTTTTTTTTTACTACTGTCTTCTCTTCCTCCTCTACCAGCAGAAGGCATAGTTAGAGAAGCACTTGTAAGTACATTTGCACAGGAGCGTGCAGTGGAATCCCACTGCTATCAGCTGGGAAATGAGTGTGAAGTTGCACCAACCCAAACTACCCCTTCAGCTGCTTCTACAGCAGTCTGTGAGCACCTCCTCTGATATGCCTCCATCTAAGCACTGACTTCTTGCAGGATCAGACCCACCTGCTTGCAATGTTTGCCCCTGACTGCAACAGGCTTCAGGTGAGAACTGGGAAGGTCACTGCTGCAGATTACCACAGATGCAGGCAGAGACAAGCAAAGTTCTGAGAGCTGTCAGAAAGGGTTCCTCCCAGGCATTCACTAAGGGATGGCAAACTGGACATGAGCCAGCAATGCACCCTTGCCACCCAAAAGCCAATTGTATCCCAGGCTGCATCAAAAGAATGGTGGCCACTGGGGCGAGGGAGGTGATCCTGCCCCACTGCTCCAGTTGTGGAGTCCTCAGCACAGGAGAGACGTGAACCTGTTGGAGCACATCCAGCAAGGGCCACAAAAATGATGGGATGGAACACTTCTCCTGTGAGAACAGGATAAGAGACCTGGGGCTGTTCAGCCTGGAGAAGAGAAGACTGTGAGGTGACCTGAGAGCAGCCTTTCGGTTATCTAAAACGGGCTGTTAGAAGGAAGGGGACAGATTTTTTAGCAAGATCCGCCGTGACAGGACAAGAGGAAATGGTTTCAAACTAGAAAAAGACATATTTAGACTGGATATAAGAAAAAATTATTTTACGTAAGGGTGGTGAGGCAGTGGCACAGGTTGCCCAGAGAGGTGATGGATGCCCCATCCCTGGAGACACGTAGGGTCAGGCTGGAGGGGCTCTGAGCACCTGATGGAGCTGTAGGTGTCCCTGTTCAGTGCAGGGGAGATGGACTAGGCATGACCTTTAGGGGTCCCTTCCAACTCAATTCTATGATTCTGTGATAAGCCACAGGGAGAGACAAGTACCCATAGAACAGCACAGAGGTGGTAACTGAGACAAATGTAGCCAGAAGGAAAGTCAATGGTCAAAACCAGTGTGAGCCATGCTGCAGCCTGCCTTGAAGACTGACATTTATTCCTGTCGAGCAAACACATGGCAGCTATAAGCAACAGCCCAGCCTTGTGTTCACCTGTCATTCAGGAAATTTTATCGTCACCTCTTCTATGATTCTCATATTTAGTCGTCTGGGAGATTTGGCATGTTCAAGCAAGGTCAGTGGGAAAGGAAAACACTTTGGGAAGATAACAGAGAGTTTTCTTCTTGAGCCCATACATTTTTGAATGGCAAAGAGGTTCCTTATGCTCACAGGATACCTTCTCTCCTTTCTACTTATTAGAGGATAAATATTTCACAGCAATAAAACAAAGCCCAGAAACAGCCCCACCAGGCTCTGGTGGTCCTGTGCCACTTGTTATTCTCTCTCTCTCTCATCTGAGGAAGACAACTGATTATTATTATTTTAAATTATATACATCTATTTTTTATGCAGAGTCAATATTGACCTCCTGCTATAAAAAAAAAAATAAAATAAAATCTCTAAAAATTTAACACAGTGCTTTCAGACTGAGTGAATTAGCAGCTTGGAAATCTTTACCACAGCAGCCTGTAATAAGAATCAAAGAACAAAAAATCTCTCTTAACAGGGCTCCAAATACGGTAGATAGGACACTTATTCAGGACTCCTTAATGTGTTTTTTTTTTTTATTCTTCCATGGATACGTTTGTACTTCATAATTCAGTTTCTCCAGTGTCCAATTATCTACAATTTAGTCTTGAGTGGATTATAATAGGTTCTGCTTCAGTTTTGCCAACACAGACTCGTAGATGCTTGGTACGAGGCCAGCCACAAAGGGGTGGAAGTATTTTCAGGGTCAATTCTTTTTCTGAGTTTCCTACATACAAACATATTGTAATCTTAGCTTTATAAGTTCAGCACATGTGTCTGAGACAGAAATTTTTACTTCTGTGCTTACTTCCAGTGTCTTTGAGGCGTCAACAATTACCAGCTTGCTCCCCTTGTTTGGGTTCACAAATAACCTACCTTCCCACTCTCAGACCTCCCAAAACCACCATTTCCCCCATTTTTTCAATGTCAACATGGAAAGACAACACTCTTTACTGGCCAACTTATCTGATATGCAATCAAGCATAAGTGTGTGGATTTTGATTGTTTTATTTTTACCTTTACACTGAAGAGGATGATAACCTGCGGGAAGGTTCACCGTGAGTGCCTTTCAAATGATGAGTCTGTTCTCCACAGTTCAACCAGTGTGATGCTGTGTGTGCCCGGAAATATACCAAAAGGGGGATAAACTGAACATATTGAGAGCTCAGTTATTACTGTGCATTGACACCACAGACTTTAACTTCTCTGCAATTCTCACATGCAGCTTCCTGTAATATTATGAAGTCCCAATTGTCTTGTACAGAACAGAGTCTGGTACTTTCCTCCTTTTTAAAATATACTTGACTTTTATAATACCATCAAAAGCTTTGAGGTTTTCTGACAAAACTCTCAAAGCCTTGCTTCCTGTTCTGATCTGCAGGCTGACAACAAATTCACAGCAGAGACACCAGCAATTGCACCAGCAAGCCTTCAGTTTCTATTGGGTTTGTGTCCTTTAAGGATTTTTTTTTTTTCCATTTTCTCTCTCCTGATATGCACCATTACCACTACCTGGTCTGAAAAACAGCACCAAGGTAGCCTTAAATCCTTCTCAAGTGAAGGAAAGTTTTCAAAGCACTCATTGACAGATATGGATATGTTGTTGGAGCTCCAGAATGCCCCTTTGCATTGTCTGGTTTGCTTTTTGCCATCATCTTTCCATAAGAGGTAAAAACTTTTCCTGTGAGATTCCAGTGTGGCAATTGACACTGCATGTCAAGAGCTAGGAGCAACACAGTTAGCAGAATTTCTTCTACTGGACTGTGGGATCCATGCACATCACATGGGTTCAGTAGAATTTCCTCTAGATTTGGGGTATCCAGCCAGCAAGAGCACCCCGCTGCATAGGCATGCTGGGTGACGTGAGCCTGGCATCCTGCTAGCAGAGACACACCTGGAGCCTCTCATGGAAAGCACCCAAGTCGTTCACAAACAACTGCTCTGGAGAGCAAGTACCCTATTCCCTCTTCAGTTTCTTGAATTTCCTATTATTCCTAGATAACTCCTGGATTATAACTCTCTTGGTGGAGTACCTCTCCGTAGAGCTAGGAATATGTTGATTCTGTGAATAATGGACCTTGGCAGTAACTGCCACGGGATAGTACCTGTTTCTTCCTTCTAAACAACTCCATTTCCATCATAAAGTATTCTTAAAAGGATATTTTTCATTTGTATAGCTGTACTGCCTCCAAGATCAACCAGTCAGACAGGTCTACAGGTTTCATCCTTTGTTTCTAAAATCTGTTTAGCTTGATACATCCCAACAACCCAAAGGCACAACTAAAAATCCACAGCATCATTAAAACCTTTGCAAGGGATTTAATTTCAAGACAGTAAGCTAATGTAGTCGGTGGGCTAACATAAACTAAGCTGGCTTTCACTGTTTAGCATCTGGCAGTGGCTCTGCCTACCTTGTTGGTACTGTTTACATTGCAGATGGCCTCCTAATTAGGCCTCCAAAAAATCTAACAATTTATCTTTGTCCACACCCTTTTTTACAACAAACAGCAATGCCTCTCAGTGACTGCTTTGCAATAATTAGGCCTGTTTTGCAGAAGTCCATGGGCTGCAAAGAGCTAAGGCACTCAATTCATTGCCCTTCAGAGCTCATTCTCTAGTCGAAAAGGTAAATAAAAAGTTCAGCTCAATTCTATCAGTCTGATTCAGTTGGACCGGGTGATGTTGGAAGTCTTTTCCAACCCTGGTGATTCTATGATTCTCTGCTACTGACACTAGCAAAATAGCCAAGCATTTGATAAAAGTATTTAGAATGATGTAGAATTATATGAATTTAAAGAGAATTAGCATGGATTTATGGAAAATAAATCCCATCAAATTAAACTGATGTCTTAACAGGACACAATTTTTCACAGAAGCCATAGGCATTGTAGATCTGCTTAAATATATGTGAATTTTTTTTTCTGGGCACCAACATTTGGACCACGGTGGCAGAAGATAAATAAATCAATAAAATGCTTGACAAGTTTAATTAAAACTGGTAATGTCAAAATGGCAAAGGCAATAACCATCAAGGGAATGTCTTAAGTAATGCTCCCATAGGCAAGGAAACCTTTCAGGCATCCACAGCTGGCAGACAATTGACAGCAAGCTTGCAGCACTACATTCTGGCCAAAAAATAAATGCACTATTTGGATGTATGAATAGACCTGTACGACATCCATAGTAGGAACCACATGACTACTGCTGATTCAGTGTACTCAGCTCTGATGTCAGAGAGCACACTGGAAATCAGAGAGGAACTCAAAGAATGACTGAAGAGTTTTTTAAGAACCCTGCCAATCACTCCAAATTGTTTCTCATAGAAGATTAGGTGAGAAGACCATGGTATTTTGCCAGAGAATTTATCCACTCTATCAGAACATTTTAGGACAAGAATCAGAGGCTGAAGGCAGAGGTTAGGAAACTTGTCTAGCATCTCCATCAGGGTTGGTCACTTCAGAATTCCTTTACAGTCAATGGACAAAAGCAGAGTCTTACAGGACACTGTTCATATACACCCATTTTTCCACTACTTGTGGTGTTGAAGAGTCACCTATGTTCTAATATACAGTACAAGAAAAAAGGTGAAGTTTGTTAACAGTGTTTATTGGCCCCCTGTGAAATGGCAATCATTTCCCTCAACCCAGTGAGGCAGGACTAACACAGAAAAACACATCCAAAAAAAGCTATGTCGTTTTGCAAGCACTGTCAGCTTAGGCTCAGCAACATGACATAAGGTCTTTCCATCATTTCTTCTTAGTACTTTCCCAGTAAGAACTGAGGTCTTTGAAGAAGATACCTACAAAGACCAGCCCAGCATCTACAACAATAACATTCACTTGTTTGTGTTTCTGCTCTCCAGTTTCCACATTGGCATGAGGCAGAGACCAATGGAAAGCAGGAGTCAGTTGGGCCAGTTCAGTTCTTGCATTGCAGCTTTGTGGGAGGGGACGCTGGCTCTTGCTACAGTAAATTAGGGAGAATAATTCCCTCATCTTCGGCTGGGGCGGAGCTGCCACAGAATTGCACACCTTTGCTTCCTGAAACCCAGCCAAGGGCTGTTACAGCTCCGTATGTGACCTAATTGGCAAGCAGTCTGTGCAACCTGTCCTAGTGAGCTTGGGTCTGGGCTCTCACTGTCTCAGCAGCAACAGGAAGAAAGCAAAAGAAAAGAAACAAACAAAACAAAACAAAAAACAAAACAGTAAGTGATATGACTGCTTTCAAACTACCAAGTGAAATCTGTTCTTCACTGCAGCACGTCACTCAGATTCATTGGGTCATTGTTGCACCAAAGAAGAACAGCTGCTGACCAAGACTGAAATCCACTAACAAATGGCTGAGCCACCTCAGGGAGGGGGATAGTATTACTAAGAAAAGTTGCTCAGAACAGGGGACGTCTGGTCTATATTGCCAGGTGACAAAAAGTATTTCATTGCAACCTGAGGAGTTTTCAGGCCCTTTTTTCCCATGTTTGATCAAAATTGTTACTAATTAGCTCAAACACCTGCTGCATTTATTGGCTCTGTCCCTTCTCGTCTTCATCTGAGGAGTGGGAGAGAAAAAAATTTCTTTTATTCTTATTCTTTCTTATGATTATGGAAGAATTTCTGTTAAAGAAATAAGTGATCCAGAGTATATCTTCCCCAGCTCTTTCCCTCTATAGGGACAAATAATTAGTTTTGTAGTAGATGTTTTATTCTCATCACTAATTATCACACATTATCACGCATTGATATAGAATGTCCAACTGTTCAAAAACCACCTCTGTTTTGGTATTCATCAGAAATCTACAACTCAGTCTGCTTATGGACAGCAAGCATTTCAAGAACCGTGTGAATGCGGCACTGAAGAACATGAGGCTGGTGTGCATGGTGGTGATGGATTGACAGTTGTACTCAAACGATCTTGGAGGTCTTCTCCAACCTTAATGATTCTGTGAAATAGCAGAAACTGGCCGAAGGTCTTCAGTTCTCCTGTGCAAGGCTCTTGAATGACACCAACGTCCTCTCTGCTGTGCACAGAGAAGAGTGGGAAGCTCTAGTCCAAGGAAGCAGCCTTCATAGGAGCAACACATATGCTTAGGCATGTTCTTTTACCTGAGGAAATAAAAAGTAGACTCATTAATTGAGCTCTTAAAACCTGCTGTGAAATAGGTAGGAATAGTTGTGGGGACATAGCATAGAACCTCTGGAGTCATTTATTCTTTTTTCCTTTTAACATCCCATTTTAGTTGAGCGTGAGCTAGCTAAAAGCTGAATAAATGCTGAATCTGAGCCCCTACAACTGGAAAACATTTGTGGATTTAGCAGCTTAAATTTTCCAACAAATGCAGTTTTATAGCCTAAAGTCTCCAAAGCTGAACATCTCAGACCTAAAGACATTGGGCTTAACCTATGCCCAAAGGTCCCTCAGCACCTGATAGACTTCACAGCTGCTGAGTTTTATTGCTAGAACCAGACAGTTCAAACTGAGGCCATCAGCCAGTTTAATAAAAGCACAGCAAAATATACCAACGGTGACCTATTCCAAGTATCATGTGTTATGGGCATGCTTCATGCCTTATCACAAAGTCATGTTTGAACAGGTCATTAGACTGGAAACAGCAGCTTGCCACACCTGGTTGTGGAACACTGAGAAGCTGGACTCTAAGAGCCACAGCACACTGACCACAGGCTCCAAAAAGTAACAACACTGCACAGTCTAAAGATGGGCTGGAGAAGAAATAGGAAGAAAATGCCTTGGTCTTCTCTTCCAAACAAGCTCTCTAAAAGAATTACAAGGAGCTAGGAGTAGACCTGAGCATCAGACCACATACAAACAGTTTTATTTTGCACAGATCCATCCATGTCTGAAAATAAAGTGCCTCCTAGAAATTCTTCTACACTGTAAAGTATGCATGTCTTTGTTTCTATTAATTTCTCTGGGGGGTTAAACTACGGACCAAAGGCCTCATAGGATGGGTGTGTGGGTGGTGAGGGCATGTCAGTTGTCATGAATTCTCTCAAACAAAAGGGAATGTAGTAGCCAGCACCATAAATGGGGCTGAACTTTTCAAACCAGCATAACAAGCACTGGGGAGTTCCCATGCCAAGAGTAAGTTTTGACCCCAAGTCAGAAAGCAATTTCTTGGAAAATTTAAGCCACTAAATTCACAAATGTGTTCCAGTTTTAAGGGCTCAGAATCAATATTTGTTAAGCTCCAAACCAGTTCACTCTTAGCTAAAATGGGAAGTTAAAAGGAAAACAAAGGATCAGTGATCCCAGAGGTTCTACGCCAGAAGCACTGGTTGGAGTACTCTTAAACAGATGGATCTGACTTTGCAGAGGGGAAAAAGCAGAGGGCATGGGCAAAGTAATATTTAAACCATGGTACTTAGTGTCTCCCAGAAGAGTGAAAGCTTCCTTGTGTAGTCACTGCTCTTCATCACTTATGTTCAAAAGCACAGTCACAGGTGTATGTTTCAGCACCTGCCTTTTGGGCCACATAATAATTCCTGGGTTTCCCTGTGCCTTGTTTTGAAGGAAATGTTGACTTAGCACAGTTCCATCTCAGAGCCACAGATTCTCTTCTCTAATGTTGTAATGCCCAGGACTTCTTCCCTGATGCATTCTCCTTTGTCTGAATCAGTTCCCTGTGTTGGTTCCCAAGCAGCTTCCCTGCACAGTCAACACAGGGACCAAGACAGGTCACTGGAGTTGCTTGTGCTCTGCAGCCACTAATAGCTAAAGCTCCTGATGGCACTGGGTTTGGCTGGAAATGGAAGATGTGTCTCAGATGTTTGCTTCTGCAAGTGAGTGCCAGTTTGCAGAGATAGTCCCAACCCCAAACTCAAAACTTGGCTATACTGGAACTAACCCAGTTCCAGTTCCTCTGAAGATCAGCAGAATACCAGCTCTACACAGCCTGGACAGAAGGCCACTGAGGTGTGCCTGCAGTGCACGGAGGTGTGCATTTTCTTGAGACTCCTCCTTAGCCACCACAGATGAATCTGCTTGCCCCTGGCCTGTGACAGAACAGAAGTGGATACAGCGAGCAAAAATGCATTTATCAAATCCTGAGGTCAGATCTCAAAACTCAAGATAAATCCTAGCTTGTACAAATTCTACAAACGTTTTGTTTTTCTAGCACTGAATAATGTCCACCTCCACTGCCCCTGTCTTGTTTTGATTCCACTGGCACCTCTCCCACATTGAGAATGTCTCTACCTGGTGTCTGACTCTCCCAGTGGCTGAAAACGCATTCACCTGCCTGGTGCATGCCCCATCAAAAAGGTTCACGTCTGATTAACCACATGAATACCATTAAGGACTCTTCCAGGAGCTGAGATCCTTTGTTTCCCAGCAGTCTGGTGGCCAGACACTCTCCGTACTTTGTCTAAACTCTTCATTTTATACAAGATTGTTCGCATTATATGGTCACAGGTACAAGTATGAATACCTCTATTAAGCTCATTGCTTTGGTTGTGTGTCCTTTCAGTCTTCTTTCCCTTGGCTTCTCTGTTCCTACACATATGAAATACAATTAAAAAGATGTGGGCCATAACACTGCTTGCCAGCATGCTACTTAGTGCATTGTACTACATTGTAATACAAATACCTAAGTGCACCAAATCACCTGCCTTCACATAGGAGCATTAATAGGAGTATGTCCTGCTCCTGTCAATATAGCAGAATCCACAATCATCCAAGCAATTGCAGATAATTCTAACACAGTGAATGCATCTTGAACTTAAGGACACTTAAGTCCTTAAGATACCCCTGGAGAAGTGAGCCATTTTTCCAACAGACAGGCAACACCCCAGGTAAATACAGCTGCTATATTCCCACCATTTTCAGAGCAGCCTGTGACTTCAGTGGCACTGGAAGCTGAAGTTACAGGCTGCTCTCACAGCATGATTTATTCAATCCGCACCACCAGAAACCGAACACACGGAATTGGAGACGGAGCCCTCGATGAGTGCTTTCCAACTGGATAAGCTAAAAGGAAAGAAAGAAATTGAAAGCCATCATGCCCTGCACAGAGTACACCCTTTGTGCAGCAGGAGGGATTGGGACTCTCACAGGGCAGCTCCTGAGTGCCTTCAGCTGAGAAGCAGCTTACCACACTGAGCGGCCCTTGGAGCTCAGTGTGGCCAAGACTTTGGCAGTGGGCTGCATGAGCCTTCATTTGCCAGAGCTCGTTCTCTCTCCTCACCCCGTGGGTAGCAGTCACATTCCAGCAATTAGCACGCAGCATCGGAGCTGCCCGACTGAGACCTTGCAGCAGCAGGTCTGCCAGCTGGATTCCATCTCCTTGGCCGCCAGAAACAGCTTTGCATTGTCACTCAGTTAATAAGTGCACAAAAAGCAACTGTAAGGTCGATACATGAATGTCTCTTAAACTGGAGAATTATAAGGCCTTCCTCACTCAGATTGTGAGGATGCACAGAAACGATGTGAACAAGGGAAGTTGGTGGTTATGGCCACCTAACATTACCAGTTCCCTTTACAAGCCAGAGGCCCTTTCAAGAAGTCATAATTCTTCCTGATAGAAGTTACCATTGCTCCTCAGAGCCACTGTAACTGTCTGTCGGAATACCACTACACCATTGTCCGTGGAAAAAAAAAAAAAAATTATATATATATATACATACACGTATAGATGTAGATATATATGAAGGGAGTGTCCCTCTGTACTTAGCCCCGGTGAGGCTGCACCTCAAGTACTGAGCTCAGTTTGGGGCCCTTCACTACAAGAAAGACATTGAGGCCAGAGTGTCCAAAGAAGGGCAACAAAACTGGTGAGTGGTCCAGAGCACAAGTCTTATGGACAGCTGCTGAGGGAACTGGGATTGTTCAGATTAGAGGAGATTCAAGGGAGACCTTATTCCTCTCTACAGCTCCCTGAAAGGAGGTTGTGGCAAGATGGGGATTGGTTTTCTCCTCCTAGGTAACAGCATTAAGTAATGGCCTTAAGTTGTTGTTGGGTTGGGTGATATGAAAAATTTATTCTCAGAAAGATGGTGATACACTGGAACAGGCAGCACAAGGAGGTGGTAAAGTCACCATTCCTGCAGCTGTTCAAGAAATATGTAGATGTGGCACTGAGAGACACGGATAGTGGGCATGGTGGGAATGGTCAGACGGTTGAACTAGATGAAACTAGTGGTCTTTCTAATCTTAATGATTCTATCACTCTATGAATTGATATAAACCACCTCCAAATTAAGTTTATTTGGATGGAGTAGACTTAAACCTTTCACTTTGCATTTGTAGTAGCCTCAGAGTATCTTCACAGCTTCCTGAGTGGGTGCCAAAGAGCTTCCTGTCAAAATGACCTCAGTGCAACTAGTTTCTAATGGCTAACGTTGCTGAAACAGGGTTCAGGACAACCAGGAAAAATTGAGGAGAAAAACTGTAACCATCAAAAACAGCCATATAAATCCCATTACTTACCAGAAACTGACAGATGCAAGTTTTGTGAAAACAGGAAGATTTTTATTATGTTTGGATACTGTTAATAAAATTGAGTTATAATTGATAGCAGATGGCAGGATAAATGGGAAGTAGCTCTGGATGCAGTCTGTGATGCTGCCCATGTTATGGGAGTCATAAACACGTTACTAAACCCAGCACTAAGAAGGTGGTTGAAAAAAAGATGGAGAAGGGAGGGGATGTGCTTGATAACAAAGACTAACTAGTGCTTTATAAATTGCATGGTTCTCTGTAATTCCACTTGAAATAAATCAAAAAGTCCAAGTTCCAGTCAGTTGAGGTGCCAACCATTAAGCCAATTTAAGCAACCTACAGGTTGTAATTATGGAGTTTAAAATATCAACATTTTCTTTTAAGGGTGGAAATTTAAAGAAAATAACCACTTGCTTTTGAAGGGGAACATGTAGAGGTGACAGGTTTCTTAAAAATTCTTTTTGAATGTTTTGAGAAGAGTCAGCATTGATCAGACTTCACATTTCAAAGCTTCGCAGAGGAAGGAGCTTTGGACACAGATCTAAGGAAAGAAAGCGAAGTTTGCAATGCATATGGCAGTCCATTAGCATTATATTTTCAACACTGAAGTCTGTGATTTCCCGCATATTGGCTGATGAGCTAAAGCATAAATTCACTCTCACCAGTATTTTTAGCTGCTGGCATTCAAGACTCGAAACGTCTACTCGGGATCTCTTCACATGAAGTCCTATAATGGGCTGTCTGAGCTACAAGCAAGATAACAAGCCTTATTCTCTCCTTGCATCTTTAGGTCAGCATTTCTGAATCAGCTGCAGTGAGTTAACAACCCTGGTGTCATTCTGTTAGCGTGCAAAGGAAAGACAACTAATCCAGCAAGAAAATTTCATATTTTAATCCGAGAGAACTCCATTCTTCATCATTTATCTTCTGGTTGACCTCAGCACTGGAGAAGTTGCTACCACTGACACACCATCACTTCTAGACCTGTTCTTCTGGGCTTACTGTCCAGTACTACCATTGACTATCTCTGAAAGGTTTTCAGGTGCATGAATGAGTGACTTTAACCCCTTGGCTACCTATAAAAGCAAGAAAAATAGTGCTTTAGTCATCAGTGTAGGGGAGAGGCTGAGACGTGCAATGCACCATGTTATTGACCAGTGGGCATGGTGGTGATGAGTTGATGACTGGACTAGCTGGTCTCAGTGGTCTTTTCCATTCTTAACAATTCTATTATACTTTCCCTGAGAGTAACCTCTGTAGAGCTGCTTGCAAAGAATGCAAATTTTGTTTTTTGCCTGATCCTCTCTCTTCCTTGTGCTTTTTTTCTCCCCTGAAGTCTTATAAATCTTGTCAGGTAATTTGCATTTGTTACATCGCAGCTTGTTAGAGTGAGAACATACTCTCAGCTGAGAGTATGCCTTGCCCTGAAAGGTATCAGATAAGTCTTCCAACACAGAGAGAGGCAGTCCACAACCACTGCCATAGACCTGAGAAAGTCTACATGGATGTTTGAAACCTCCTTACAGAAGGGTGTTGGGTAGCTGTTTCTGGCTGTACCTATTCCCTCTACCATGAAGAAGGTGAAGACAGCCTTGCCAGATCAGATCAGAGGTCCGCTTACACCAATATCCTGTCCTTGATAGAGGCCAACAGTGGATGTGTAGGCGAAAGGAGCACAAGCAGCCAGCCATGGACTGAGTAATCCCTTCCCTGGTACATGCTTCCAGCAACTGGTCATTTAGAGACTTCCTGAGCTAGAGGCTGCATCCGGAGCATTGTGTTTAATAGCCACTGATGGACCTAGCTTCTATAAATTCATATTCTGAATCCATTTAAACTTTTGGCCTTTGCAACATCCCGTGGCAATGAGTTACAAAACGTAATTATGTACTGGGTGAAAAAGTACTTCCCTTTATTCCAAACCTGTTGCCTGATCTTTTCATTGGATACCCCTGTTTTTGCCCTGAGAAATAATGATGAATTATTTTCATCTCCATAGCATCCATAATTTTACATATCTCTACCATCTCATGCACCTATACCTGCCTTCACTCATCTTTTTTTCTATTTAGTCTCTGCTTCTGAGTCTCTGTAGCCCTACAGTATGCTCTTTGAAAGTCAAACAGCATGCAATATTTATGATGCAGGTGCAATTTACATGAGGAGTAGCACAACAGAGGTTTTCAATCCTTGTCCCCCACTCATTTCTGTCGTATCTTTTTGTCTACAGCTTAACAGTAAGCCAAGACTTTCAAGAAATCCTTCCAATGACACCAAGGTTGTTCTCAAAGTAGTAGAAGCTCATTCAGGGTTCATTAAGCATCTTAATGTATTTGGCTTTCTTTTTCCTTCTCCCTTAAGCATTATTTTACAATTACCGACAGTCAATCATATCTGCTGTTCTCACCTAGTCATAGAATATCCTCCTGCAATTCTTGGCACAGCCTCACATTTCACTGTCCTGTATAATGGTGTACTCAGTAATGTAATTTAGGTCATCAAACATGCCAGGTGATCACTTTTCTAACTCGTTGATCAGCACAGCTCCTTCAGGTCTTTGAGAGAAGGCAGTTGTAGTTCCCAGTGTGGAAAAGCCAAGTACTACTTGTACTCAGATGGCTAACTCTGTAAAGCAGTTGTAGGCACTGAGAGGACCTCCATTACGTCCCATTTCTCACAGGAACTTGACTGAGGAAAATTCCCAAAGCCACGGGAAAACTATACAGGTTACACAGAAGACCACACTTGTCTTCATGCTTGTCGACAGCCACATTTGTGAAGCACAGCTCGCTCCAGATGAGACATGGCTGCTGTCTGCCCCATCACTTCAAAATGTTGCCAACTGTCACACGCTCTGTGAAGTAACTCTGAGTGGAAGTCAAACCCAGCTCCTCTGATCATGGTAGGACCCCTCGCAAGGACAGGAATCCTCATTCTTTTACTTTACATCCTGGGCAGCCTGATCTAGTGGTTGGCAGCCCTACCCATTGCAGGAGTTTTGGAACTGGATGATCTTTAAGGTCCCATCCAAGCTAAGCCATCCTATGATTCTGTTTATCTGGCTGTCATTCCTACCTAAGCAACAACTCTCACCGCAGTTATACAAGAGTCCAACATATTTAATATTATTATATTCAATATTATTGCTCAATATTATTTTTGGAGTGAACATAAGCCCCATTCACATGTCATAGTGCTTGGTCACCAGCAGGCACTTGGCTTGCTGTACCTACCACACCAAGACTAGTGTGATGAAGACAAACAACCGCTCAAGAAGTTCATGGTCAGGCGAGTCACACTTGTTTTACACTGTTTCCAAACACGTGGATCTACATGAGCAGCCAGCCTGTGGCTGAACAAAACATTGTGACTGCAGAAACCCTACTCAGAAAGTAATCCAGTGGAAGCCCTGTGTGCTCACTAAGGCCCAGTGCAAGGTCTGAACACTGAGGTAGCGTAGGAGAGGACCACAGCGAAGTGGCTACCCAACCCCAAGACCAGATCCTTCCCCAGCACTTCCCTCAGTACCTGTTTTCAATTTAGGAACCCTTTAGCAAAAGAAGCAGAGACAGAGGAGATGTCCCACCTCAAAGGGCTCCTGGAGTCAACCATGGAATGAACTGACTTTGGCTTGGGGGCTCATTTGGCTATTAATCTGATAGATCTGTTGAGGGGGCTGAAGGAGGAGACAGATAATATCCTTACTGCAGATGGGCCATCACAGTTGGGGTTGAAGGGACACAAGGTCTTATGAAGCCCATCTGCTCTGAGAAGGGACAGGAAGGAAAAAGAAAAAAGAAAAAAAAGAAGAAAAAAAAAGAAGAAACGCTCCTCTCAACTGCTCTAACTTGATGGAGTAAAGGGGGAAGAAAGGGAGGAGCAGGAAGTGGTAACATTTGGACTCCTGAAATGAGACTCCAGCTCTTGGTTTCACAGAACATCTTTTGTTTTCAGCTGGTGAGAAAGACCCAAGCAACAAATCGACCCAGGAGACTGTGCAGTCTGTGGCTGCTACTGAACACAACTTCAAACTCCAACCAAAAGGAAGCTCTTTTCCCGCTAAGCTGAGCCTTCCACCCTGGAGCAATCCTCTGCCCTCTGAAACACTCCCTTACCCTGCTCCATCAGCCAGGAAAGTGCTTAGAATACCTGCCAAAATTCTTATCCCCCCCCACCCCCCTCTGCAGTTCACATACATGCACTTCTGTAATGGTCATGCTGAGATACAATCCCCTGGCTTCAGCAAAATTGAAGGGATTGAATATTTCATAAGCAATTTACACATCCCTGCCAAACTCCGCAGTTCCCTGGAAATGCAGCAAAGCTCTTGTGCATGCTCTGTGCAGTTGCCTGCTCAGGTAACATCACTCTAGGGCACTGAGAAGGAAATACAACTGTTTGGAAAGACCTTTGTGTTGACGGATGGCAAAAGCAGTTTTAGATTGCACACAGCAAGGAGGTAAAATGTTGAGGCTCCAATTTATAAACCATGTCTCTGCTTCTTTCTTCACTCCATAGCCCTATACCCATCAGTTTCCTACAGTGCTCCACTTGATGTACTCAAAGCCCTCATCCATTTTCCCACCACTGCAGTGATAATCACCCCCGCAAGAAGTTTACTCGCAAGAAAAAAAACACATGCAAAAATTCTGAATGCCTCAGGGTCCAACAGCAAGTAGAAAAACATAAAATAAAATAAGATGGGGCGCTGTCCCTGCCTCTTCATTTTAGCTATCATTTTGGCATATGCCAGAACGTTACCCCAGGCAAAACATAAGCAGGTAATGAACAGGGATTTGCATGCAATTCCAGCAGTGGTCATGACCACAGGCACTGCTCCGTGCAAGTTTCTCCTTCTCAGGGTGTTCATAAAAACCCATCTTTGCACACCAGCTGCACTACAGCCAGCTGCAACATCTAAGGCTATTTGTACTTCTAATTGGATTATCAATTGACATGACAGAAAGGCTGATGTTTCCGCACAAAAACATGTTTATTACATTGATGCAGAACTGACTCAGAGCACAAGGATGCTTTGAGGTCTGTATGCTTGATCAGCAGATTCAAATCCCTTGTTGCCAGCTTGGCACAAATTGCTAGCCAGTCCCTTCCCAAGAGACAAGCTTTGACTATCTCTCCCAACAGCAGTAACTACTCATGTACCAATTAGATGCACATCCTTTCCAACAACGGCTTTGCAAACACTCAGACAGTGTATCTCTGGATCTTAACTGTCTTCTCATTTCAGAAGTGAGGCTTTTGGGAACACCAGTGAAGACACCTTCCACTCCATGCTTTTCTCCTAGCGTGCAAAAATAAAAGAGGCAAAGCTAAAATACCGTCGTAAAGTACAAGGGAAAATCATTTTTTAAATATCTTCAGGTCGCCTGGTTTCATGTGCAGCAGTACGCTGGCGTTCTCTCACTCTCCTTAGGTCTACCTATGCTCGCTTTAAGATCAAACTGGCATTTTTTGCCAGCAATTCATTGGAAGCAGCTCTCCACCAGCCGTCTCCCTCCCCACCTGCAGGCAAGCCAGGATCTGGGCCTCACAAGACTATGGTGGCGTGGGTGTTGTTGGCTGCCTGTTTTGGCAGCCTCTCCTCCTTTCTTCCAGCTCTGTTTTGAAACACAATCTAAATTAAAAAAAAAAAAAAATTAAAAATTGGATGTTCCTGCTCTCTCCACTCACGTCAGCACTCCCACAGAGTTTAGCAGCGTGCAGGTTGGCCTACATGGCACAAACTTTCGGCATAGAAACTCTTACTTGTAGGGAAAGCACGAACTTTGGGAAGGAAGGGGAAGTGAGAGACAGAAACGAGGGAGAAGGGCCAAGAGGCCTTTGGGAAGTGTCTCACTTTAATGGAAGAGGCAGAGAAAAGAGAAAAATGGCTCTCTAGAGCCGGCTCCCTCCCGCTTTAATAGTATTAGGATCTAATGCAATTTGGACTTAAAAGACTAATTTTTCCTGCAGTTTGATGGATGCTAGTGTCCCCAGGTTTTTTCTTCTTTAACAATGCGTTACATAACATTCTGATACACTAGTTACCATCTCATGTCATAGCAATTTTATTAAGAGCTTATACTTACAAATACCCATTCCAAAAGGATTTCAGGACTTTTTTTTTTCCATTTTCTGTGAACTAGGCTTGCTGAAGCACTGGCAACCAGGTCTGTGCTGCGCAACGCAGCTTCCAGTAACAAAGTGCCTCTACACAAAATCTCTCATGAGCACTAAGAGTCAGGCATGGATTCTTCTTGCGTTTAGTCTCAAAGACTTGTAAACAAGTTTCGTTTAGCACACTGTGATAAAACACTTGTAACACAGCCCTAGTAGGTTCCTGTACCTGCCACACTTCCAATTCCAGAAGTAATTCTGAGACAAATTCCTTTATACCAAGTAATGGAAAATTTGTCTAACTATTCTGCAGTTAGTGTTTGCTTGTTAATATGGTATCATCTTGTCAGACAAGACTGGGTACCATGAGGTATTTTTCCATATAAAATTGCTAATGCCATCAAGATTGTCCAAATGGGATCATCATCATTAAAAAGATTACGCGGTACGGAAAGTGATTACGACAACGTCTGAGCAGAAGGATTACTAATCACAAGTAGAATCCTGGTACAAATCTCATTCTCCGTATACAAGAAAGGACACAAAACCTTTTGAACATAATTTATATACATTTATGGCTTTATACAACAAACTGTCAGGGATTGTTCTCGTGTGTCTGTAAAAGTACATCAGGCACTTTTCTGAAAATATCCACGTTTGAATTTCAATTCTGCTGTGTGACTAAGTCAGAGCAGTGGAGCGTTGAAGAGCTGTCACGCCACTCGCAAGTAGAGCTAGCGGTACGTACATGCCAATCTCTCCAGATATTGCTGGTTTGTGGAACACCCTCGAAAAGGAGGCCAGGTTTAATGCCAAGTAATTTGCTTTCTGTTTGCATAAACCATGCTGCATCTTACATTATGATTACCAAAATAATAATAATAATAATAATGAGAATACCTTATTTAAAATCAGTCATAAATTAAGGATCCTAGCAATTTCATCATGAAAATAGGAATTTCAAATCAGTAAAAAAATAAAAAAGTACTAACATACATCCAGTGGTTTAACAAGTGCAAATTTTATACTGTTTTATAATTGGTCCAATTTTACCTTCTCTTCTTAGGGACGCTCTGTTGACTTAAGCCAATAATAAGCAATGTGACTTTTGCTTATAAGTGTAGGCAAATTGTCGGTTTATCAAAGCAGAGCTTTCCAATTAATGCATCTACTACTTAAACATATATCATATAGCTATATTATGGAAACAATACATCTTTATATTTAAAATATCTGAACAGCTCTATAATACAATAAACTTTTAATAACAGTACAAACCAGAAAAGTCAAAAACAAGGCTGCATAGGTAAGATCATCCGCACAATTCACAAACCAATCATTTACAACAATTCTGACAAACTAAGTTACTCCAGAAACTCGGTACTTTTTACTGGAAAAGGATTTATTACTAGAGGTCGCATAATGTTTGCTTTCAAGGCAGACAACACCTTCATCAGACTTCACAGTATTCCAGAATTACAATTGCAAAATATTAGGATGGCACCATGCAAGAGAAAGTAAATTTGACCACACGACCCAAAACCTCTGATTATCTACAACTGTTTTCTTTCAGTAATTAAAAGGGGCTTCCTACAGACTGCTGTAACTCAGGGACAGCTACATTTATGATATTCATAGTTATAAAAGGAAAGGAAGAAAATACCTGTATCTAGGAATTTGTACAGTAGCAGTAAATAATAAACAGGAGGTATATGGTTAAATGTAGCATGTTTAGCTGCAACCCCATAGAGTTTAGTTAAGCACTGCCTTCTTTGCGCACAGAGGTGGATTTTGTGCCTACTTTGAACTGTGCTATGAATCCCCGTTTGGGAACAAACATTTTTGCGCATGCAGCAGAAAGAAAGAACTTCAGAAACTCGTGTGTGAGCCCACCGCCCAGATTTACCATCAAGTCTTAGAGAATGTGAAGTTGATGGGGATGATGCTAGTTGAAGTTTTTGGCCATAAAAGCAGGCTGCTTTGCTCAGGCTTCAGCACCACAAACAATTAATGCTCAACAGTTCAAAAACCACTATCACACTGGGGGAGATCCTGTATCACAGGACAGCTCCCTGAACCCCCGGAACTGCTGACAGCTGTAATTAGATATCTAAAAAGTAGCTGTAGTTAGTAGTCATTTAAGCCCAACAGGGTGCTAAATGCTAGCACATCAGTAGATGCATTGCAGAGTCTTAGGAAAGTCCTAACAGGATCGTTAAATATATGGCTTGTTACTGAACTTCATTTTCTTGGCACATCCCATTTTTTTCTCCACCATACAGCATCACTACAGGGAACCAGAGTTTCAATTAGAGCATTTTCCAGTTGTGAGCATCATAGACAAAACCACAATCAGTGAAAATTCATTTTTCTCCCTTTCTTCTGCAAGCACATAAACTGTTTGTCCCGTCAGCTCCAAAGATTTCTGTAACACAAATGGTGTGTAGACCAATGGAAAGACAGGTGAGGCCCATGCTCCACACAACCATGAAAACTGCCTTATTAACTGCAAAAAAAAAAAAAAAAAAAAAAAAAAAAAGATAAATCTCTTATCAATGACCCAACCCTAAAAATCCTCAGGAAGCTGTCAATGTGCCTCTCAAACAAGACCAAGTGTTTCCACAGGAACAATGCCTCTATCATTAATACTCACCCCTATCCCAAGGTTCTTGAGTTTGTGTAACTTTCCCACTTACTTTTTCTTTCTTACTTAAAAAAAAGTAGTTTTGTTTTTTATTTTCCTGTAATGGGGTGTCACACAAGTTTTAGCCTGCCATTAAAATGTAGCACTTTTGCCACCTCAGTTATACTGCATGCTGACAAAAACACGGACAGACTCTAAAACCAGTGCCAAGTAAGGAAAAGATCAATTTTGTCTTTAATTTTATCAAAATCATGAATTTTCTCCAAATGGTCCTGCTCTCAGGTGTACAAACATTATGAGACCTCCATGAAATAAATATAAGTGTGAAGAAGCATTGTACAAGCATCTAACAATGAGTACTTAACACTTTGTGGTAGTCAGAGTTAAAATGATAGCAGAAGCAGATGACGTTTCTAAAAATGCATATATAAAACTGATTAAATATTTCCTAAACATAAAGTTGTCTATTTTTATACATCACACAACAAAAAAGGGACAGAAATGTTTTGTATTCAATATACTTATTAAGCTTTTCCTTTATTAGCACTCCCAAGTGCTAGGGAAATTTATAAAAACAAGTACTTAATCCAGTTAAAATACTGTACAAAATGAAGAGGTTATGAATGCTGCCAGATCTCAGAATTATTTTTCAAGTTGCCTATGTAACAAAAGTAGATTTTAATTATAAGAAAAATAGCTTGGAAAGTATTCCAAAAATTATCTTAAGTCCAACAACAAAGTCATTAGTCTGACAATGGAATCCAGATATATTCTTGCATAAATTTACATGAATACAGGTAACTTATCAAATGGCATTTAACCTACTGTTTGCTTTGAATAGTGAGAGAGTTTAGTAGGATCATATAAACCGGCTACTCTGTTCCCATATGAAATGTGTGACAATTTTAAGTAGAATGAAGCAGTTCGAACTGCTGCAAGGCAAGTCCACAGTTATCTCAAATCATCAGAACACAGGTAACATCAATGAAGGTTAAACTTACGTAGGGCATGAGATCATCACAGTATTCTTACAAAAGTTTATAAACTTTTCTTGGACCAAAACAGATAGTCTTAAAAAACAATTCTTCTACAGATCATACTGTACAAAACCGAAAGCACGACATGATGTAAGTAAGAGTCTTTGCTGTGATTATATGGTGTAGTGGATTTGGCACTTCAGAGTAATGAAATTTCCAATGGCACAGTTCTTATCTACAGCAGCACATAACCTGCAAACCTTGGGCAAACATCCTGTACAGGAAAATAATCAGTCTGCTGCCAACTCTGACGAAAGGAAGAAGAAAAGAAAAAAAAACAAAAAAACAAAAAAAGCTAGTGTATGCGCACAGCTTTGTCAAGAAAATTAAAAAGGAAGGTGAAGGACATCTTTGTACTGCTTTTCTCAGTTCCTGCTGTCAGACAAGTCTGGAGAATTTAACCGTAGCCTAGGGAAAAAAAAAAAACAACAACAATAACAACAAATTAACTTTCACACCAAAAGATGAAGTCTATTAAAATACGTTCAAACTAGCTTTAAAATAAATTAAATGGGGAAAAACGTTTTCATTAATTATTGGTTACCAGAAATTTTTTGGTTCAAAATATTAACGGCAAAATATTAGCACTCCAAATGAAGTAGGAGAAGGCGGTACACGGCGATCTCAGTGCACCAGCGCAAACCTGATTTACAAACTAATAAAGAACTGAAAAAACCACTGACTGGAACAGAGGCACTTCATGTGCCAACAAAAGCGATCGCCCAGGTTTTAAGCATTTGACATCTGTCTTCCCTTTAAGCTGTTTTTCAGATTTATTATAAAAAGCACAGCTTACCTCCTACTACATCCTATCCTGACACCCAACTGTGTGTGGTTGTCTTTACGCTGTGCTGAAAACTTTGGTTAGGCAATACACTGTCAAAGTTAAAATCTAACGTTTCTCCATCCATAAGGTCATTACGAATAATCGACTCCATGTCACAGTCCAACCGTTCAATTAACATGTCATCTAAGTCACTGGGAAGCTTCTCCTGGTGGAGGGAAACAATTCCCACCCTTCCGTAGCCATTGCAACTGTTAACAGGGGCATATGGGTTCATAGCATTCATCTGCATCTGGTGACTCATAGGCACTTGTAACGAAGTCTTCACTGTCGACAAGCGATTTAGACCTGAAGTATGTGACATGGGGTTCACTGTGTGTGACAAGGCACGGCCATTAACTGCAGGTGTTGGCTGGTTATGTCCTTGGTGAGGGCGGGCGTTAGGGTTCATCATTTTGTTGTGAGGTGGCTGATTGCCGTAAGTTGGCATCACTGAATTAGTGACCATCAGTACACCTTGGCCCAGCGCCCTGCCACCAGCCTGGGAAACACCAGTGTCTACTGATGCCAAGATATCGTTGTGCGGAGGAGAATCAGAAGTGAGTAACTCCTTCAGAAGTCCTGCAGGACAGTTAAATTGGCTCATCGATCCATAGCTTGATTTACTGTCTTGAAGAGTCTGCATAGGAATTTGGGGCAAAGAGTTCATGCTAGCTTGAGCATATGTAAATTTCCTGTAGTCTGGATTTGGTGAACATATGCTTGTGGTCGAAGATGCAAATGAGTAACCTGGTGTTTGCTGCATCAGTGTAGCAGATGACGACTGGGTTGATACAGTCATTGATGTATTAGGTGACAAAAGATTAAGGTTATCCAAAAGATTTTCCATGTTCTCTGAACTACTCATCTCTGAAAGGCTGGGTAGAGTAGAAGTCATTTTGGTGGCTGATGATGGGTATACCATGGAGTGCACATCTCCATCTCCAAGATCATCTTGCTCTGGCAAAATAGGAGAAAGTCTTCCACTTATTGTACTAGCATTAGAGCTAGTTCTAGGTCGAAACGTACTCCAGTTATCAAAGTCATCATTACTGTGAGAGCTGGGGCTTGCAGGCCACTTCGAGAACTGAGATCCAGGGCTGTCACCGTTTCCCTCCTGACCAGATTGAAGAGATGCTTTTTTCTTGGCTGCTCTGCCTCTGCTTTTTGCAAACTTGCTGTTGTTATCCATGGATGCTGCTCGCCTCCTAGGAGACTTGCCACTCTTTCCTCCTTCAGGATTGAGCATCCACCAGGAACTCTTCCCTGTTCCCTCATTCTGCACTCTGATGAATTTGCTGTGCAGGGACAAGTTGTGACGGATTGAATTCTGAAAAACAAAATAAGGTATAAGAACACAGGTTGCATTTGTGATGGCTCTCAAAGAGAGACCTCTTACATACAGCTTAGTTTTCAAATGCTATATTCATACCTGTGGTTCCCAGCATAACATTCAGCTATATAAAAGGAGATGCTGAGCACGTTCAAGATTTAGGAAGCAAAATATATCAGAAGACCAAAAAGCCCACTGAAGGTCCTATTATCAGCTTCAGTCTAATGAGTTGAACCTGAAGGCTTTCAGGGATTTCTTTTATGCAAAGTTGAGAAATATTAGATCTTGTTTTATGGTCCTTGTAATGGGATCTCATCACACATTTCTCTAAACCCTAAATATGCCAGCATGTGTATCTCTGAACGTTAGTGAAGTTCAAATGACTTCTGTCAAAAGCAAAAACACAAAGAAAACCAAGGATTGAGTTTTTGTATATAAATATAACTAAACACCTAAGAAATCACAAGGGAGAAAGGAATGCAAATAGCACAGACAAACTTGCATTTAAAATGTTAGTCTTAAAACCATCTTTCTCTTTCAAAATCAACATTTTAATATGTAACATTGACTCATGCAATACCTGAGGGCACAAGACATCTTGTGCCAAAACTGACCAGGGAATACTGAAGCTTTTCATTATCTCCTCAGACACCAGCTATGCCTCATCAGAAAGAAAAAAAAAAATTAAGAATCTAAACCTACAGTTTGACAAGCTAACAAGTGACTTGTAATGCCAAGTTGGTCTTCCTTCACCTCTTAGATCCTAAATGTCCTCCCGCACACATCCAGTTTCTCAAAGCTACTGCCAATATGCACATGTTGCCTCATTCCCAATATATCCATCCGATAAAAGGAAAGCATCAACAGTCATAGGGAGCCATGTCAGGTGGAAAAAGTCATCTTGCTCAAATCAGAGATCAGAGGCTCCAATTTTCTGCCACAGCCATGGCACAGTGTGGATTGTGGAAAGCCAATTGACAAAAGCAGGCCTGGCCACCTGAAGAGCTCAACAGGAATGGTTACTCTAGGGCTAATCTTCAGCAGATTAAAACAGCAAACAGTCCTGGACCAGAGACTGTTTACACCTTATAGACTGCAACACCCTGAGGATGTCCCCACAGGAGCACAGCCTCACACCAGATGGGTCACTAAGTGCCCCTGGACAGCAGAAGATGGCAGAAGACATCATCATGGTAGCTCACGGTTCAGCCAGCCCAATTGCTAGTCAAAAAGTCTGACTAACTTCAGAAGCCTTTCCAACCTCTTCTTCCCCTCCAGAGAACCATCCCATTTAATAAATCATCCCAGTTAGATCAACACCAGCAACAATTTCAGCATTTCCTTATTCAATTTTGAAAGGAAGCCCATCTTTATGATATTACCTAATTGCAATAGGACTATATCTCTTCACTGCAGTAACTTTGCAATCAAAATCTCATCTCCTATCCAGTGACAAAGCCTCAAAATGTTATTTTCACCACATGCAGCCCCATAAAAATATCATCACGTGGAATTCCCCTCTGCATAGCTTTAGGCCTGTGGTGCTCAGTGCCTCATGGGGCTCAAGGCAAGCATCTGCTCCCCCCCGTCCGACCTGACATCATAGTAATGTAGTGTTAGCGTCGTGTCAGGAGGGTAAGCCCAAAGATCTTTCCCTGGACTTGCCCGTGGCTGTGGTTGGAAGGGCTGAGGAGTGCAGGGAGCTGGCCCTGCCAGCCCTTTGTTTTCACTGTAGGGCCAAAGCGGAATTAAAGGCTGACACAATTCCAGAGTTAGCAATGTCGCAAGAAAGTTGTTCTGCACGTCTGTTGATTAAAAAACCTCCTGCGCCAGTTCAGTTTTTTATTGTATTTTGTAAACATACCCAGTTGGCTTAGGCTGAGTGTTTACTATGAAAATAAGCATATAAGGCATGCAAAACATCAGGCAGCGAAAATCTTCTGCTCGTGCTCGACTCTCTTTTTTCCGCAAGAGAAGCGTTAAATATTTAAGAAATTACTGCTATTCCTTAGTCATCAAAAATATTATAATCTGGTATTATTGCACTGAGGACATCTGAGGTCACTCTTTGAGTAACAGAGCTGTCTCCTAACGCTGCCAACAATGAAAAAAAAAATTTTCCTAACAGGAAAAGGTTTGCAAACCAGAGCTTGTTACATAAATTCCTGTTTTTCACGCAGCCAGCAGGACATTAAAGAAGCTATGATTTACTAACTTGGAAAAAGTGTTGAAGAGGTAAATCTTGTGAAAATATGCACTGCTGTTAATGATGTTGTGTCTACAGATCTTTGCCAGACGCAAACAGGACCCTGATAAAAAAGTATAGTTTCAGCAGTGGAACTTGGCAGCCATAGAAGCGGCACCGCGAGCTGCAGCCCCGCCGCCTCAGCGTGCTGTAAGATGCTTCGAACGCCGGCTTTTGGCAAGACTTTGAAGCAAAGCCTCCCAAAGCCAACCTGAAGGATACGCAAAGCAATTGGCTACATGTCCAGCTGAGCTCCCAAGCACAGCAATGAGTTCCAGGTCAGCCTGAAAGCATCTGCGTTGGAATTTTATCAAACCCACATTACGACTCGAGCCAGACTGCTGCCACCTGTGGGGTGTTTCCTGGGACTGAGTCTGCATGTTTGAGATGAAGCTCAGGAAGCTTGCTCCCATTTGGCCTTCAAACGTCAGCATGTACTTCACATTTCAGCCATAGTTGAGCAAGAAGATCAGGTGCTATGGATACAGGTATTGGTGGTCCTTGCTGATGAAGAGTCAAAATATGCAATACCAATATTTGCCTTCTATGTAATGAGCAATTACCAGCTAATAAAACTAACGAAGCCAAAAAAAATGATTCATTTGATTCTGCACTTACATTATTCATCTACTTTTCTGACATTTCTTGAAACTGAACCACATTGCAACAAGAACACCCCGCTTCTTCTTCTAAACAACAAATAAATTGAAACTGATTTACATTTACTAACAATAAGTCTGAGACATGTAATTCCTGGATCCCTACTGTATTTAAGCCCAAGAGATACTCTTTAAACAGGCAGCTAAAGATTAATCTGAATAACTGCTGAAAAAAAAGAAGCCTTACAATGGAAGTAGATTTATTTAATTATTATTTTTTTTCTAGTGAATTGTTTTGGTGTTTTACTAAAGAGAAACACCTTGAAAACATAGCTGCTTTATTGAACTTAACAATAGTGCAAGCCTGTACTTGAAGAGAAGACATACAGGTACGCTGGCCATCTTTCTTCCACCCCATTCCTTGGAGCAGGTATGGGAAAGTAGAGCTCCTGTATAACTTTACTGCAAGACAACAGTCCAGGCTCACTGCAGCCTTCTCCAGGATCAGACTGTGGAACTGAGAGTATTCTGAGAGCTGTGAGACTCAAGTGCTGTAAAAGCCTGCATGGGTCCCCTAGCGGGGCTCCTTCCCTCCCTGTTCAACTACAGTGCTGTGATAGCCACCTAAATGAGAGAAAAAGGATTGGTTGCAACAATTGGTACTGAAAAAGAAACAATTTAAAAAAAAAAAAGCAATCTCCTATCACAAATCTGCTACCAAAGCACACATGCCAGTGGTACTACAATAAAGCAAACCACAGCATCTTGGACAAGAGATTCACCAGTATGGCAGTAAAGGTGAAGGACTCAGCCTCTGGAGACAGATGCAGCCATAACTAAGTGTGAGGCAATAATGTAAGAGCAAGACAGGCTAAGTGTATCTATAAAAATTAACAGTCTTACGATTGCCCACCAATTTTTCATTCAGAAGTCATCTCAGCAGTCCTTTACTTATTATGTCAATTTATTCAAGGGAATGGTCTACAAGTGTTGTCAGTCAGTTGACACTAGCATCAGTGGAAATGGCTGTAAATACAGACAGGGGAACAGTATCTGACTGTAATTCTCTGATCTCTCCATGCAAAATCTAAAGCAGACTTGGAAGGGTGAGATAAAGCTGTAAATGTGACACTTCAATACTGCTTTTGACATAATCCTCTAAGATAACAGTGATTCAGAAAAAAATAAAAGGAATCGAGATGAGACTTGAGATTGCCTTTTTATTTTAATGGAGAGTTGAACACTATTTCAATAGGAAGATGCTTTGTAAGAAAGTTAGGTTTGAGGACTGGTAGAAGTGAAGTTCATAGACCTATCAATTAACATCATCACTATGAAATGATGTTAATTGGTGACTTTTATGGAGAGGATACCAAAGCAAAAGCCTGGCAGGAGAGAAGGAAAGACCCAGCATTTACATAGGCTGTTACAGAGGACGTCAGACCTGTCTCTCTAGGTTTGTGTACTGGAATTTTACTGCAGCTTCAGATGTTCAAATCACCCTCCTCTTGGAGCCTCAGCCACTCTAAAATAATAATAATAGTATGGACAGAAAGCATATCACTTAGCCTCAGGTTTAAGAGTCATATTTAGAAGAGGCTGGCAATTTGCCACCTGCAGCTGCATGAAGGTGGAAAGGCAGGATTTCCTCCCAAACAGGTCATGCTTTTTTGGGTCCTTTGTTCTTAGGGGGGTGCTTTTGTTTGACTCCATTTTTGTCCTACACTGTTACACAGCTAAGAAGTTTCAGCTAGAAAAAGCGCAGAAACACTGCAAGGGACCTTGTACTGCATTTCTGTGTTTTTCATTACAGATGGTGGCATAGTGAGAGTCTTTCCCAGAACACCACCCACAAAACATCATCTCCAAACACGGAGATGCTTTCTTAGAATGTTCCATTTGAAGAGATTTCAGCAATCTTTTGTTCCCTGAGTGAATGTACAAGAATGTGGCAGACTGTATGCTATCACTATACGACCACTACACATGCCTCTCCTGGACACAAGAAGTCTATTGTGCCCATAGTTCACTGACAATAATCTAAGTCCTGCTCCTTCTGCAGTTAAGTCCATGGATTTATACCCTACTGCACTTCCTCTCCACAGCTGTCGAAGGGTTGGCCATCCTCCAGGTTGCATCCCCTCACCCCGCAATGCACCCTGGGCTGGAGGGGATTTCACCACCTCTGGAGCTCTCTCCTCTGAAACATAACATGCAGTAACAGAAAATACACACACAGCTCTAGAATTTGGTGTTTAAGGACTTGGCATAATCGCATGTCAGGATACAACTCTGCTGACATGTATTTGAAGAATTCCCAACCGCTATAAAAAAAGATATATAATTAATCTTCATTCTAGGCAGCCTCCTTTAAAGTACTTTTCCATGCTTGCAATTTGGACATTTCTAATAAAATGTTAACACTTTCCTACTTTCTCTACAGGGGCATTTAGAAAAGGTGAGCATAAAGCCCAAGAATAATCCAAACAAAGACTGCTGTTGCGATCGGCGGAAAAAGACAAGTGCTTGACAAAGAAAAAGATTCCTGTTTGTAGATAGATAATAGAAGTTTTCTACAAATATGGAATGTAAATATATGTATATGCATATATGCTTCTCATGAAGAAGCAACATTTCAAAGCCAGGTTGGATGGGGCCCTGGGCAGCCTGATCAAGTGGGTGACAACCCTGCCCATGGCAGGGGGTTGGGACTGGATGGCTTTAAGGTCCCTTCCAGCCAGAGTCATTCTATGACTGATTCCTTACTTCATTAGTGATGTGGGAGGCCAGGACTGAAGCCTCACTGAAGAAGAACATTTTGAAGTCTGTGTGCCCCAGTAGATGGGCTCCTCACCTCTCACAAAGCCTTCTCATAACTCTCCCCTCAGAACCAGCCTCTGCTGCAATCACATCTGTAATGCAAAGTAGCAAAGCAGGATTGTATGTACAACCTGCGTGCTCTGACATCAAGTCCAGGTGATAAAAGAGAAAAACTGATAAAGGATTCAATCAATCAACATGCTGATGTCAGGGATATGGTCAATTCCTTCAAAGAAAAAAAACGAAGTACATTTTGAAGAGTTCACTAATTTGATCAAGAAAGGTAAGACAGAGAAGACCTGCAGATAACCTGTTGAGTGACATCACAGCCAAGATTATTGCTACTCAGCACCTCTAATGCACACCCAAAGGGATTACAGAGATTAGAATTATCTTCAGTGCAATGAGCCATAAGGAAAGCCATTGTGATCCGTGGCAGACAGTATCCCTGTTAGTCACTGCAGGCTCTAATGCAGCAACCACAGGATGCAAGCACTACAGTAGGGATAACGGTCTGAGGCAAAGCTGTTGCTGAGTGCAGAGCACAAAGAGATTATTACAAGGTAAACAAGAATCCCAATTATAAGCAAAGTTTATTAAAATAAATAAAACCATTTGGAGTAATGAAGTAGTAGTTCATCTGTACAATGCCAGAATGACTAACAGCTTAAAATTTTATTCTGCAACTGCAGTAAAGAGACACTGAGAGGTGTTTATTTTTTTCAGCCAGTGGGAATAATTATGATCAGTAGGACAAAAAATGTTAATCACTCATTTCCTGTTTAACAGACAGCCTGCTTCACCTCTGCCACTCTCCACGGTTACACCCAATTCATCACAAAGACTACTGCACTGTTTATAGAAAGCTTGCCCCTTTCCCCTTTTTAAATCTAAGTTGCCTTTTATTGACATTTGCTAGCTCAAACGATGAGGTACGAATGTGTATACGTGCTAAGGATATCAGTATTATCAGTATATTAGGCCAGCAGATAATCTTAAGAGGAGCACTACAAAAACATTATCATAAAGAAGTAGCACTAAGGAGAGAAATAGGTGAAAGTCCTGGTGAAACCACTGAGGTAAGAAACAACACAGTTTGAAAATAGGGCTCAAATTTTGTACTGCCCTTTGTAGATATTCAGAGAAGTTCCAGGAAACAACAAAAAAGGATATGATTGCTTCAAAAGCTGTAAGAGGCTAAGTTAAAAAATTGGAAATATCCAAGCCTCTGCCTGAAGGTTAACATCAACTTTAAATGCTTAAAGTCCTGGATAAAGACCAAATAGGGTCATTTGTCACTTGTCTCTGTAAAGGTACAAGTAGATCTAACCCAAAGGTTGGGTTTCAATTGGAATTGCTTTACAATTGCTTTACCATAGAACCACACATCCTCTTCTCTTCATCTTTGTGGATTAAGACCTTTTGCTTTCACAAAATCATCTGTTACCTAGACTGCTGGAATGATTGTCATTAATTGATGGATTTACAAGTAATGGAAAGGCTTGAGGATTCACTTAACCTGCAACATCTCTGCTGCCCCATCACAGACCTCTCCTTAAGGAGACAGAGAAGGAGCAACCACCAGTTTCTGGCCATGGATCCAGGGATGGAGCCCTGTGCACCTGCAGCTCTGCACCCATGACACCCACAAAGCACAGACTCATCTGGCAAGAGCAACAGAAAAGCATTTGTTGTTTTTTTTTCCAAGAGAGCCACCAAGCCTGTATGTATTTCTTACCTTGAAAAGAAAACACCAAAGGGGATGCACAGTTGCAATAATGTAAAATTTGGGTTGACTTTGTAAAGATGGATAAAAGAGAGGGAGAGAAATACATACTTTACATACTTGCACCAGTTTAGCAGAGAGAGTATTTTCTTCATCAAGCAAGCAAAGGAGCAAAATTCTCCGGACATGGGTGTCACTGAATACTAGTTTTCAAGAAACAAAGAATCAATGAAAGCAGCAAGCTTCCTTTGCAGCAGGGTTAGCTGTGCCCCACAGGAAATCCCAGGCTGAAGGAAACTGCAAGTCTTGTAAAAAGAAGGGCAAAGCCTTCCATTTACGGGCTGAGTATCTTACACTGCATCTCACTGTGCATTTGATCTTCATTTTGGCTACATAAAGTGCAATAATTGGCCATCAAAATTCAAGTGTAGACCCCAAAACTGCTAAAAGGAAAATAAAATGGAGTTGATTGGTTTTATTTGTTTTCGTTGCATCTTTAGAGATTCTTTACCTCACCTAGTGGAAAAAGTGCTGAACGTTTTACATTTGAAGGGGACAGTGTCAACTTAAGAAAACAACCCTTTGGATTTCACCTCATGTTGCTGATGTTGCTGTAGCAACCATGAAAAATGGAGGGAAGAAGACAGGGACATTTCTCTTCCCTTTGGTTTCTTTTGTACATGAGCATAGTCCAGTGCATGAAGTCATCATTTTGTCTATTTATTTTTCCTCTTGTCAATTCTCCCTTTATCCATCTTGCTCATAAAAAGAAAACAAAGCATTATTTTCTTGTTAACAAAATCCTAACAGAAAAAAATGGATTTGTAAGTTTTTATTAAAATAGCTGAAACAGCACTAGATTTAAGTTCTCTTTAACCTACTGCATCATCTCCAAATATGTAGATATTGCCTTGTGCCATCAATATTCATTCATTTCACTTTGTGTTCTATTTTTAATACTTGTTCTTTTTTCCAAAGTTACAAGAAGCCAGTCCTGATTTACAATTACTTCTTTTCATGCATCCCCAAAAGGCAGCACCAACACTAGGTATACACTACATACTATGTTTCTACACAGCTTCTTTGAACACAGTTTGCCTTGGTACAGTTTTTTCCTCACTAGAGAAGCATGCCAGACCACCAGCACAGTCTCTCTTCTGGAGAGCTGTTTCCAGTTCAAGCCTGGTCCCAGCATAGCAGATTTTATATAACATGATTTACTACTGCAGTGCCCACAGAAAGCATTAACCCAATTTCATTGTAGCCTTGAGCTATATTCCATGTGTACGTTGCCCCTCTCCACTGTCTAGCCAGTGGTGGCCACCCCTATTTCAAATAAGGTGTGGTCTAAACTTAAAGGCTTTTCAGTTTGTATTCTCTCACGGGGGTCTCAGGGCACAGCGAACTCATGGCGGGTGGTTGCAGTGTTCATGCCAGCATCCTCTTCTTGAATGCTGCTGTCTGTGATGTTCTCCAGACTGCAGCTTCAAGAAGCGCTGGTGCTCATCATTGGCTTTCATGACATCTGTTCAGCGTTATAAAGCCATGATCACCCAATTTTGCAAAATGAGCTGCACCAACAATGAACAAAGTTACCCGTGGACGTACTCACAACCCACATTTCAGCAGGCTGTGGGAAGCAGAGCTCTGTTTCTCAGAGCAGGGGAAGGAAATCTAAAGGAGAATTTCTTCCCTCACACCAGTTTTGGAAGCGTTCCTATTCCCTCACTACTGTAGGCTGTGCTCTGTACTTAGCAGACCCTTATTAAATCAAAGGACTATTTACAATCTACATACTGGCAAGTCCACATTCCCATAGAATGTCATCTGGCAGCAGTGACTTAAATCATCAGCTCTGTATTTACTTGCTTCCCTCTCTCCCCAACTCTCAGAAGAGTAAAAAGGACAAGAGAAAAGCCAGTCTTTAAAGACAAGAACAGAACTAATAAAGTCCAAGAGTACATTAGCATTCATCATACTACCCAAATACACTTCTTTTTTTAAAGGAAAATATTACAATGAGGGCCATAAAAAGGAAGATACAACACAAGAAAACTTAAGGCCTTCTTTTCACTACACACCTATGAGAGAGATGCAGAATCATACTGAGCATAAACTAAGACAGCAGAGTGGGATACTGCTATGCAAAAATGAGCTTTCTTAAGCATTTTGGGTGCTTTTGTTCCTCTTTTTTTTTCCCTGCTGACAAGGTTTAGCCAATCTCCCTTCCTATTGCATTTGATGTATGGAAGGAGACCGGCCTCACTGAGACTGCTCAGAGAAGATTTCACTCATTCTTCCATTGCTCTCACCAGAACAGAACCTAGCACAAGGAGGCTCTGGGCACACTGGGGACACCCAGGGGCAAAACAGTGAGTCCTGGGAAGGACTCTGTCGTTGTGCTCATGCCAGGCCAAGTCAGGGAGAAACCACTGATTCTTCAGGACAAGAGGCAAAACAAAGACTGAGTGTACGAGAGTTTCTGCAAAAGCCTGTTGGTGTTTTCTGCAGAACACAGCCCTCACTCATTTCATTAAAAAAAAAAAAAAAAAAAAAAAAAAGAGAGAGAAAAAGAAAAAGAAGACTGTTCAATCTTTCTTGTCCCTAGAAGATGCTAAGAAATCAATTGGCGGCTTGAGATCAGAAGGTGGGACATCCACAACCACACTCAATTCAGAAAAAAAAAAACACCCCCGTTCTCCCTCACTAATTCTCCCAATCTCTAAAAGCTCTATTAGGCTTCCTCCTCCTAGAGGTCACTGTCTTGGCTGGTGCAAATTTCACCACCACTGCTCCCACCCTTCCTCAATGCGAAGCCCATGGGTAACTGGGCAGATAGAGCCTACCAGGCTCCTTATTCAAATTTAAGGACTGTGACATCCAGCTTCTCAATCACAAAGGCTACCTTGGGCTACCCATCCCTTCCATGCCCTTGCCTCAAGACAAAGTGGAGGAGCTCTCCTCTAGATTTCCCCAGCACTGTAGTGAGAGTGCAGGGGAGACAAGTGACCAAAAGTGTCACTAGTTGTTTAGGTTTAGTTTTCCCTCTTGGGGATGCTCCAAGATAGAGGCAACACAGACTCTGGAGATGCACAAGCACTTCTCTGAGAGCATTTGCTTGATAGGTCAGAATGGGGCACTCACCTCTAAAAAAAGACAGAAACAACCTCACAGGACAAAAACCTAAAACAGATTTAAAAAAGCAGGAATGTCAGCAGTAGGAGCTGTCATTTGCAATTCCTACACAGGAAGTTAGTTATTCTGTGGATCACAGAAGGGTCTCTTTAAAAACAACGATGAAACAGGAAAAAAAAAAAAAAAAAAAGCATGCATCTGAAGCATGTTTTCCAATATTGTGCATCTAGCCAAGTTTGTTCGTGAAGTTTTATAATTATTTGTCATTGATACATCTATGGATTTATGTCCAGATTCATCAAACTGCTGACAAATTCCAGCAGGCATTGCAACCCTTATTGCTCCTTTATTTTTTTGATTACTTTCAGTTTTGAAAATTTTACAGGGAATGCTTCCACATTTTCATTTTGTTTTAAAAAGAAATTAACTCCATCCCTGCGGAGGATCAGGTGTTTTCAAGTATTTGGTTTGTTGATTATTCATATAGGCATAAATTAAGCACAGTATTTGGCAGGCCACGCTCTTCTCTATTAAAAATTTTGTTTTTACTTTTGCAGTTATTGTTTAGACGTTGGTCATAACATGTTTCAGGTTGTTTTGAACAGCAAAGAGGAAACAAGGAGTATTCTTACTTATATCACACTCTATCAACATTAAATGCCTATGCAGCAATACACTGCCTGCTCAGTATTTTCAGTTTTCTTCCTGTCCACTGCTAATCTACAACAGCAAGGAGATAATCCATGATTTTATGCAGCTTTTCAACCTGTAAATAGAGCTATGATTGGCCAGAAGACAACATAAAGAAAAATGAGTAATGAACAGGATGTATAAATGGAGAAGAATCTAAAGTAACTGTATTTGCTGGAGGTTGATTTATAAAATTAAAGGGAAAAAATGAGCAAAACTCTTCTAGAGGCAGCTCCTAAACACAGGCAGTGCCAGTAGCACAGGCAGCTGGAAGAGGAAGAGACCAGGCACAGCACTGTTTGCCCATGTTCATCGTAACACTGAGGCAGAAAGTTAGAAAAGGGACTCTGAACTCCATGCCATCCCCCTGCTCATCCTTGCTGCTGTCCCATTGCAACTCCTAGGCGCGTGCCCTCGGGATTCCCAAAATGAGAAATGTTCTAGAAGTCACATCAAGCCATAAAAACTATGTCAGCTGCAAAGCGGAATTTTCAGAACTGCTTTTCAAGGGATTTTTCAGGGATTTTTAATAGGATTAAGTTGGATGCTATTTTTCAAGCTCTGTGTTCCCATGGAGCAGGATTTCTGTCTCCTTCCATCTTGAAAGAAACGTGACTATTTCACTACGTATTCCTTTTGGCCATCTTGGAAAAATGTATCTTCAAAATAGAAGAGCTTGATTCTTGATACAATGTTTTAATTTTTGCAGTCCTCCAAAAATACAGGCTCAGATACCCAGTGTTTTCTGTTCTCAGTGGGCCAAGAGAATAACCCCTTTTAAAAACACCTTATTTTGGATCATTTTAACATTGAAAAAACTTTGAAAAATCCCATTTTCTAGATTACCAACACTTACAAATTAAGGTAAATTGGCAAGATAACTCCCCAGTCCCACAGACATCTGCAACCTACTGAGGCAAACCTCAGAGCACCATAGCCTTCAGAAAAAAAAAAAAAACATTCTTTTTTGAAGCAGAAATCTTTCCAGCAAACCAGCAACAACAGAATCCTTCCCCCATTCCTATATTTTATGTGTTTAAGTAAATAAAAGCACAAGAACAATTACAAGAAAGAGTACACCTACATGTCTGTAAATCCAAAGAGTTTGCAGAGGTTCTCTAGCTGTAAACCAAAAAAGTTGCTATGTCAGCCCTTGCAGCACAGCAACTGGAGATTCAGCTGAGCCAAACCATTACCAACTGGACAAAAATAATTAAGGCAAATATGGTTTTCTTCATCATAGGACCATGTGCACAACCCACTACTTTTTCTCACCCCCTGCCATCAGCTGTGCATATACCAAGCTTGACATCAGCCATCATCACCCTCCTCTTTTGTGTTAAATTAAATTTAATAGGGCCAGCTTGACAAAGCTACATCAAAGGAGCCACACCAATAAAACAATACTGTAAGGGAGTCTCTGCCTAACAAAGTTGGTGTCTGAAGCATTAAAATGGTAGCGGCAGAAGTTGAGAGAAAGCATCAATAATGGCAGTTTATCTTCTTTTACACTTGAGCAATATTGAATGTATAAGCACTAGGCCTTAAACAACAGTAGGAATGCTTATCTATCCTACTCCTTCTCCTTCCTTTCCTCTTCCCCCATTCACTACTCCCCCACTGAAATAAAATCAGTGAAGATAACAACAGAAGAAGAGTCCTGACCTCAGCATTTACAAGCTAGTCATTGTTTGCTGCAAGCTCAAGTTTGTATCCCTTAAAATGACTACAGTTAACAACTGTCTTGATTTAACTCAACCTTCCTCATTTATCCAGTAAAGGGAGAGAACTGAAGGAAAGAACACTGCTTCCAAGACGGGCTCTGTGATAAAGGTACTTCCAAAACTCAGCTTTAGAGCAGTGAGTGAAGGACCTCAACCTAGTACCTTGAAGATATCTATGCACCAATTACTATGTTAAGAGAGATTAGTACCCTCTTATATACTCTTTTAATGAAATTGTCAAGGGATCAGCAGATTTCAGGAGCTATTTCCTAAAAACTCATAGTAAGTGTCAGGCTGAAATAATGGAAACTGACAAAAGGGATGTGGGCTCAATCCTCCTTTTTCCTTCTCCATCAATTACACAAGGACCCCTGCTACACTGCTCCACTGCTGCCTACTTCCTTCACAGAGAGGCATCTTTGGGACATCTGATAAGGAAGCTTAGAGCTATCTTGCCCAAAGCCTGCTCAAAAAAACAACAGCCAGCCCCCACTTCCCTCCCTGCACATACATTCAACCCATTTGACTGATTTTCCAAAGAGAGGAGCAGCTGAATAATTTTGGCAACAAAAATATAAATCTCCTTGCTCTGTATCTTTAAAACAATAATGAAGTGCTATTTTAAACAGAGTGAATGAAACCTTTAGCAAATATCACCTATTCCAGTCTTTTTTTTTTCTGTTAAATACTTAAATGTGAAAAAAAAAAATTAAGAATCAGAATGACCAAAGAATTATAAGGTACATTCACACCTGAGGAGAACTGAAGAGTCTCCAAGGCATACAAATTCTCCAGTGGCAGCAATTTTTACATAGTACAGCTGGCTAATAGAAACCACAGAAACATGTTTAATACGTGCTTAAGGAGCTTTTACCTTAAGAAAGAAAGCAGTAGTGACAACGTGTTTGTTTCCTGGCACAGTTAGGGGTACATTGCAGCCTTTAATGTTAGCAGCCTGTGTGACTTCTGTGACTTTTCTTCACTGTCAACGAGGCTGCCCGCCTTTTTTACATCTCAAATAGCCTTAACCTTACAGGATTCTTTTTTCTTTTTTCTTTTTTTATAAATCAAGTCAAATACATCTTTTTTACTGTAAATTGTTTCCAGCTTGGAGCCCAGTAGACTTGTGATACCCCTTAAATGCTTTTAGAAGCCTTCAGAAGGTAGGCTTGGTTGTATGTCCTTTCTGCCAATACACTGGCGTTCCTGTAATCCAGTATCACAAGAGAAAATAAGACAATTTTAAGCTGCTGATCATAGAAACAGAGCAAGAACCACCCCAAATTAAACCCAGCCCCCAGACTTTGTCAAAAGGCTGATTGAAAGGATAAGTCCAAAGCAGATTAACACGAGTAAAATGTCAAAGTACACTCAAACAGCAACAGCTTCTTGACAAACAGTGAAGGGCAATAAAAACCAAAACATATAAGAAACCAGGTCTGCAGAGAACAACTCCTAATCGTGCAGCATGTGCTTGAAGGAAAGCACTCCCAGACCACATTCTGGCACCAGGTAAGCTCACCTCACTGAGAAGCCAACCCAGCTAACATCACAGTAAGCTAACCCTCTGAGAAGAGAGCCACGTTGTCCAAGGATGAAGGCAGCATTGTCATTCTTCCATTCTTCTTCAAGGAACAGGAACAAGGAGAGGCAGATGTATCAGCTGCCTCCTTTCATTTCTGACACAGAGACCAAGAAGCTTTTGGAATTCCTCCTATGGAGGGATTCCCAGGTCCTCATATGCAAGGGACAAAAAAGAGCAAGTGACTGGTTAGAAAGCTCTTCTAGCTTGTGGTCGTCCTCCCCAGTCCACATGCTCTGGTGTTTATATAAACATTGCATATGGCAGTCACTGACAAACATCACCTTTTGCTACCTTGGCCTACCATTCCTCATGCACCAGTGATGCGTTCATCACCATCTCACAAATATACCACCAACAACACATCCTAAAGAAACTTTCCATACTCCACTACTACAAATGCACTCTGGCAGGTAACTAATGGAAATTATGTCAGTAGTTGCCTGGGGTGCGATTGGAGTTGGTATGTTTTATGTCCATATGTTGGCCTGAACACCAAGCTCATTGTCTTGAATGCCCCCATGGTAGAGGAGATTGGCAGCAGGAAACAGAAGAACAGGAGGGGAGGGAACATAACTGCTCTTGCTCTCCTCAATTTAAAACAAGACGGCAGCAAGGAAGTAATTAAACAGGAGTGAAAAGGCATTGGAGGAATAAACCACACTAGCAGCTCTAGCAGAGAAGGATTTAAAGAACGTGACTCATGTTGTACAACAGTTTCATCACAGCTGCTCTATGAGCCACAGCAGACAGCAGCACTTAGCAGCATTTGGCATGACATCACTGCAGGGTTTGATTGCACAAAGCTGCACCAAGCAGGCCAGGGCAGGAGGCAAAGATTATCCAAGGAGCCTGTGAGGAAAATCCCAGGTAAACTGAGTTACAAAAGCTTAAACTGGAAACGTGACTGCAGCACTGGAGTCAACATTTCTGATCTTGAACAAGTTTTGCAGCCTTGAAGGCCTGTCTCATGACACCAGAAGACCTCCTCTGCTTGACATTCACAAGGTGATGCTGAGGGACGAGAGTCAGCTGCTGAACCAGGCAACACTTCCCTGAACACCTGGGCTCCTCCGGGTCAGTAACACACCAGGCAGGACTACTCCAGCTTATGACTCCAGCCTATGGACTGGCAGGAGCGCTGGCAGGAAGCCTGCCACTCACAAGTTAAGCTTTTGCTAATTCAAATTAAAATTAAATCAGGAACCTGCAGTCTGAGCTTCACCACTTCAAAATAGAAAAATTGCTCTATTAAATGGGCAACCAGAGTGCATGTCAGTGAGAGCTCCACCTGGACAGAATCTCCATTCCCAAGCATTGTCCATGAAGAAACGTGGCCAGTGCGACAACAGATGTCCGGTGCACAAGGCACTCCTCCACACTTCAGCTGCCGTCCACTGAATCGGCCAAATTCCGGACTCAAACCTGTGTCTGATCAAAATTTTCCTCTTCCCCTTCCTCCTCCTGTCCCAACCCAAGTTTACTTTATTTCCTCTGTAATGACGACGTCTCCAACACCCAACTGAACACAGGCGTTTTGTCCAACAAAGAAACCTACTCTCCTACACTGATTCCCAGTAGCAAGAGCTGCCAGCAAGCAGCTTTCAGTGATTTACCATTATGGACAAAACTTCAACTACTCCAGGCAAACTTCATCATTTATTTCTCTCATCCCAATACGCATTTTTCTATTAAGGGCATTCAAATGCTGCAATTAACATCTGCTTCCACTCTATGAAGACCTGCAATGCTTTGGTGTGATTCTTCCTTCATCTAAATTTCAGTACTACATCCTTGAATCTTTATTTATTTACTTATTGGAAGGTAAGTTTGTTATTTGTCCTAGAAACCGCACAATAAAAAGCAGCAAAAGTCGGATAAAAAGTCCTTAAGAAGACTGAAAACAGTAACGAGGACTGTGGGTTGTGCACGCAGGAGGCTGAAACTCTCGCTTCTATTTTGACTGTTGACTTCCCAACTAACTTTGAACAAGCCATATACAAACTATCCAACTAACTTTGAACAAGCAATAACAAACAGCAAGGAAAAATAACTTTCACTCCAACCTACATCTCTCCTAGATGAGTTGAGACACTGCAATATGAGGTGCCCTGCCTTACCCATAACACCACTGCTAGCAGGCGCTCCTACTTGCCTACCTGCCTGTGGAAAGGCAGAAGAGGGGAGATGAAACGGTGCTTGGCCCCTTTGTCAGACATTCAGAAAACACTATTTTCTCCAACACAGAGGAGGAAGCAAACAAGCTCTGTAAGTCCCCATCCCTCGGCCACAGCCCGACACACGTACATGCACACGCATTTCCTCCGGCTTCAAGAAAACAATGAAGTGTGGGGAGGCCGGCTCTTATATAAAGTACACAACAACTATGTATAAAATTAGGAAAGCAGCTGCTTCAAAAGCTCAGTCACCCTTTTATCATCAACAGGGCTTTAATTAGTACCCATCTGCTTCCTGTTTTATTCTACAGAGCTAACTTTCACCTGTTTCAGCAAAACACCCCTTCCCTCAAATGCAAGTACACACACACACCAAGTTAGCAAACACCATTACACTTAAGCAATGAACATGAGGAAGCCTCATTCCAAGTATCTTGGCTATTTATTTGCTTTTTTAGAAGATCTGACACTGTTGTGCAATTTCACAGTGTACACCTTTCAACCACACATATGGTTGCATGAATGCAATGGTACCCTGGGATCCCAAACAGGAATGGGCTTGCTATCACTCAGAGCCTGCCCAGAAAACTCCCAAGTCAGGTCTGGGTTTTTTCTTAATGTCCATCATACACATAAAAGAATTTATGAATAAACAATGGTGAGGCTGATAGTTAAGAATGGATTCAAACTCACCCCATTGTTCGAAGGGAAGAAATAACACGCGGGGAGAAAAAAAATATTACTTAGGGAGGAAATAGCTTCACCTTTGAATTTCCTGACATTTTTCCTCCCACGCTTTTCCCCTTCACACATCATTTATTTATTTATTTTCCACACAGGAGACAAGTGAAAGTTAAGGACAGCAGCACAGCTACGTGCTGTCAGCCCTGCCTACCTCTCCGGCACGGACTCACTCAAGCTTGAAAGTTTGCCAGGCACGTGGTATCTCCAGAGAGCAAAACAACAGCAAGGGAAGCACCAGCAGAAAGAATTGCCTGGTGACGGCCAAACAAGAAGCACTGCCTGCAAGCTCCTAGGCCCAGCTGTGGCAATGGGAAGAGGGGTTGAGCACCTAAAGGGATGGTATTTGCAAGTGCTGTACACAGATTTTGAGAGTATGTGAAGTTTTGTCAAAGCTACCACTGCAGAAATGAGCTTTCCTTAGCACACCTTTAGCAGCAGCCACCAGCACCAGCACTTGTTATGCCAAAGTAAACCTGGCAAGCAAGCAAGTATTCTGCTCACGCTCCAGCTTTGGATCGGAAAGAGAGCATTTTCTCTTTATGGTTAACAACACAATCTGCCGCAGCTTCCCCAGATATATGAAGTTGATCAAACTCTTTATTAAGAGTCTTTATCCTTAACTTCTTGGATCTGCTTCCAGAGGTGCTGAAGCCGCCTGACTGCAGGTTCAGTGAGATTCATCTCCAGAAGCTTACATTGGATGACTAAGAGTCTTTTCCATTCATTTGAAATCTTAAACCACCTGCAAGAGTGGGGATTTAATTTCTGAGCACCTGGCAGTTAAGCAGAAGAAACACGAGGACTCCAGAATCAACTATGGCAAGTGCACTGATTTCCATTTCTTCACTATTCCATGAAAAGACACAGTTCTTCTGACATCCCGCTTACTAGAAGACCTTTTCATTTCATTCTTCTGGGTTGGAAGGAAAAAAAAAAAAGAAAAAAAAAAGGACAATACAAACACCTGAAGATTGAAAAGTAAAAAACTCATAATTCCCCAAAGCAGAATTTCACTGTTATCACTTAATGTAGCAGTGATGGGGTTACCATGAGCAACCAGCCTACAATACCCTGCTGTGTTCCCTACACAATCACTCATGGGGAGATCACATCATTGCCAACACCAGAAGGGTTAATGATAACCTGGTTGACTCAGAGGACTCAGGCCATGCTCCCTATGACAGTTATTTGTAGTACAGTGTCACTTCATTAAAACAGCACAATCTATCATATCTGGACATATATTTAAAGGGAAATAGAGAAATCAGTCACACAAGCATGATAAAGAATAAAAATTGCCATTCGAAAGTAAAGATTTGGCATTGTATTTAATCTCCACCTTCTAAAATTTCTCATCAAATCTTCTACTATGTCATTGCTGAGCTAAAGTAGTTGTATGTATGTGTATGCTAATTGCATTTGTATAAATACTAATTGAGCTAATAGCAACAGGAGCAATCTCTGTCAATAGAGGAAAAAAAATCCAGTGAAAAAAATTGAGGTTCCAGACACAATGTTCTGAGCAAGTGAAATTAGTGAGAAAAGAAAGGAACAAAATGAGCACCAAACGTGAGAACTTCAAACATTACTTGGAAAATAAAAGGTGGCTCACATCTCTCTGACCTCACTGCTGTGATCAGATACGGAAAGAATATGGGTACTGAAATTTAACAGATTTTATTTATTGATGAAAGCAAATAATGAATTTTCTACTAAAACTGTATAACTGTGTTTTCACCTAGAAGATTACACCACCACTTAGATATTTTTCCATGATATCTCAAGCAGCATATTACAAAACTTCATCCAGGACTGAAACAACAGATTGTCTCAAGAGCAAATGACAAAATATTTGTACCAGAAATCCTGGCAACGTTGCGTGCAGATGGGTTTCTGAAAAATGGGGTTCCAAGAATAAGTCACCCATGGTTCCAAAAATACGAGTTCAATTCAAACAAAAACTGGATGTTCATTTAGCAGAGCACTGCAGTCCCTCCCCAGGGTCCCACCCTCGACACACACAGGAGGTACTTGCTAACCACAAGCCTCTGAAGTCTGAGTTACAGCTAAATACATGGGACTGGAGGAACACAACCAAGTCCAACATCCTGGCTGCATAACCCAGAAAACGGCACGCTACGTGGGCCAGCTATTTTGCTGTCAACAGATTTGAGCCTGAGCACTGGGGCAGCTCCAAAACTGCTTGGGGAAGGTCTACAGCAGCTCTGAGCTGCAGCTGAAGAGCGAGCAGCCCACTGAGCCTGCCCTCAGGGAACGTGGGGACCCAGGTTGCCGTGCAGCTTGTCAGGGTGCAGCTGGGGCCACAACCCCAAAACGCTCGCCCTTCCCAAAACACTGAGGCAGGCACCTCGTGAACCCAGGCACTGAGAGATGTTACGCTTTGGGGTGAGGGCACCAGAGCATGACTACACTGGAGCAGAAATAGATGTCTGAGACTGCTATTATAAACAAAGATGGGGAGATTTCAAAAATTTGAATTCTTTCTCTCCATTATTTTTTTTTTAATGAAAGCATCGGAAGCAAAATCCATTGGGTGGTACCGACTTTTCTTTACACTGCTCCTGGGCTTTCAGATGCATTGTTTTCATGCCTCTCCTTGGTTTTGAAAATCTTACCCAACCAGGCAACTAAGTTTCACTGTCAACAGCTACTGACCTGACAGGGAATTCCAAGATATTTTGAAACATATTAAAAAATGGGTGATTGTTTTAAAAGGACATAGTCAGTATAACTCACATCATCAGTGTCTGTAGCCTTCATCAGGCTTTTCACCATTGGCTCATCTTCCTCAGCCATGGCCAACATCATATACTGTTCACAAAGGCTATGCAAAGCTAGTGATGCTCGGTAGGAGACAATTGTATATTGACACAGTTCTAGACTAAGAAGAAAACACTGCCATAACATTTTTGAAATCTGGCACTCAACCAAGACCAAACTTTTCCGTTAGATGATTAAATAACTGGCTTGTCACATTTTGCATAAAAGGCTTAAAAATGTGGTAGGGATCTGGGTGAAGGAGAAGTGAAACAAGACTGGGCTAATGAGATTTCATGTTAAAAGAGGGGATTACAGCCTGCTGCACAAAAGCAGACAGTGCCCTTTCCCTTCTTCCCTTTCACATTTTCTTCTACTTAGAAAGTTAATAAAATGTCTTCTTTAAGCTTAGGAGATGACATAAAAATCCAGTCTTAAACTAAAAGCTTGGTCATGCTCAATGGAGACCAAAGAGATGTGATAAGAGAACAGAAAACCAACTCAGTACGTAGCAGAAGTAGTACACAACTATAGCTCTGGTTATGATTAAAAGTAATGCATAGAGGTTTAACTCATTATTTTACTCATTGAAAGCTTTCAATTTACAATCTTGCATTCTCAAGAAAAATAACCACTATCAGTATCACCACAGCAGTCCCCTGGAATATGCTATTCTCAACATTCAATTAGTTCAAATGACAACAGGACCAAAACTTCTGACCCCTGAAAGTCAACAATAGCAGCATCAAGCTGATGACTACAACAAAAGAAACAATCCCTTTCCACCATTTTACTGCTCCTCTATCGTATTCTGTGTACGTTGACCAAATACATTTGTTCACCTTGGATATGTGTTGTTCCTACACACTTACGGCTTATTCAAACTGCTCTGCAAACTCCTCTTGAGAAAAGACACACACACAAAGAGGTCCATCCAATATAACTGTGAGCAGATCATATCACTGGACAGAATCTGCTGATATCTGTACTGCCTTCTGCTGTCAAGATACACGCCTACATTCAAAGGCAAGCCTCTCTGCCACAAATATCCACCATGGCAGTGTTCTAAATATGCATTGAGTAGTTCTGTTAAGCAACTTGTTTACTCAGGACAAGAAGTACTATACACAGTATTATATACAGTATTTTATATATATATATATAGAGAGAGAGAGAGAGACAAACAAAAATAGTCGTAACTTTCAAACACAATTAAAAATGTATTTTCTTTAAAGATTTTCCTTTTATTTTTGTGAAAAAATAAGCTAAATGAAAAAGAAAAAAGAAAACCTCAATAAATGTACAAGTCAACTGAAAACTGAAAATAGATACTTTAAGCCACTCTTATAATCTACTAAATACAAGTCTGAGTTCCCAAAGCACAAAGAATATTTATTTATTTCCCTTCATGCTCACCCCTTTTGTAATTCACAGAAAGGGAAGAGGGATACAGCCAGCTGCAGAGCAGTAGTTCAGCCAAAGTATATAAGCACTTCCATCTCAGATTGCTATACAGCCATGCAACAGAAATCCAAAAATTGTGCTACAAAATCTGCAGCTTAGCCCTGAGTTCAAATAAAGAAGAGGACTGCAAGAGCACAACAAAAACTGCAGGGACTCAAAGCCTGCAGTTAAGCAAGCAGCCCAAACTCCACTTGATTTTTTTTTTTTTCCTTTGTAATAGACTCATAGAAAGGTTTGGGTTGGAAGGGACCTCTAAGATCATCTGGTTCCAACCCCCTGCTGTAGGCAGGGACACCTCCCTCTAGACCAGGTTGCTCAAAGCCCCATCCAGCCTGGCCTTGAATGTCTCCAGGGAGGGGGCATCCACAGCCTCTCTAGGCAACCTGTTCCAGTGTCTCAGCATTCTCACAGTAAAGAATTTCTTCCTAATATCTAGTCCAAATCCACCCTCTTCCAGTTTAAAACCATTTCCCCTCATCCAGTCAGTACACGCCTTTATAAAAAGAAGTAAGGGAAGAGTGATTCGGTGACAAAGCAGAACAAAATGCCACGTTTGCAGTCCTTCTAGACTCCACAGAAGGGCAAATTCTGCTTCAGAAGCTCTGGATTTCAAGGGAAGTGAGAAGAAGGTTCTCTGATAAAAAGGAGAGATGGGAATGTGATGAAGTAAGACCACATGACATACTTCTCCCTTCCTATCTGACCTGGGGACAAAGTTCAGCAAAACTGGATGGGCTTAAAAACTGCTGAACTGAAGACGACTTCCTTTGGTTCCAGGAAAAGCAGAAGACAGGCTCCTGAAGCACACACGTGCATGCAGACAGCTGTCAGAACACACGGCAGCTCTACACTCATGCTGAAAACCGCCCAGAGAGCAGCTGAAGGCAAGCAAGTGACCTGCTCTGTGCTTAACAGCAGAAGAATCACCTTTTGAAACTTTTAATTTTGGCTCCATGCATTACAGTAAGATCAAAAAATCACAAACATGTTTCTTGGAAATTTCAGCCTTTAAAAATACCGAACATATTAAAAATAGCATTTTTAGCCATTAGCGTAACAGCAATCGTAATGATGAACCACCGCAGTCAGTTCAGTCAGAAGTCATTTCATAATGGAGAACTCTTCAAAGTAACTCAAATATGCAAAGACAACATTTAACTGTTGATGTGCTTGTGTGACTGCAAATGTATCCCAAAGTTTGGTTTACTGCTAGAAAAACCCCAGAGCACAGCTGTCTGCTTCCAAACAGAGGTAACTTCAGTCTTCAATGGACTCATTCACTCACTTTGGTGTCATTTACTTCTACTGTATCTCAATTGTGGCAAGAGCATACTTCTGCTTTAGGCCACAGATACAGAGATGATACATATTAAGAAGGAAAAAAAGAAACATTCATTTTCTATATTGCTGCCACAAGACCACTGAAGTTCTACATACAGTGATGTTACCTACATTATTTCTCTTAAAAGCGGGGGGAAAAAACACCTCCTAGAATCTTCTGCAAAGTCATCACTGGGCTCACAGCCAACTAAGCCAGCCAACTGGCAAGCACTTTGCTTTACAAACACGACCACAGACAAGACAGGGTTACACCAACAATCCCCAAATCCAGCTGGTCATGACACCAAGGGCAACAGATCAACCGATCAGCAACACCATTGCTTTCCTCTGCCTCCAACCCAACCACAAGCAGCTTCATGCTGCCACAAGCACAAGGGTGATGCGGGCAGAGTGTTGCCCAAAAGCCATGGATGGGAGGGGACACACGTGGAATTATGCCAAAATCCCCAGCAAACAACCTTGTTCTATTTTATTTTCTGTGGGTTTCATCTGACTTATCTTCCCCAGCAACTCTGCCCAAACTGACTCACAGCAGCCTTGTGGAGATCAAATCACATCGCAACTGTTCCCCCTCCAATCCACGCCAAACCAAACCCAGGGTTGCGGCAACGTTTTTAAGAGCTCCGGCTTTTTCATCTGAGAGGTCACCATACAAAATCAATCAGGATGTTTCTTTTGTTCCATTTTACACGTTTTCATTAAGTCCTTAAGCCTGAGTGTACCCTTTGGACCACAAGGCCTTCTACATAATGGAGCCATTTATCCAAGTTCACCTAGGCAAAAAATGAGGCCTCTAAGGTCATGTATCTACCTTTAGTTCCTCTTGTATTGATTATCCTGTGAACGTAGATAGGCATTGCATCCCACTCCTACAGACTCTTTGCAGAAGGAGAAAATTGGCAGTCTCTCAGGGACATGGGATCAGCAGCAAGAAGAATCAACAAGAGAATGCAAGGGAATAGTAGGAGCTCCCAGCAACGTGCAATCAGGATCTCTGAAACATTACAAAGGTGTGTAATGGTTTTCTGAATGAGGATACTGAAACAGTTTTGCTGAACATCAGCCATTGGAGAGAGATCATGAAAAGAGGTTTTGTACAGAAGTAGGCAAAGGAGATAGATACTACAGGTGAACCAGAGGTGGGTGTAAATGTCACAGAAGTGAGTAGAAGTGGAAGGGAACTAACAGCAGGTTAAACAAGACCCTGAATGTGGAGATGAGACACTCAGATCTGATGCAACAGACAGAAGAGAGGGAAGGCAGTGATTAGGCAGGATGGCCCAGTAAGGGGAAGGAGTGCCAATGGACACCAGGTGATTTTTCCCAAGGCTGGAGATGAACTGCAAATGAAGAGCACATTCTAGCTTCTCAACACTGGTCTCCAGTGCGTTTAAAATGTACTTCAGCTCTGTCAGCAATACTGAAAGTGGCCATTTGCTTTCACGGCACCATGTCACCAGGCCTCTGGTAATATCATTTTTTCCAATGAAATTACCTTTTCCCTGATTTAAGACAAGCCTTTATAGTGAGTTGTCAAACAGTGGCACAGGTTGCCTCAAGAGGCTGTGGAGTCTCCACCCTTGGAGATCTTCAAAGCTGTCTGGATGTGGTTCTAGGCAGAAAGACACCTTCCTGCACCAACTACCCTGCAATCTGTGATCTCTCCCTTAGTCCACCTCCACTGATGGTCTTTGTTAACATCCTGGAATCTCTAGCACTGCTACAGGAGGCACAGTCATGTAGCCGTGCCTTACACAACACTTTGATCCACGCTGCCTCCAATGCTCTTTTGATATTTTGGCCCACAGCAATTCAAAAGAAATTGTGCTCTGCTTTTTATGAAAAAGCACAAAAGGCTTTCAAATACTTAAATGGAAAACTACACAGCGCCTCATGTTCCGAAACCATTTTGGACACCAACTCAGCACTGTCCAAGCTCTCCAAAACAGTGTCACTACAGCTCCGCTATATTTTATCTACCCCTTGAAACAGAGATAGCCTAACACAGCTTTGGTTTACACTGTTCTGAGCACGTTTCAGTGAGACAAGGAATTTTCTCTGCATAATATAAGTAGTCACAGAGCAACTACTCCATAGAGCACAGGATGGACTGAAGAACAGATGGACTGTGTTACCATTGCTCCACTTAGGAAACCAGGGTCCAAGATGCTGCAAGATGTGTTTCAGGGACCTTGTGGATAAAGACGCAATCACCCCACAAGCCCAGAGAGTTATGAGCATGCATTAGAGCAGGTATGCTCCAAACAGCAGAGAGCCTCTCCTTGCTCCCTCTGTGCCCTAAGGATGTACAGCAGCAGCAAGGCACTTCTGAGAGTATTCATGGTACAACTCCAGTGGGAGGGTCCCGCTTCCAGCTGGAAAGTAGGCCACTGCTTGCTAGGTGACATTATTCATGACATTATTCCTGTTACACTCAAGCTGTGAGACAGATTTATGGTCATGACAGTTTTTGCTGTCATCCCAGAAAAACGGTCTGCAGAGAAAATAATACACAGGTCAGAAAAATAATGGAGTAACTGGTGCTTTGAGTAAGGGAGGCTCCCCAAAACTGTGTTGAAGATTGCAAGTATCATAGAATCGTAGAACGACCTGGATTGAAAAGGACCACGATCATCATCTAGTTTCAAACCCCCAGCTATGTGTAGGGTCGCCAAACACTAGACCAGGGTAGACCAAGTATTCACATTCTTGATGTTCAGCACTATAATCTCTTCTTATTATAGGACCTCCTTTCTCCCAGACAAACTACACAGGCAGAAGAAGCAGAATTATTAAAAAATGATGTCCATCAATAAAGACAGACCAGCAACTTTGTTCAAATTCCTTTGAATTACACATTCTAAAAGCATTCATTTTCCTGAAGAAAACGTTTGGAATAAATTCCAATTCATTTTTCACTTCATTACCTCATGTTGCATTAAAATGCCAGCATCAGATGAAGACAAGAAAGAATTAATACACCTCTCTTTCAATCTGTCATTAGTGAAGTTAGGGACAAAGTCTACCCTTAAAAAAAAATAATAATAAAAAGATTGTGAAGGAAGAAAAGAAGATGAAGAGGAATCAAATCCCACAGTCTGTAGTGAGCCCCCCAAACAGAATACACTTCTGAATGAAATAAATGCAAACAGCTCTCAGTACATAATTCTCACAATGGGCTGACTTATTAATTTATTTCTAAAACAAGGCCATAGGAGAGAGAAAATTATTCAGCACTGAAATGAATCAAAATATCATTTTGATTGACCACAGCTAAGATTGTGCGGTATTGCTACAGATGTCTGAAAGAAAATTCCAGGCATGTTCAGAAAATCGGACTATTTTGATTTTTTGCCAGACAGGCTACCTTCCAAGAATAAAAGTGTGGGAAAAAATGCTGGTGCAGTGGCAGAACAACATTTCCACTTCTCACTCCAAAAAAGAGACAAATAGAAGATAAAACAAAAAGAGCTGACAATTATTTTGTGTCTCTTCAAGCCCGTGTATTCCAAGAACCTGTGTGAAATAGTGATGTTATTAAGAGAAAGCAGATGGAAAGGTGGAACGCAAGGCCTAAAAAAGCACCAGCATCTTCCTTAACATTTATCAATGGCAAACACTAGAAGGAATTAAGTTTATGGATGACAGCATATTTCTATTAATTACTATGACACTAATAAACTTTAAAACATGCTTTCCTTGCCAACATTTCGTTATGAGGAGTGTCTGATGAATTTCCTTTTCCCATTTATTTTTCACAGGCAATGCCGAGACACCTTTAACATGCAAACCGTGAAGGTTCCACCAACCCATGCTTAATGTTTTAAGTGTAATCAAATTACCATCGTCTCAAGCATACCAAGTCCATAAATCTTTAAGCTTCTATAAACCAAGAGTCGCTTAATGCAACTTTTTGTTTGTAGGGAACTGGGCAGTACTTGATGGTGCAAACACAGCCACCTGTCTCCCTCAGAGCTTCACGTATCATGCAAAAGCCAGCATGAACATTTGTTCTCCTAAAAAGCTCGGCATATGGTTGAACTGACAATTTAATAATATCTCGATAAGGATGTTGCCAGATTTTTGGCGGGAGATAAGCATGTTTTATCATTAAATATTTGTACTGCAGCAGCACCCAGAGACCTCACTCAGAAAGGGGCCTCGCTGTGCCAGGCACAGAGGCTTATGGAGTCAGTCACCCAAAAAGCTGACAGCCCAAGACAGTCAGGCTACAAAAAGAGCCTGAGGATGGTATGTATGACAAGTACTATGCTGGAAACAAGCCTTCCCCCAGATACATCCACACCAACCCACAAGTCAAAACTAATCCACAGACAGAAATTGAAAGCATCCCTTCTGCACCAACCTGCAAGACCAAGACAGTACAACTGAGAAAACTGTTTATCTTCAAGATATTTGTTTCTGTATGCATCAGAAAACTATACTTCATGAGCAAAATCCAAGTGCATGTTAGTCTTCTGGATGTATCAGCTTCAGTAACAGCACCATGAAGTGAAGCTTTGTTGCCTGCAAAGATTTCTTTAAAACGTTGCATTAGAACACTGCTCTGGCACAGCATTTCATTCTGCCAGCAAAACTTATAGGTTACTCTTATTTATGGCACATGATCCAGTGAAAATCCCTCTTCCTCCCCCTAGTTCCATGATTATGACTGTTTCCAGAATATCTCCTATCCATAATGACCAAGTGAAAAGTGAATAGAGGAAGTGGATTAAGCACGAAATTAGGTCTTGGGATACCTTCATTCCATTCATACCGCTAAAGCCAAGTTATTTATGTAGACATTACTGAAAATAGCTCTCCTTGGCTGTGCATTAAGCCTAGTGGCAAACCCGTAAGAACAGTAAACAACCCTCTATACATGGCTGCTTAAGCACCACCCTTCAAACAGTACTTTCTACTCACTCACTTCCTATGAAAATGCACTTTATTAAACAACATGCAAGATGATTGAAAATAACTAGAGCCTACAGTATAGATAAAAGTTGAGAGCAAGCAAAATTTCAATTCAAAAAGAAAGTATCTGCATGGAAACTTAGCAGCGAGGCTACAAAAACAAAAGACTTCATCACCAGAAAAAATGTCTCAAGTCTGATTCACCTTAATCTTCAGATAACAACACAATGCACTCGCTCCATTTCTACATCCACGACGTGAGAATAACTGCTGCTGAAACAAGATTTTAGCACGCAGATGCTAGATGTCTCTTAAAGACTGCATACAAGTAAAGGATCTTCCTTTGCAGCAGAACCATTATTTGGGTATCAATCATTTTACATGTTAGGCTTTTTTAAAAATATGCACACACATGCACACATCGTATAGAAATTAGCAACAGAACACAAATATTTTATTTCTTTTTTAAGATATACAATGCATATACGTATGGCATATTTTTAAATCTCTATCTCTCTTTAGATGTTCAGATGAGGCAGCCTGCAGCCTCGCAGTGCACAACAGCTGGGAACACCTCCTTTTCCCCCTTGGACCCCAAAAGGGATCAGCAGGGATAAGCTCAGATCACTGACTTTCATTTAGGGCTCATACCAACACAAATTCTAGAGCATTTTTGCCTGCCATGTGTTTTCAATTGCTTTTTGTGTTCCACATTTGCTCTGACTTTGTATTTAACCAAGGTTTTAAATTAAGTAACCCGTAGTATTTTAGTTTGCCTTCACAAGTTGCATTCGCAGCTGACAAGCATGCTCTGTCCTCGCTGCTATTTGCAGCATGTCTGCACACGCAGGTCCTCCTTGTACTGCTTTTTTGCTTCTAGGACTGGAGCTAATAGCACAAATCTTCCCAAAGAAAGCTGCAATAGTCTTATTGAAAATTGTTCTAGAGCACTACAGATTCCTACAGCATTTTTTTTTTTCCAAAACAGACATGAGAATTATTTTTTTCCAAATACTAATTTAATACTGTCATGAATCTTCCTCTTAACAAGAAATATGACTGAAAGTTTCATCAACAGCAGAACCCTCTTGATGAAGATTCTTGGTTTGTAAAACGTAACAAGCGTGTTGTGCACACAAGTGATAGTAAGACTGTATCACAATTATGAAAGCCAGTGTGGCACGACAAACATCATTTGGTACTCGCAGAATCTAATGTGACAAATGAAAACCCAACTACACTGTTCAGGAGTATGCACAGGTAACCTGAAAATGCAAAGTGTTCCAGCTAACCATCTATGGTTAATTATAATGATGTGCTTTCCACAAAATAAATTTGAATTGTTGCCTGCATGTGAAAGCTGCTCACAGAGACGTGCCTTGACACTGACAGTGTAACAGTCCCAGAGGAAATGCTGGGGTAGAGGGACTTCAGGCCTAACTCCATGAAAGCCATGTCCGTTCTGAAATGCACTTTAATGCACTCAAGGCCAGGTTGGATGGGGCCCTGGGCAGCCTGAGCTGCTGGGTGGCACTGCCCATAGCAGGGGCTTGGAACTGAGTAGGCTTTGAGATCCTTTCCAACCCAAGCCATTTTGTGTGAACCTGCAAAAGCAAGACAGTGCTCAATGCACTCAGATGGACTGGTTTTGATCTGGACACTAAGCACAGTGGGTCAAGCATCTCCTGATCCCATGAGCTGCACTGTCTCGGGGTACTACCCACTCCCTTCTGTCCATCAGTCCTTCCACCAGCCTGGGGGTAACCAGGCACAGCACTGCCTGGACAGACAGCAGGAGCAGGGGAGGGACACCCACTTGGGGCCAGAACTCCTCCCCACTTCTTCCTCCTTTGCTAGCTATCATTGTGCTCTTAAACAAACACCAGAGACGATGTCAGGATAACAATTACAGGAAGAAGACTTGTGACAGCATGGCCCTGGATTTACTATGCCCGGGGACAGGAGGGCAGAGGTTCATACAGGAAACGATAGCAGGACCAGGACGCTGCCCTAGCCAGCATGGGGCCTCTCCACAGCTACAGGTTTCAGGGGGGCAGAGGGGAGAGAGGAGGAGGAAATGTATTTTGCACTCTGTGGTCGTGAAGTCAACTTTGCCTGGTTCTGTGCTGCTGCAGAGCTCAGCCCAGGCTCTGCTTTTCAGTGTTTTAGCACCACACAAAGAATTTGAGCATCTCTCCGACTACAGCTGGGAAATATTTCAACTCAGCTTCCCACAGAGGAAGGACTTCTCTGATTCCTCCAAAGACTTCCAGCAGTGGCCACAAGTCAGTCCTTTGCAGAAAAGCATCTGCCAAGCCAAAACACAGGCTTGTGGCTTCTAAGGATGCAGCTGTGTGTGGCTCCAATCCCCAACACTGTTAAACATTGGGCAGTTGTACATGCAACAAGAACATGCAACAAGAGATGGACTACAAAGGATATCTGAGAAATATAAATTTATTTTAGACAATTTGTGATGCTGCGTGGTTTTGAGTTAACACAATCCTCGTGAAAGGATTTGAGGCCACACCAAAGCACTGCTCCAGTGACTGTGTTGTCCCTTTACCTTCTGCTGAAGGAGAAATAACAACATCACATGCTGCACTGCAGGTCTGGGATGGGAGAGATGGTCACAAACACTCGGTCATGTGTCTATCCTGTTTTCCACAGTTCTAACTTCATGCATTTATTTATAGTTTTTTGAAATTCCAAAATAAACATGAGTTTAAAATCCACTATGAGCTGCCCATCCTGACACTACAAGAGTCTCTGATCTGTATGCCCATATACACTAGAATACAAATACAGCTAGAACCAGTGTTTCTCCATCTCATTTCAGTCAAAACTCCCCTTTGCCCAGACCAGACAGCAGAAACACTGCGATTTAGCTGGGCATATTCTAATACTTCAGGAACAGCTTCCCTAGCACTTTACATCCCCTCTAGCGTGCAATCCCAGCCAGTGACTGCAAGGGTGGTTTTGATCTCTGCCTCCCCACATAAACGCCTCTTTCAGAAGCTCTAGCCTGGCACCACTTTCATGCTGATACATGTGATAGAGGCCAAAGTCTCAAAGCTGTAAAACCCGGCAAGTTCAATCACCCGAGGGAACAGAAGGCACGGCATTCTGCCCACACATTCTACAGAAAAAAAGCATACCCAGACTTCCTGATCCGATTAGCAATTCTGGCACCAGATCCTGACCCAGACAAAATACAGATGACTGATACTTGCCTAGGACCAGCTCAATGTTTCTCAACAGTGTAGGCAAAACTGAATCTGGTGACAACAGCAAGCTGGCAAACAAGAGGCTGAGGGCAGCCCCCAAAGGTGCTTTCCATTCCCTGCAGCATGACATCTTCCATCCATCTTAATCATTCTCCCACCATGGTGTGCCCATCCCATCTTCTCAAACCCAGACTCAACTAATCACATCTGCCAGAGCCTCATGCCTTCAGCAGCTCATCCTCCCCCTTGCCCTGATGCAATCCCTAATTACAGCCAGGAGCTTTTGGGGCCACAGCAGTGGGGATGGAAGCATGGGGTTGAAAGATGCACTGTCTCATTTCTCCAAGGCAAAGCAATGCGGGAAAATGCTTTGCCTCTTGCTGTAGTCTGAAGAAGCTGGAGTGATGACTAATGCTGCTGAAGTGGGCTTTCCTCCCCTTGAAATGCAAGCTCCTTCCAGTGCAAGCAAGGGCTGTGCAGACAAGAAGTAAAATACGCCATCTGGGCACCAGGTCACCCTGCATGGCCTCTGGTCCGCACACCACTGGAGGTCATCACCCAGCTGACCTCACCTCTGCCACAGCTGGCCCTAACACCCTTGTGTGACTCATAGACAAGGGTTGGCACCAGGGGGATACCAGGATGTGTTTTCCCCAGTTTCCTAGACACCATCATTAGAAGGCCCATTTCTCCATAGCAATAAAGCAAATGTACTGAACTCAACATGGAACCTCTTTTTGAGGGAGATATTTTCAGGGCATGTCTTCTGTAACAGAGGGAAGGTACCAGGAATGCAGGAGCAAGGAAGAAGCTACTGTTACATTTAAAAGAAAAAAAAAAGGAGGAGAGCAGAACTGCACAAAGCAATGGAGTTTTCCACCCCAATGAGCAGGCACTGCAGTCAGAACAAGATTGTTTCCATTTCATACCAAGAAACAAGACTTAAATCCAAAACAAAGTATTCTCTACACTGCAACTGCTCAATACTTCGTGCTGTCTTCTCTGATTTTCCTTGGATATCACCTCATGGGGGCAGGGCTTCGTGCCCAAACCGTGAACCATGGGCAAGCAATGGTTCAAAGAAGGGAGGTGATTGGAGACAAGGATCACACCTTGGCTTCAGACAAAGTCAGAGTTTGGGTTTTCTCTGCACTGGGAGATCAGTACTCTCATTGTAGTCTTTCTCAAGAAATAATATTTTTCCTAGAAATATACTTCCTATTAAATATTTGGGATTACTGCCACAAATAGGATCTGGCAAAATACAGCTCAGAGAGGGCTTTTTTCCAGTCTCTTTGCATAGGGCAAACTCAGAATAGGTCAAGTTATAAACATTTGTTCTTACAAGTAAAAATCAAATTTTCACGGTCTCAAGTTTTTCCAGAAATATAGCTCAAGATGTGCATATATATTCAGCTAGTTTCTCAACCAAAATCCTTACTGTAAAGCAAATGTCCTCAGAGAGGTCCACATGCTTGAGCTTAATACAAATCCAGATTTGAAGTTGACGAGAAGATGAGGTTGTGGAATTTCATTCATTCTTAGCCCTAAATCAGTCTTTCATAGTAAGCATGAAGCTAATAATGTCAAATAACTGTATTAGAAAGATATTTGGCACATATGAAGTGGCATTAATCATCAGTACATTCTTGTTTTACGATGCTAAAAGCTACTCGTTCCCCAGCACTATGCTGCTAAAGGAAGATGTTACCCTTAGCTTTTCTTTTACTAAACTGCATTAAAGTACCTAGAGTTTAGTCTTTGCAACTCAGAGTTGTCTCTGTTTCAATCTCAATACTTTTTGACCGAAAACACATGCAGTGCTACCTTTATCATTTCATAGTACAAAATTATTTGCATCTCTTTTGAAGTTTAAAGGAAATTATCAAGCAGAAGAGACTTTTAACTACACTAATAGAAATTTCTAACAGTGTCAGAGATAAAGACCTGTACATATTACAGTCTATAACCCACACTACTTGAAGAACACTTAAGTCACTACCTTTCCTCTCCTCCCCTGCTGGACCTAGCAAAGAAAAGGAGGTGCAGTAACAAATATGCAAGTTGGTGCTACAGCCAGACTAAGTAACAACAGGAGAGAAAATACAAAGTATTTTGACAACAAACACAACAATCTCAGTTTCAGGGAAAAAAGAAAATACAACCCACCCTGTAACTCCCAAAGAATACTTACTAATACATTCTCTGTTGATACACATACAAACTTAATTTCTTACTCTAAATATCTCGCTTTAAATCTCCTGCTCGCACATGCACATGATTCCAAAGGAAGCACCTACTGACTGCAGCCTGGTTCCCAGTCTGCCACCTTTCCAGCTCATGGGAACACCAGTGGCACTCAGATGTTAATCTCTCACTGGGGGAAGTACTCTGCTTATGCTTCCATTCCCAAAACCCGTGTCTTCCAGTTCTCCTTTCAATACAAGTTCCAGGTCAAATAAAAAAATAATAATCGCTCATTAAAAGTAACAAACAGATTACCTGCATGCTTCCTACGATAAATAAAGCATTCCAATAAAAATTCTCCCTTCAGTCCCACACTTTTTTCCACCTTCTTTACTTTATACAGGCTCTTCCTATATAAGAATAGATTTGTCAGAATAGATTTGTCAGTGTGTATCTTAGCCTCGACTCCAGTGATGCCCCTTCATGTCAGAAGGTCTATGAAGACTGGGAGCTGGTAATCATACAGAAAAGCAGATAAGCAAGGGCTTCGCCAATGCCCCTGGAATGGACATGGCGATGACAGATTGATGGTAGAACTCTATGATCTTATTGGCCTTTTCCATCCTTAACAATTACATGATTCTGTGGTAAGATTTTGGACCCTCACACAGTTTAAGGATAGCTACATTGACTGCATACTTCAGTTTTCTCTCTGGGCAGAGATCATGCATTTATGAAGAAGCATTTTAAAAGACAGACTTCATACACAGAGTTTTCTTGCTTCCAAAGTAAAAGAACAGGAGGAAAGCAAGGAGACTAATAACTTATGTGCCTCTTCTACAATGCAATAGATTATAATGTCTGGTATGAGTATTACCTTAAGAAAACTGCATGTTCACTACCAGATTCTTTTCTCAAGCAACCTATGCCATCAGCTGTCATAAACTGTCATGATCAGAAAGTACCCATTTTCCTGGGTACCGACCTTGTCACACACTGGAGCTTAAACACAGCAAATAAAAAATCCTAGGCTACCCCGATGAAAGGCTTGCACGTCCTGTTTTGCCATTTCCAAGGAGCTTGAAGCTATCCGATTCCCTCTGCTAAGCTTCAATGTGCATGCTTTATTTTGTCCTCAATTTGACAACATGTCAAGTACCACACACTCCCAGAAGAGGATTTCAAACTAAATCAGCAAACAGAATTTTTTAGGAGAACCTACTAAGTAGACTTCTTGATGGCTTGCTCAAATTACCTTACACAGCTAAGTAGGTAACTTTCATTGGTTAAGCAACCAGTTGTACTCACTCTGATCAAACATCCAGTACTGCAAGATACCAATGCTGCAACTCTGATGTACTTTCTGAGCTCTCAGGGACAGAGACAAAAAATACTAAGTTACATGATGAGTACAGGATTTGGTGGTTAACTGCAAAATGCTATTAAGCAGCAGGCTTCAAGAAGTCATGAGTAGTCTCTTGGTCAAGAGGAGACAGGATGAAGCAAGTGTGGATCATGCAAAGCCTAACTTCTTCGGAAGAATAAATGGCAGAAAGGTAGCTCTTATATGAAGAGAAAGTTTCATGAAGTCTTGACCTAGTACTTGTACTCAAACATACTCAATACCTGACAAATGGAGTCATCCAATCTTCAGCAAATGAGCTCCACGCGAAGTCTCAGTATGAGGGTAACTCTGAGGTCAGCTGCTCCATCTCCCTCACAAGAAAACAATTCAGGCTCTTGTGCATGCATTCTACTACAAAGTTGGGGGCTCAAGGCCTTCAGTCAACCAGTTGTTCTACCTGCAGTTTGTTTTCTCACAAATAACTTTTGCTCATATTAAATGTGCATTAAAAGACATATCTGAGGCACCCTCCAATTGCCACTTGCTGACAAAACCAAGATACACAAGGGTCTGTCAGCCTTGCAACTTGGGGGAGCACATTAGACGGGCACCAGACTACACAACTGAACAGCAAAACCAATCTACTGGATTGCCTCAGGTCACTGCTGTTAAAGGAAGAACAATGAAATATTGGCACAATAAGGCCACAACACCCACCTGCAGGCAGGACTGGTCCTTCCCAATGAGTAACAGCTTTCCTCCTAGTGTGGTGGGATGGGCCTCTCTGAACACCAGTAATCAGAGCAGAGCACTGGCTGTGCCCATATTTGTGAAGATGCTCTCAAAGGAAGCATCATTTCCTGACATACCTCTCTATTTCTCTGGTTTACTATATATCTGCCCATGTGGAGCTGTAGGCTGCAGTACATCAGAGACATTCAGTTACAGGTTTCCAGTCAAAGAGCAAGAGACCACCCAGAAGGTGGTCTTAAATAGTTATGTGGGAAGAGTTTTCCTGGTTCACTGCACTGTAATGAGGAATTCACTATCCCTTTCCCAGTCATTTTTCAACATCTAGCTGTCAAGTGATCATGAATTTCACAGTTGCCCTCATTTATCAACAAATGCAATGGTGTTCAGAGGCTATTACTGAAGAAAAAAAAAAAAAAAAGCAGAGTACAACACGATCTGTCACACACATCTCAGTAAAAGAAGCATGTTAAGAGCCAGTATTTCCCAAGCTATACACAAGCGCAAGAATAAAGTCACTCAGCCAGCATTGAAATACTGTTACCTCCAAGGTGCAAAGGAGCAGCTTCTCTGCACAAGCACTGAGATTGTTTATAAGAAGGGAAACGAAGCTCAACATCTCCAGCTGAAGCTGTGGAGGAATTTCAGGCAGGCAAAAAGCAATTATTCAGCTGGAGTTCGGCCATGGAGCTGCAGTTAGCACTGCTATTCTTGCAGCCAGTGTCAGGGGACCATGTAATGACCACCGGAGTTGTCTACTGAGTCATCAGCACCGCTTCCTGCAGGAGCTCTCCTTGGACATCTCCCATTTCTGCACTGACCAAGTCCATCCCCAAGTCAGTTTGGGAACACAGGACAAGGAGGAAGGGCTCGAAGTACAACTATTAGTGTCACTTTCAAGAGCAGTAAAATTTACATGGATTAAAGGGATGAAATCTTTATATATAGTAAAAAGGATAATTATAATGAAAGCATCTGTCTAGCTGGCACCACCTACAGCAAGACCTGCAAGCAGTAATTGTACAACAACAGCGTGGTGTTTAGTGTGAGGTTTAGGACTTTCTGCCAGAAAACCTAAAGCATCCAGGTTGTAAAACACTGTAATAAGTAGGTAATCCCCATCCTGGCGTCCAAGTTACTGCCCTAACCTGTTCCTTGTGATTATAAAATGTCTCAGTGTCAGCAGGTTCACTGTGAGTCAGAGCTGAAATAATAAATGGCTTATTTTCCATCCTGATGGAGGAAATACATCACGGCTCATTGTGGCTCACTTACTGAGCTTTTTTTTTTTTTTTTTCTCTTTTAAACAGGAAAATGTAAAAATAACCAAGTCATTCTCCCTTATTGCACTTATTTTTGATTAACAAAGCCCTCATTACAATCAAATTAGGAAAGAAAAAGAAGCATGTTTTCAGTATGGTCTGCAAAAACAATACCTTAGGAAAAAATACAGAAGAAAAAAAAATACAGCACAAACAGCCAAATAATATGAAATTTGGGACAAACAGCCATTCTGCCAAAGCGATTCCAGCACTTTGCTCCTGAAAACAGTGGAGGCAAGGAGCAAGGCTCTAACCCTGACTGCACTTTTGCTCCCAAGAAGTTGTCTTTCATCACACTCCCATGCAACACGCTCAAAGCTACTCCGCTGCACTTCCACAGAGCCAGGTCCTCTGGTTGTAAACTCTAAGGGAAGATGTCACCTCTTGCTCTGTGCACTGCTGGCAAGCAAACAGTGCCTTACATTTAGCAGGTCTGCTCAAACACTGCATACAAACCCCACCAAAGAATATGAAGAGATGAAACAACAGCATCCCTCAAAATACTCACTTCCTACCTAACATATGTAACAGCAGAAGTACTGCAAGCAAGGTGCCATCATTCCTCACACTACTGACAAACTAAAAGAATTGTAACCAGCAGGAGACAATAAAGCATCATCCTTTTACATAGGCCAAAGGCACAAATTATAATGGCTATTTCAAGTTCAAATTCAGAGAACATGTACTTTACATACACACATACATACAGAAACTTGAAAACAAGAGAACAATACAGGAAAAAATAAAAACAATATTGAAAAATAAATTAGAAGTGTCTTTATAAATACCTGAAGTAGCATGAATAAGAGAGAGGATGGGAAGGGGGGGGGAAGAAAAAGTAGAAGTTGTTCAAACTACTAAAGGAAAAAAATATGAATATCACAGAAACAGCCCTAATGCATATTTCCCCTGGAAACAGTTTCAAAGAATTGCAAGCTCCATGACTGCATATTTGAAATATATAGTAAGTGGCATTAGACATTAAAAAATGCAAAATTATTTTTATGAAAATAACACGTATTTAGAATATAAAATATCTCCAATATTTCATTAAAGTGGAAAAAAGGACTCACTGTTCTGTGTTACATACAGAATAACTGTAAACTGATGCTTTAAAGTACAGTAGGAAAAGCAAATGCTAATCTCCAGAACAGTAGTGCTAATAAACTGCTGATCAGCAGCTACTAAGACCAAGCATCTAATGCTGGCTAGAAAAGGGCAGATAAAAGTACAAAGTTGCTTTTAAAGCATTGTCTCTGGACAATCTCTGCAAGATTTTTAAACATCCAGTTCAAATGTACAACTGAACAATTTCAGTGCCTTGCCCATCTTTTCTGCAGCTTCTTACTCATGCTTCAGTAACTCAAATCTATCACGACCTTTAAAACCACAGGATCCTTTGGGTAGCCACTGTCAGGGCTCAGAGCTGCAGCTGCAGCAGGCAAGTTCTCCCCACGCACCGATCACTGTGCCAGTCTGCCTGTGAAACACACTGCAGTGGTCCTTTCTACCCCCTGCTGCTTTCCAGCTGGAAAGGAACACCTAATAATTCACGTCGATTTCTGGTGCTACCCATCAGCCCTAATTCTTGGCAGCCCTTAAGGCAGCTACTTAAAAGGACTAATGGTCTTGCGATTGAGTCATGGGGCTTTGACTCACTGTGTTCTACTGCAAGGCCTAGCATGGGCTCAGCTCTCTTCTCTGTCCCTCTCAGCTGCTCCGTCACTGCATGGAGAGCACTGATAACTCACTCCTCTTGAGCCTCCCTAGGTTTCAGGTTGGCTTTCTGTACAGTGTTTGGCGGCTTCTCATGTGTTCAGGGTTGCCTTTGCTTGCAAATGGCTCCTCTCAGCTGTCCTCCATCAAAACACAGGTCATAAGGAGTGAAAACATTACCATGTGGAAGGTTGACCCACACAAGCCATGGTTTCCTGCAGATTCACCCCTGTGCCCCACATGGCTTCCCAGGTACATGACCTCAAGCCCAGGCTCCGCACTCTTTCACCACAACACCTACTTCCTCTCTCTCACCTTCTGCAGCTCACAAACACTGCAAGCACCCAGCATCCTTCAACTCTCCTCCCCAGCAGCTCTCAGTGGGGCAAAGAGCCCCAGCAGAGCTCACACTGGCCAAAGGATAGTCCAGGCAAGACCACTTCACTCTTGAACTGAACCTTTTTTGTTTGTGTGTGTCTGTGGCTTATGACAGCCATCATAATGATTTTGAAGTGATGAGCACAGAAGTTGAATTTGTTACTGCTGTGTGACTCATTTAAGACTATTTCTAACCTGGGTGAATTTTCCACAATTTGAGGGCCACCTTTCACACCAGAGCTGCACATCACAAAGTACTACAAATCAAAACAATTTCAGTAATAATACAAGGATACACAAGCACTTGGCATTTGGAAGGGTAAGAAATGAGGATTTACAGGTAGTCCACAGATACATAACAATTAACGTCCACTCACAATTTTCTAATCCCTTTCGCACTTTGGATTTAAGTCCTTAGAAATACAGAAGACTGATTCATTTTAAGCTCCAGAATTTACCTTTTTTCAATTTCGGCTAGTGATATGAACAGATCATTCGATGACATTACACAGCACTACTTTTGAGGGCACACTTCTGCTCTTTTTTACTATACACCAACAAGAGCAAAAAGTCTCTTCCTTCTCACCCAAACATAGTGGAAAAGAATACGTATGTCTAAAGACAAGATCTGCAGACAGACCTTGCTGTACCTTGTTCTGGATAACTAGCAATGGTGAAAAAGCATAACGGCTTTGAAATACATAAAATCACAAAATCATAGAACCACCAAGATCATCCAGTCCAACCATTCACCTCTGACCAATATTTCCCCACCAAACCATGTCCTTCAGGACAACATCTAAATGTTTCTTGAACACCTCCAGGGTCAGTGATTCCACCTCCTCCTTGGGCAGCCTATTCCAGCACCTGACCACTGTCTTGAAGAAGAAATTTTTCCTAATATCAAACCTGAACCCCTCTTGGCACAACTTGGGGCCATTCTCTCTCATCCTGTCACTAGTTAAGTAGAAGAAGAGGCTGACTCCCATCTTGCCACATTCACAAGCTCCTCTTTGACTCTAATATATAACTTCACAGAATCACAGAATTGTAGGGGTTGGAAGGGACCTCCAGAGACCATCGTGTCCAACCCCCAACTTATCTGCATTGAAATAGACATTTTCTTAATTATACTTAACACACATTCCCCTTTTCTTTCAGCTTGTTTGCAATCTCCATTTAGTTCAAGATCTTTTTCCTTTATTCCTTTCTGCACTGTTAATAGCACCCACAAAGCTCCCAGAGAGTTCAAGCTTACACGTAGTTTGTATTTTTTTCTGAATAGGAAATCCTATAAAGTCTTACTGTTGCAAATATTCTCCATAACAAAACCTTCCATTACATAACAGACTGCATATCTTTAAGATGTTCTTTTTCCTTATGACACATGTTGTCTTCTCTTTAGAAAGTAAAACTTTCCTTGCTAAGCCTCTGCAAGAGAAAGCAGGAATTTACAAAGCAAAAAACGAGGGAAAAAAACACATCTCATGCCAATTACTACTTCACTCACTTTTCAAAGTTTTCTCATTTCCTCTCTCGCCTTTTCTTATAAATACCACAACCAAAACATTTGTTTGCTACGATTTTCAAAACCCTACTGCTTCCAAACATGAGGAAATTTCCATGCAACCCGCTGATGTTACGGGTACACTACAGCATTTGTCCCATACTGAAAACATCCAATCTGCAGTCTTTCTAGAAAGCACAGAACAACATGCAGCTCAGATATTTCTCATGTTTGTTCTGGAGGCATGCAGCCCTCTGACAGAGACATCACAACCATCTCTGGCTCACAGAACATGTTTCATCACAAGCAATCGGGATGCGCAGCATGCTGCTAAGTATCCCGTATATTCTCACCACATGGAGATGGGGGAGAACCCTTGAAGAGTGTATAGACACAAGTTATGCTGTTTATCTCAAAAGCATGCCTAGAATACATGTAGATGGTGTGGCTGAGCTTTGTCTCATAAGAGACTTGAGCTAAGGCTTTCTCAGGCTGGCAGGCTGGAGCCAGGCACTGGTTGAACCCATGTAAAACCTGTCACTTTTCTATGTCCTTGGAGGAGCAGGCTGTTGCTGCAGCACATGACATCATGACTTCTCTACAGATTAGGGGACACTTGTTGTTCTAAACCTTCCTAGAGAACCTTCTTCCCAGTCTTTCAATGTCCTGCCTAAGTCCACTGTGGTATGGACAAGCTGATGCACACAGATTGGTTTCCAAATCGGTTTGCCAAAGCACAGAGAGAAATCCAGAGGTTTCTAAACTTTGCACAACATGGCAAACTGAGCCAGTTCCTCAAGGAGCCGCAGCACAGAAGCCTTTGCACAAAGCTGAAAACATGGTACAAGGTATCTTTTTCCAACACGCTCAAGACTACAAGAGTAAATTTAACAAAGTTGTTTTCTCAACACTTGAAGCTGTCCCTTGGCCTTTTCCCTAAAGTGATGGTGTACCAGTTTGAGCCTGAAAGGATTCCTGGAGAAGTTCACAAGGGTGCCTCCTTTCTAGAGGTGTCATTCACTGCCCCTGATGAATTGTCTCCTTGTTAACAGAACAGCAACCTATTGTCCTTCACCGACTATGGAAGAGCTCCAAACAGACCAGATTCCCAAGCTAAAAGGAGACTACACAACCCTCTTCATATCCAGTTGTCTTCTCTCCTTTTTTCAGCTACCCAAAGGCTTTCCTTGTGACAGCATTAGGTTAACACATGGAAAGAATCCATTGGGCTTAATCAAAGGCAAATACCAGGGCCTTCTAACTGCAGGCAACCTCACAAAGAGGTCAGGAGGGGACTCTGATCTCCACACCAGCTAACTGGTCAGGGCACACAAGAAATCTCTATTTTCTACCAGGAAACTTTGATGCTGCTAAGGAATTGCTGAGAGCATCATCAGGATCTTGCCCAGACTGTTTCTATCAGCGGCAACACGTCCTTTTTGGGTTGCCAGTAGAAGATGAAAAGCTAAATCTTAGGTGGTAAATGAGAATCACTTTTCTTAATGATGCGACCTGAACATTAAAGGAAGGTTTACATCCAAGCAGAAAAAATTGGGAAAGGGAATATTCAGCTCAGTATGGACACATTTTACTGTTCTGTCTCTATTCCTCATGTAATAAAATCCAGTGTAAGAGGTACTTCAGCAGATCAGCAGCACAAGCAATAAACCTGGCTAGAAGATTCTGATAATACAAGCACGTTCTGTCTCCTGATTTTTTTCCTTAAATTTGGAAGGAATTTTCAGATTTCAGCATGGCTCAGACCAAGATAAATACACTTCTGGAAAAAGGCACATTACCCACAGCAAAGCTCTTTTTGCTGCCACTTAATAGCAACAAACGTAAAGTCTTCGTTGGCAATTTTGACTTCTCCTCTGGCATGATTCATTTATCCTTGGGATAGACCCGAGCGAGGGATTCTCCCAGCGCAAGACAGACTAATCAAATCATTTCAAGTCAGTCAGGCATTTGCTTTATGCCAGCCGGCCCCAGTGGCAAAATCTCTCATAATAGCAGATCTCCTAACATTCAGAAAAAAATATTCATGGACTAAACGCAAGTTTAATCGCAGCCAAGAGGCAAAGCTCCCACAGCCAGAAAGACATAAATGTTATCCCTGTCTCCTCGTTCATAATCTTTCACACTGCATTGGAAAGTAGCTCAGAGGGTGAAAGCATGCATTTCAGCTCATACATTTGACAGAGACCAGAAAACTTCCCCTAGGTGCAAGGCAGCATTGCTGTGTTGCATCCCAGTGACTGGCACAGAAAGGGCAAATTTTTGCTATGTGCTAATAGTCCTACACTATCCCACGGTAACCAGGACTCTGTGAAAAACTCAAGATGCTTTGAGACTCCCCAGTCATGCCTGATATCCTTCTTTTGGAGTACGTGGCCATGCACATGGATCCAAGCACGGAATAGCAAAATTCTCCCTCTCCTTGACCTCCAATGAAGAAGGGAGACAGGAATCACATCACTTACTCCAAAAACTGCAGCTCTTTATCTTCAGTCATAGCACACGGCACACGCTCTATGTTGACCATCAAGACATTTGGTGTGCATGTACTTCAGCCCGGATTCCAAGGACAGGCTGCAGCATCTGCTGGGCTGCCGTGTATCTGAGCAAAAACCAGCTCTCACCTCAGGAGCGCATGGGGAAAAATTGAGAAAAACATCAAGCAGTTGTGCCAATAACTACAATGGTTGTTCTCTTACTTCTCTCCAAGCTTCAGCAGCTCCCCTGCAATTGCTGCACAGCTTTCTTCCTCACCTCACGTCCCTTCTTTCCGCCACTCTCTTGCCTACTTTAATTTGAAAACTATAGAATCATTGACACTGGAAAAGACCTCTAAGACCATCTGGTCCAACCAAAATGAAAATATTTCTTCTCAGCTACACGTAGTTTTGAAGATGACTGCTTTAACTTCATACACACGTGACCTCCTGCACACCGTGCCATGGGCTCTCTAAAACACTGAAGAACACAATGACCACACCTCCACCGCAGCCATTTCACACATTCTCATACTCAACACAAGAGCACAGTCACGTGCTCCCGTTCATACATCCCATAATACAAGGCCGCTATTTATCAGTAAATGCCTGAAGGTGCAGAGCAAAGCCCAAGATTAGGATTATCTGCTGGTGTTTCACAATACCAGCAGCAACAGACAGGGAAAAGTAAAACAAGGATGCTGCAGAGAGAGACCACAAAGCAAAAGGAAATTGCCATTACAGATGTTCAGTGGGTAATGAAGAGAGAGGAGAAGGCAACAGAATCAGAGATCCAACTTATTTAGAAAGACAAATGCCTAAATGAACTGTAATTCAAGGCATTAAAGAACACACAGAAAAATGCTATATTTTGCTCAGTAAATAACTATTGGAACCCATGGCTGCAGGATAGCTACTGGAAAATAACTTGCAGTGATTAAAAAGGGATTAAATGGATTTTATAAACAACAGTATCTGTTGTTAAACATGCTAAAATAAAATTACAAGAGTTAATAACCCATTTGCCTCAGGGCATAAATTAATCCTCATCTAAGGGTAGCAGAGATCTGCCTGCATGTCAGCTCTGTATCTGGTGCAACAACTCCTCTCCATAGGCGAGCAATCTTTGCTCTTAATTCCTGGTATTTAAAAACTGTCTGTCTTGTCTGAAAAAGAGAGCATGCTATTGTTCAGGCCTTCAACTGACCTCACATAATTAATTCTGGAGTTTACCAGATATATAATTCCCTTGAGGGGCAGGGGTGAAATGCACAAAAGAGAGAAAAATAGTTTAATTGCTACACGCTTCAATATTCCACTCTCAGTTTCTTTAAATGCAGCTTGTCAAGGCACTCAGAACAAGGGTATGAGATAAAGTTCTCATAAAAAGCTTAAGACATGAACAAAGCACAAAATCTATCAGTATTGTTCAGTCCAACAGTTCACCAGCCAAATCAGTTTATGAGAAAATTAGATCTTTAAGACAGACAGAAAGGGAAGGTTTTTAATATATTGGAACAGAAGAATTTACTCAGGCTGGTAATAATTAAAGCATTATCTAATATCGTAGCCTCAAAGATGGGACGGAGCTGAAGTACAAACCCTGTGAGACTACGATTCCACCCCTTTCAATTCCTAAGTCCAAACCCATAAACCTTACTAATGGACTGGCCAATCTCCAAAATAATTGCTCCTGGACAAAACACGAGATGAGACACGACACGTTTGATGCTACGCCGTGGTTACGACTTTTCAGTTTCAAATGCCAGCTTGCTCTTTCCCACAGAGAAGACAGCCGCGTGATGGGGATGCTCCTCCTCTGGATCAGGAGAGCTTCTGGAAAAACAAGACTTTAGCATCAGATGTACATAACTCAGCCCATGAGTGATCTTCAACACTACGCTGCCAGGCTACCATAAGCCTACAGTTTTATTGCTACCACTATTAATATTCTTCCATGCCATGTAAATTACATCTGGCTCAGTTTCTTAGTGCTATAGGTCAACATTTAAACTGTATTTTCAAAAAAGGACTTCACAGTGGTCCACTTTAATACTCTAGCAAACCAGATCAGGTATGCCCTGCACCTTCCAAATCTCAGCAGAACAAAGAGGCTGCAGAACTTGGCACTGACTATCCAACAGAGCAGCATCAGTGCTGGAACCCCACACTGAACTGATAAAGCAAGGGATATGAAATGCCTGCAAGGAAAAAAGAAAGCTCTGAAACTTAAATTGGTGTTACAGTGAATACAAATACACTGTTTCAGACCACTGCATGCATGTATTCTCTCTGCTTCTCTACTGCTGAAACAGCAAACTGTGCATGGCAGATGGCATGATTCATCCTAAAATTACTCTAGCAGTATTCCCTCTATTAGCCTCTAAGGAGTAAACTAGGACAAAAACACTCTGCATGTTAACTTCAACTAGGCAGTTATCATGAGGAGCTCTCAGGTCAGCCCACTTGCTTATTTTGCAGAATTTATCTTTCAATCGGCAGTTCACATTATGCACAGAGACTCCACTTATTTGTTACACCGACCAGGAGTTAATACAGATGGGGGAAAGAAGGGGAGCAACTGGGCTGGACATGGAAGTGTTTTCTGACAGTAAAGAAGATCAGTAAAGAAGTCCACCAAAACTCGGGCCACACATCACACTAACGACAGTGTGTGTGGCAGGACAGGATACATTCATTTTTAGACACTGTACAGCTTAGCTGGGAGAAGAATTTCCTGCCAGTCCAGGGCTGAATACGGATCTACTCAGTTGAAGACATGCAATAAAGCTTTTGTGCTACTTTACCAGGGATAGGACACACACATCACATTTGGTGTCAAGGAAGCCTTACCAACTAACCTGCCACAAAAAAAAAAGCAGTTACAGCACCCTATCATCAGTCCCCCTCCTTCACACAAAGGGCAGGAGCCAGCTGTGCAGGGCAACTTCTTCCAGGAAAATACTAAAACACACAAAATAACAAATTTAGATCCCAGCTGCAAGGAAAGCTGAAGTGCTCACCCACAGACCTGTTAGACTCAATGACTTCAACTGAAACTCCATCCCTCACCTAAAAAAAAATTCTAAACATGCTTAAAAGATGCTCTAGACTATGCTGACAGTACAAAAATTCACTGCAGTGCAAGACATGTCCCCAGATCGACTGCAACATTAATTGCCCAGAATCTGGGCCCCAAGCTAAAAATCTCCTCCCAAAATAAACAGTCCACAAGAACTAATTTATTTTTTGCTCCATCAGCAACAAGCCTCGGTCAGCAGAAGCAGAATATTGTGTGTGCTTTGATGCCTGGGTTAATCAAGGAGGGGGTGAAATCAATAACACAGTTGCCCTCATCTTTGGGGATAAAGTGGTGAAACTGTTCCTAACGCCACCTCTTCAAAGAGGTGTTTTCTACATGCGTATACCCTACTACGTCAGCCTGGTTGCATAACCAGGTTGTGCAACAATTGCAAATTCATTTACATCTTCATTTTTGTTCCAGTGCTCCAGAATAGGGAAGCAACGAAGACCATCGAATGACAGGATGAACTCTGCATTATTCCTCTCCTACACTGTGGGTCAGCCCCTTGAGGATGCTCCGCAGAGAGCCTGGACACAGTGAGAGTGAAACACGACTGCTCACCTGGAGCAGATGTCTGGAGCAAAGCTTTAGTTAACAACCTCAAAGCAAAAGATGACTTCATAGCATCAGGAGATGACTGGTGCCGGCTCAGACTGCAAGCAGAGGAGATTATGCTTTCTCCTTTTAATACTTATTGCTATGTAATTGCCATAGAACTGTAAAGAAGAAGTAGGCAAGAGTGCAGTATCAGGTTTTCATAGACTAAACGAACTGGATTATTCAAGAGCGACTCAAGTTTCCTAACAAGCATGGAACAGTCTGCATTAAGATAGCATCTACTTATTTCCCAAAAAAATTAATTGCAACAGGCTGCATTTTAAAATACTGCTTTAACCTCCTGTCCTAACTTTTATTTCAAGAGCATACGTACTGGATTTACTACATTTGTGAATCGAGGTACAACACATCAGCAACACCAGAGTTTAGACCTGCATTACTATTCTGCTTGCTAGAATACACACTTGTTTCACCTTAAGAAACATCCAGTTAAACTGACAGCATATTCACAAAGGAAGAAGAGAAAATAAGATGGGAAAAAACTTACTCATCCAGCTTGAACTGAAAGAGAGTTCAGCCTTCTCTGGCACTCTCCAAGTTTTTCAAGCATTATGCCACCTGCATTTGAATGCAGAAGTGCATTTTGCCTCAGTGCTGCCCCAAGGATAGCAGGGCATAATATAACTATGGGAAAAAAGGAAGTTGCTCTGATTTGAGCATAGCATCACACTCCAGGTTTTCACATCTGAATGCACATATGTGTATATATATGTATATACTGATGTGTGTGTTATGTGTGGGTTTCGGTGTTGCCTTCTCTATAAACTCCTAGGTATTAATGAAGACCTAAATTTATCTCACTAAAAATACGTAGTACATTTTTATTTATGTTTGAATTATATAACATCTTTTGTTCAGATAAGACATGAGGAAGTATCCTCACCCTGACTGCCAAGCACCTTCTGGCTAGACATGCAGATCCTTCAGTTGACCAGAGCTCATTGCAAGAGGCAGGGCAGAAGCAGGACGAGTGCTGCAGCAGTGTCCAGCAGGCAAACACTACCTGCAAATGGCTGAGCCGGATCTGTCTCCAGCATCTTGACCTTCATTAACATCACTACAAAGCTATTTATAAATAATAATGAAAGAATAAAAGTAGCACAGAATGGTTTGGGATGGAAGGGTCCTTAAAGATCATTCAGTTCCAGTCCCTCCGGGACAACCATCCCCTAGACCTGGCTTCCCAGGGTCCCATCCAGCCTCTCCTTGAATGCTTCCAGGGATGGAGCACCCACAGCTTCTCTAGGCAGTCTGTGCCGGGACATCATCACCCTTCATGGTGAAGAATTTCTTCCTTCTAATGTCTACTCTAAACCTATCCTCTTGTAGTTTAAAGTAGTTATGACACATGCAGCATGGATTCTTCCCTTCAGCACAGCCACTATTCCTCATCCTGAAGCATCTCACTGAAAAGCAGATGCAGCAGCAAAGCATCCTCCCAAGAGGCCAAGGGACGAAAACCCTACCTGATTTCACAGAATGGCCAGGGGTGGAAGGGACCTCAGGGATTATGAATCTCCAACCACCCTGCCACATGCACGGCCACCAGCCTCCCCATTTAATTTGATTTGAATGGTTTTAACTTTTTAATCAGGCACCCAGCCAGCACCGGGGCAGCAGGCAGGCCCCAGGCCTCCCCCAGCAGCCCCCATCTTAACACCCCCCCCCCCAACTTCTCACACCGTCCAACAAGAGTTATCCCTCTTCCCTCTGCCCACCACCAGGATGCCTGCAGAGCCGGGTTTTTGGGGGAGAAAGGGTTGTGGGGGCTGCAAACAATTTTGTTGAATTCGAAAGTTCGCATTTAATCAGAGTATTTTTGGAAAGAGAAATCAACACATTAACGACAAATGGGAGCACACAGCAGATCCTTTCACATCCTGACAGCAGAGAAGTGCGGAGGCCTGCTATGAAGCATCTCTGAATAACAACGTCTTCATTTTTTGAATACCTAATTAAGAGTTTCTACATATTGCAAAGCCCCGCTATAAGATATAATTTAGTTGGCAAACACTAAAGATCTCTCACTCTGTAAGTAGGCTTTTGGCAATCAAAATTTAAATCTGGATATATGTACAGCTCAGGTAGTTTATTTTTTATTCAAACAATTACATTCCAATTAGCAGATTAAGTTGAATCATTTTTTAGCAAATGCAAGCTACAGGCAAATCAGCACCCCCCACCACCACAAGAGCATAGTTTTGGATTGTTGATATCCTTAACCCCATTAGCTGCTTCAAATACAGTCAAATGCACATTAAAGGACAGCAGCCAAAGTGAAACGAGTTGTCTGCATCTAAAAACACCACAGATGCCAAAAGACAGCACCAACTTGGACCCAAAATTCACGCATGCCAAAAACCATTTGCAACTGTGCTAATTCAGAGTCTGGGAACTGAAAGGCAGCTCAATATAATACAACAGGCAACAAATCCATTCCTTTAATTTCAGTCGCCAAATTTAATTAATTTCCAGCCAGGCAAACATTTAGCATTTCTGCTGACCTTGCAAGATGTAAGCTCCTTTGCACAATAAATGTGGTCTAACAAGTCACCACATTTATAGTGAGTTGCTTCAGCCTTATCTAACTGTGTAGTTTGAAAGTCAGTGATGGGTAATTGAAACTCCACCCACGTCACAGTTTCTGGAGCTAAGCTCAAGAAAACTGAAGAAGTCACTACTTTTTCATTTCAAGCAAGACTGCAAACAGTATTTGGATAATTGAAGTCCATACTCTGAACTATGCAGATAGTCCTTATTTCGGAAGGAGATAAAAAAAATAGAAGCCTGCAATCTGCATTTTGACTTTTTTTCCCCATAAAACGTATGTCCAGGCTCCAAAGTTCCAGAGTTCCCTTCCTTGAAGAAAAAGAAAAAGCAAAGCCCCTCCACTGCCCATTCACCATAACTGCCAACAAGGAAAATAAAAAATAAAATAAAAAATAAAATAAAAAAAGGTAGGTTTTGGAGATTTTAGAACAGATCCGGGTGAAAAGCAGCTGTGCTTATCCACTGCTCTGCTCCTCTGCAACACCAGCAGTGCCCAGTAGTGCAGGGTCAGACCACTCATTTCATTCCAAAAAGTCCTTCACCTCCTGACTTCTGAGCATGACTAAAAAGAAATACGTATTTCTGGCACTAATTAAATTAACTGTAGGGCAAGGGCTAGGGTTGAGCCTCTCACACTTTTAGAGGAAGACACCAGCATGCAAGAAGCGCAGACCCCTTCATCTTTTCACACCCTGATGTGGGAGACACACGAAGCCCAGCACGAAATGAGCTCTGAACAACAGATTCTCAGAAAAAAAAAAAGAAAAAAACTAAAGATGCTAATTAATAAGAACTCTTACATCTTGCAAAGCACAGGTAGGAACCACAGGAACAGCCCTGACAGCCTCACACCAGCACGCAGTTAACACGACAGGGACAGGCAGGCTGCTCTAATGCTGCCATAGCTATCTCCAGCCCACTGGCTTGGAGCAGCAACAGGACCAAGCACATTTCCAGCTGTGCAGATTCCTAGCATTCCCAAAAATTAAGTTTCTAAGACTAGAACAAGAGAAGACTTGTAGCTTGAGGTTGAATTAACTCTAGAACAAGAAGTGCTTGCAAGCAGAACTGTAAAATCATTGATATCACGCAGTGATGCACGATGCCGTGAGCAAAAGCAAGTTGAGCAAACTCAGTGCTGCCCTTCGTTTCTCCGGAAACTTTCTGCTTGATGCAGCAGCTGCTAGAATCACAGCAGAATACCAGTGACTGTGTTTTCAAACCCAGCCACCTCCCACCCCACATATCACATGGGAAAGCACTCCTAAGCCTTCACCAGTTACTACAGAAATGTTTCTGAAGTAAATACATTTGCCTCCTCAGATATTATTTTTGCAGAGATCATTAGCCACTACGAAAATCTAGCACAAGGTCTAATGAAGTGCTTCGTTTGAGATAATCATCAATACAGTACAGCAGTTGACTTCATTCTCGTTACTCCTCCCCCTCCTACACTAGGAATGGAGACCTGTGGCTGCTACAGTAACTGAAGATGTTTGCATATTACAAACTAAAGCGCAGGAATGAAGCAGCTTTGTTTGATGAACACATGCGAATAACATTCACCAAATATATTTAGAAGTAATGCTTCAATGTGAACAGCACTTGCCCTCCAAGATAAATGCAGTTCATGCCGAAGCTCTTTGTGCAGCAGCAGACTTTGTTCTAAACACAACTCTTCCCAGCAAACTTCATCCATTTCTGACGTGCAGACTGTCATCACAAAAAGCAGTGTTTCCCCCCATTTAAAACTCACATTGGCACACCAAACTTACACACAGAATGCTACAAAATTCACTGCAATATTAGTATGCACCGCCATATGCTTAACTATAGTTAGCTGCTGTCAGGATCAGTGAATTTTAAGTTCCTTCTTCATAGGACCTAACGATAAAGTAGATCGATCTACATTTTGCATAACTCTGGAAGAGGAAAAGCAGCTACTTATGAGGTACCTTCGGTATCTCTTATTTCACTGTTCACCACCCAAGGTTACAAAATCATTTCCAGGAGAAATCCCTGCTTCAAACACTAACTTTCTCCCAAAGCAGAAGAAGGTGAAGATTGAACCTCTGTAGGCTGTGGCAACGGCACTACATATTTCACAAATCTGTGGCTGCAAACTGTATCAGCATTTTTGTTCCAAAAGGAAAGCAGTCGTTTTGCAAAATATTCACCAGTTGTGTCAACAGAGCTGCATATATTTAGGTAGCGGTACGTTTTAGAGATTGGAGAGAATCTGAACAAACATCTATCTCAGGAGTACGTCATTTCTGGAGTCTTATTTAAAAAAAAAAAGAAAAAAAAAAAAGCACCTAAAATATAAAGCTAAAATATTTTTTCAGCATAGAATTGAGGCTGGGAGTCCAGGAGCAGCAGGCTGTACCAGTCTGGAACACAAGGCAGGAGCAGGAGGGCCAAAGCCCAGAGCAGGGCTTATTTCTGTTAGGCCTAAGTCTGAAAGGCAAATGTAGATGGTAAAGAGAACGAAGCTTGAAAAGAACAAGCATTTGAGGAGCTTCACCATTAGACAGGAAGGAACAGGCATCCTACACCTGCAAAAATGGAGCTTCTCCTTTAGTAAGCAGAGTTGGAGCTGGTGACCCTGGCAGACAGAGAGGGCAACATCCCAATGCTTAGGCTATTGCTAGTGTCGTGTGTACAAAAGCACGGCTGTGGTAAGATTTATCACAAGAGATAAATAAACAGACATATGCAGATGTACATCCATGTGTGTGTTGTACATATGCATAACACAGTGCACGATGCCAGGGGGTCTGCAAGTCTCCCAGGAAAGCTTTTACCTATGTAGTCTCAGCAGAAAGGGACAGAGTTAAACACTTGCAGGTACATAACCAGCATTGAGAGAACACAGAGCAATTTCTCAAGGCAGTCTTCAGCTAAAGTGACATTTCCACACTGAAACAGAAATGCACAATAAAAACCTCACCAAGACCTCCTTGTTCCACTTTAAACACTTGAGCACTGTACAGTTATTCCCTGATGTAAAATCAAAAGCTTTTGACAACCATGAAGACGGCTCTTCATTTCCTAGAGCTTTCCAGCACTCGATAACACACGAGTAGCTTTCAACTCAAACATACCACACCCCAGCACTGATTTTGTATGGGGACCAATTCACTGCAGAAGAATCGTGATCATTAAGCATGCCTACGAGGAGGCCACCCAAACCCTCCCCCCCCCCCCCCCAGATCAGTCCTTGGGCCTTCAGGCTGACGTCCATTCATCCTTCTGCAGCCTGGATACCATCTAGCCTCATTCCTTCAGCAATGGCTACAAATAAATTTGGGTGATCAAGTTTCCTTGGGTCTAGAAGTCGAGAAGGTGTAAATACATGTGCCACCTTAACACCTCCCATAGGGAAAAACAACCACCATGGCCACCTTGAGATGGGTGCGCCAAAAATCTGCATTTTCTGCTTAATAATCTAATAATCTCTATCCAAATAATTACCGAGTAAAGCCAGTGTAATACCACAGGTTGTGATATTGTGATCTGGACCTATTCTCAGTAGCTGGCTAAAAGACTGAGACCATTCAACAAAGCCTAAGTCTGATGGCTCCCTTACAACAGATCACGATTCTGACATAGAGCAAAAACATTATGACATATGCCCATCACAAAGGAGTTTCACTCTGTGCACATGGTAATTAGCCAGGAAGTTATCAGATTTGAGTAAAAAGAAACCAATCCATGGCTGTCATGAAGCTCCTCGAGGCCTAAAAACTGCCCTAAGCCCCACATGCAGTCTCCCACTAGCACAGGTAGAAGAAAACAACGCTTTCACTTGACTGCTGTGATCAAAGTTTCACTCTTCCACGCAACTTTCACAATGATCTCTCAGCTATTTCAGAAGCAAATCTTGTTCTTGCCTCAGCCTTCTCTGAGCAGGGCTGCATGCACTCAGCCTGTGCCCATGTCCTGTACTGCAGCAGGTTGGGCAGGGCACACTGTGAGCACTCCATCCACTCCAGCCATGAGTTCTCCATTTTGTTCTCTCCGTGCTTAATGGAGATTTTGGTTTTTAGAGTAGTTTGTGCTAAGACAGTCCGTAATGAACCGCTTTCTCCACAGCTGAGAATAACTTTACCTACTTTTTGAGCTAACAGTGATAAATTCATGTTACCGCGTTTGGCTTCTCCCCTTATTAAAAATGACATTTTCACTCAGCAGAAATTCAATGCTATTTCAAGCTCCCAGTAGATTATGTCAACACCTCTGAACTTCTTCATACAATGGAAAAATAAAAGCAGTTGAATCGTAGACATTAAGCAGGGGCCACACATGTTCACAAGCAGTACAGCTCTCCTCTTCCGGGTGACAAACACAAGCGTGCCACTGGGCACGAGGTGCTCGTTCTGCTGTGTATTTCATAGAGTTCGTGTATGATTTCAAAGGTGCCTTGTTTACCCTCCCAAATCAGCAGGCTGCAACAAGACGAAGCCTTATTTATAAGAAGGAAAGAAGATAACGCTTTCTTTCTCAGGCTGCCAAACAGCAGCACACCACTTCTTAGGTCAGACCCGCACCCCTCCTGCTGGCTCTGTGCTGCGGGTGATGCTCTGCTCTGCTGGCACCTGCAGCTCCTGATCTTCCAAGCCCTGCTCTGGGCTGAGCCAAGCTCCCGGTGCTGCAGGGGCTGCACTCCTCAGGGGCTGGCACTGGGGGCTGCCCCTAAACCCTCCCCATAAAGGTGCTCTGCAAAACACAGCACCAGTGCTATAGTGCTATCCTGCATCATGCCAAGCAGCCTGTCAAAAGGACGGCATGCACAGCAAGGCATGGGCAGGACACGTCTACTTCCAGGGTACCACATCCCCCAGCACCCCAGTTCTGTACCGGTACTGCACAGCGTAGATGTGCGGGCAATAGGAAGAGGTGTGTGAGCCCTATTAGTTGCTGAACCAAAACAGGAAGAAGAGTAATAAAAAAGAAACACCTCATAAGTCGGGCAGCTAGGAGAAGCTCGCTTTTGCTTGCTTGAATTGGGGAACTCTTTGCTTTAATTTTGTCTGTTTTAAGTCTCTTCTGCTCGTCATGCAAATGCAGTTTGCCTTATTTCCAGCAGACCAAAATACCAGTGAAAAAGAACACAGCATTTTTAAGTGCTGAGCTCCCTTGTCTCAAAGTTGTCACCCATCAATCCCTCTCCTAGGGAGGCTTTCTCGTGAAAGACATCTTGAGACAATTATTCTTTACATTTGATAGTCAAACACATAGATAGAAACTAACAAATTACTTTTAAGAGCTTTAAGAGCCTTCCACCAAAAAGGAGTTTGAGATCCTCACCTATTTTTCTTTAGTAGGGTGCTGCTTACCTGCACAAAATAACATCATCTACAAAAATCAGATGGAATAATCATTCCTCGGCACACAATTAATATATTACAATATATAAACACAGGATTTGAGCTTAAAAAAAAAAAAAAAAAAGTGAATATTAGAGATACTAGAAGGTGAAGGGAGCAAAACTCAAGAACGGGCGAGCAGGGCTCGCTTGAACGGGTGCGGAGCCAGGAGTAGGGCAGCGCTGTGCCATCTCTACAAGGAGGAGGAAGAAGAGGAGGAGGAGGAAGAGGAGGTTTGGGGCTCCGGCCGCTCACACGCAGCGCTGCCGCAAACTCCGCGCGTCGGCACCGCGGTGCGCACCGCATGCGTGGGTGAGGTCGGGAAGCGGAGGGGCTGAGCAGAAAGCACCAAAATCAACAGGTTTCCCGCCGGCAGCCCGCTGCTGGCCGCACCGAGATCGCAGGAAGCTCCGTCTCAATGTTTGAAAGGACGCTCCCGCAAAGCGAGCTGAGCGCAGCCACCGGGACAAACACAGCGCTTACTCATTAAACACACGGCACTTCTGCAACCCTTGTCCTGCCCCTGCTCTTTCCCCATCGCTGTTTGCCTCTGTCCCATCCCCGTTCCCCGACGGCTCCCCCCGGATCCCCCGGAGCCGCGCAGTGCCCGCAGCGGCGGCGGAACCTCCGCACCGCGCGGCCGGGGGGGGCCGGGAGGAGCCGCGCTCCCTCCTCCTCGCCCGGGGCCGGCGCCGTGACACGGCGTGAACTTTTGCTTTCGGCGGGGCAGGGCGCGGGGGGGGGCCCTCCGCCCAGCGAGCTGAGCCTTGCGGGGGGTGGGCAGAAACGCGTCTTTTTTTTTTTTTTTTTTTTTTTTTTCCTTCTCTCTTTGCTTTTAGGGAGAAGGAAAAAAAAAAAAAAAAAAGCACGTTTTAGAAATACAAAAGGTGTCCCGTCCGGCCCTCACCTTCCAACCGGCTGAACTGTTGCTGTCTCCCTTATCCTTGAAGTAGGGCACGCTCTTGACCATCCACTCGTAGATCTGGGAGAGGGTGAGCCTCTTCTCGGGGGAGCTCTCGATGGCCTTGGTGATGAGGTCCGCGTAGGACAGGTTACCCCAGGCGTTGCGGCGTGACGAGCTGCTCTTGCGGGGCTGCCCGGCCACGGGGCCCGGCGACAGCGCGGCCACGGCCGGAGGTACCGGCGGCACCGGCGGCGGTCCCGGCGGGTGCAGGCGGCAGCCGGCCTCGGGCGCCGGGAAGTCCCCGCAGCGGCAGGCGGCCGGCTCCGGGGGGGCGGCGGCGGGCGGCAGCGCGAAGTCCTCGCTCTCCTCCACCAGGCAGAGGTTGCTGATGAAGTCGGCGCTCAGAGCCCCGGAGGCGGCGACGGCGACGGCAGCTCCGGCCGCGGCCGCCCCGTCGGGCTGCCCTCCGCAGGACGGCGCGGGGCTGGAGGTGGCCGAGCTGGGCGGGTTGAACTCCGGCCGCGGCAGGGGCCAGGTACATGAGCGAGGTCGCGGCAGCGGCTCGAAGTCAGGGTCGATGTCCACCAGCTGCGGGGCCTCGGCCATGGCGGCGGCGGCGGGGGGCAGCGGGACGACGGGGGGCAGCGGAGCGGCTCAGCACCGCCGCCCCATGCAAGCTCCGAGCGCGGATCTGCGCGGCCCGGACGGCGCGGCAGCCGACTCCCCTCGCGGCTCTCGACCTCGCGGCTTCGGCCCCGCCGCCCTGCCCCGCTCCTCGCCCTCGGCTGCGGCGGCAGCAGCGACCCGGCCGCCCGGCGCGCACCGACTGCAAAGCCTGCCCCGCCTCCAGCCTTCCTCCTCCTCCTCCTCCTCCTCCCGGCGGGGAGGGCCGGCCCGAGCAGCGCCAATGGCAGAGTCGCGCCGCCCGCCCGCCTCCCGCCGCGGGGCCGCTGCTGCGGGAGGGTGCCGGTGCCCCCGTGCTGTTTGTGGGCGGTTTGTGTGTGTTTGGGGTTTGGGTGTTGTGTTTTGTTTGGGTTTTTTTGTGTGTGTGTGTTTTGTGTGTGTTTTGTTTTTTTTTTTCCAGCGCAAAGCTGCCGCGTCCCGTTGGGGACGAACGCTGTCACGGAGCGGAGCGGAGCCGGGACTGTGCGGGAAAGTCCCCGCATGGGAGCTGCCCTCGGCCCCGAAGGCAGCGGAGCGGAGCGGCCCCAGGCGTGCGGCGGAGGCAGCCGCAAAGTTTTCCGTGTTTGAAACCGAGAGGATGCCATCGGCTTTGCCGGGAGAGGCGATCCCAGGGATGAGATCCCTTCTAACGCAGCCGATTTTTTTAACAAGATCTGCCTCGTTTTCCGTAATGCTTTGACAACCCATTGTAGCCTTAGCTTCGAAACCCCCAGCGAGCCCAGCGCTGGGAGCTGCCGGTCCCGCGGCTGTCCCGTCGGGCCGTGGGCTGCTCCCGCTCCCCTGAGAGTGTCGGAGTTACTTAAATGTAGCTCGTTGCTCCTAGAAAAATATGCTCCTACAATATTAAGGAGAAGAGTAGAGTAGGAGACTGGATTTAGGCCCACAGCGTAACAGATTATACCTCTACGTATGTAAGCGGGTAGGAACTGCTGGCACTGAACGCTCTGCTGCTGCCGTGATCGTTCTCCAGCACGCGAAAGGCGATCGCTGTGTGCTGCTGCCTATCGCACCCCGGAGTCCCTTTGCTTTAAGTCTCTTATGCGCTTTCCAAAGCCTGCTGAGGACTCAGCCCGCAGCTCTGTATCGTTTCGCCCACAGATCTTTTAAAAGATAATATTTTTGTGTCCATTTAAAGAAAAAGAAAAGCGAAATAGTCCCTGCTCACTCTCCCAGTGCCACGTCCCAGCCCCGGGGAGCAGTGTCTGCCCGCGCTCCCCAGCACAGCTCAGAACAGCGGGGTTGTGCGAGATGGGATGCGAATGGGCGCACAGGAGGGAGCTGAGGCAAAAGGGCAGCCCATGAATAACCGAACCCTTTCCTTGTACTTTTTTGGTGCCTGAAATAAAAGTCAAAGAGGCAGGCCGGCACCCATCGTGCTGGAGGAAATGCATTTACTTCCAGTCTTTGCTGCTTTTAGTTTTTTCATAAAATCTCTGTTCTCTCAGACCTCTGTTGTCACACACATCTCTCCTTCCATATGAGCTGTGCCCGTCAGGACGAGGGCTGCAGAGGACTCCCGGTCAGCACCAGCACATCCCCAGCTCTGCCCGTGTGGTTGTGCAGGTGGGCGTCTCTGGGGTTGCATGTGCCCAAACATCACCGAGGACCCTCGGGAGATGCTGCCACAAACAAAATGCTCCATTCAGCTGCTGGAGCAGAGTTACTCCTTCCCAAACAGCTCAGCACGCTGCTGGCTCCGTGCAAGACATGTTACCCCATCTATGAATGACAGCGTTAAGTTTATCTCATCTCCCACAATGCCTAAATGCTGATGGATGCTCCACAATTCATTCTCTACTCCCACAGCCCTCCTCCCACACTCCACCTTTCCATTTCTCTCCTCCTACTCCTGCTCCCATTTTCTACTCCTCTACAATGCATTTTCTCCTCTCATCGTTTGCATCCACGTGTGTTTTTCCAAATGAAAGACCCGAAGATTGCCTTTTATCTTCAGTGGAAAATAGCAGAGCCTCTTATTCATACGCCGGGTTTGAGACAGCCAAAATAAAGGATCTGTTCTGCCTTTTTACTACTGTATGTCTAATTCACTTTCAGAGGTTTTGATCACGTTCAGCAGGGGATTGCATGAAGTTGCAGGCAGTGCTGTTCTGTGCAGAGCTCCTTTTGCTGTGCGTGTGTGCACAGTGAGCGAACACACGTGTAACACAGCAGTAAGCCATGATGAAGGATCAGTTTTGTGCCAGGTATGACAGAAGCTGTTGTGCTGGGAGGAAGATGACTGCAGATGAAGACTGGGGGAGATCAGCACCCCCATTTTCTTCCCTCCTCTCTCAGTGGGGTCTGACTTTACAGAACGTTTGATTGCATATGGGAAATGAATGAGGCCATTACCTCTCGTGTTATCACTAGCTACCTATACTTCTAAATTGTGTTATTTGAAGGAATCAGAATTTAATTTTTTTGTCTAAGATGAAAGTACTTGGATGTTTTTCCTGATGAAGAATGAAGAATAGAAATAATAATATGCTGTTATTGGCTTGTGTGTTTAATGTGGCTCAGATTCCCACCTAGCATGGTTAATAGGAGTCGGACAAAATCATATTCCCTGAATAAGTCCCAGTGAGACGTACATAGAATCATAAAACCATAGAATCATAGATGGCCCACGTTGGAAGGGACCTCAAGAATCATCAGGCTCCAACTCCCCCCGCTGCAGGCAGGGCCACCAATCTCCACAATGGGGCTGCCCAGGGCCCCATCCAGTCTGGCCTTGAATACCTCCAGGGATGGGGCATCAACAACCTCTCTGGACAGCCTGTTCCAGCACCTCACCACTCTCATAGTAAAGAATTTCCCCTGACATCAAACCTAAATCTTCCCTTCCTCAACTTAAAACCATTCCCTCTCGTTCTGCTGTTATCTACCCTTTCAAAAAGTTGGCTCCTCTCCTGTTTGTTGGCTCCCTTTAAGTACTGGAAGGCCGCAGTGAGGTCATTCACAGCCTTCTGTTCTCCAGGCTGAACAAGCCCAGCTCCCTCAGCCTGTCTCCATAAGGGAGGTGCTCCAGTCCCCTGATCATCTTTATGCCCCTTCTCTGGACCCTCTCCAACAGCTCTCTGTCTTTCTTGTACTGGGGGCTCCACACTTGGACGCAGTATTGCGGATGGGGACTCATGAGGGCAGAGAAGAGAGGGACGATTATTGGGACCCACAAGTTGCCATCACACTCCCCAAGCAGAAGAGGAAGACGAGCCAAAGGAAATCCATAGCACAGCCCCTTATCTTAGGTAATCTGTCCAGGCTGAGCCCCAGCATTTCACCATGCCCAGCTCACACCCATGTGCAGCCATGCCGAGGTGAAAGACTGAAGTGCAGCGTGCCCAAGAAGTGATCCTCACTGGGATCAATACAATAAATACCAAAGGTAGTGCCCCAGCAGCTCTATCTGCTCCCACTGTGTCATGTGCAAGCACCGAGCGTGATGTAAAAACAGAAGGCAAGAGTTTATCGGGTTTCAGATTCAGCTGAATCACCCGACCCACCCCTATGCAAAGGCCAATGTGCCTGGAAGTAAACACAGTTCGAGCAGCACGTATGTTTTCCAGGGTGTTGGGTTTCTGTTTTGTCGTAAATACGATCCATTACAATATTCTCCCACATCCTCCAGTCAGCGGCTCGGCGCTTTCAGGTGCCTTTCTCGGTGGTTGTTTTCCTTTCTGTATCGCTTGAGGAAAAACTGACTGGCTCCGTCTGATAGCTTTTGTATATTAAATAATTTGATTGTGTTTGAGCAACAAACTAAAAACAGGATGTTTGACAGTTACGGTGTAATGCAGTGGTTTCTCTTGAACCCGCGCGAGGGAAAATTCATGGCGCAGCACAACGCGGTGCCTGACAACCAGAATCATAGAGCTGCTTCATCTCCTTCCCCTTTATTTCCCCAGAACAGTGATAGCTACCTGTCATCACTGAGAAGAATCACGTACACCCAAAATGGGCACAGAGGCGGTGGCACAAGGAAGGCTCACTTTTAAAAACAAACATATTTCTCCGTTGTTTGAATTCGTGCTTGAAAAGCATATTTATATCTGCATAAAAATGCATTTGCATACAAATGAGCGCATTATGCATACACTACACATATGCACGGTATCATTATATACATTCTACTCTAGATTTATATAGATGGAGACGTGGTTAGGCAATAATAGTAAGGCGGTGTTTTGACATATATGTATATATTCCTACTCTGCTGGTAAGTAAGGCATTAAAGAAGGCGGTGTTGGGACAGGATGCTCAGTAGGTAAGGTACATCCCACGCACGGATATGCTTATGGTAGGGCCACACCAGAAATGCAGCGAGGCCAAGGGGCTGCACCAGAAGGAAGACGACCCAGCTGTACTCTCCTGCTGCCATACCCGGTAGCTCTGTGCTTCTGTTTACCTCTCTGTAAAATGGGTATAAGTAATGCTTGTCTGCTGGGACCGTGTTCATTAACAGTTTAAACACAGCCCTGCTCTGTGAGGAGGCTGGTTTCAAACCAGCTAGGTGCCAGCCTAGGATCTTCCTAAGAACAGAAGCATGCTTTGTAGCAGCATGGAAGCAGGTAAGAAGAGCCACCAGCAGTTGCAATTTTGCATTTGCCAAGCTCTGAAGACTGAACCTCGTCTAGGATCAGATGGAAGTAACCTCATTTCCATAGGCTCTGAGCTTACCCATGGTGCTCTCAGCAAAGCCAAGGGTCAGCCTCTACTTCTGAGGAAACGAGGAGGAAGCCAGGGACTCTGGGCAAGGTGAGGGGTTGGGCAGACAGCTGCTCTCCCATGACCCACAGAATGAAATGCCAAGGCCCCACTGCACCCCTTGCTAGTACTTTGCCTAGGAGCACTCAGGAGAGATGATGGCTACCGATGGCTACATTCAAACATGGACTTGGGAGTCAAAAGAAAAACAAATTATATGTAATTCCTTAATGTACGTGGGTTTGTTAACAATTTGAGCCTTGTGCGGTTTGGTTGCAAAATGGCAACGTACATTTGAAATCTGGTGCAGAAAAGCAGGACAGATTGTTGTTTTTCTACATCTGCCAAATGTGTTTTCCTTTCAGTCGATATCTTCCTATACTTTTTTTTTTTTTCAGTGAAACCTTTCTCACTACTTTTTGTTTCACTCTTACTTATTATCTTAGTCTTGGTAAAAGCTCTACAGTATACTGAAAATCCACTCTGAAAACTAGCAAAAAACGCACTTTTGTCACAAAACCCAACAGCAGTCTTCTCTCTGTGCATGAAACTTACTGCAAATTAAGACAGTAGACCCCTGTAACAGAAGACAAGAAAGGTAGCTCTGGATGCTGGAAGTGCTGTGTTAAGGCTTCAGTACAGCCAGTCAGAGCTGCCGTCACCACTGCTCCTGAACAAGTCTTTTCAGCCCCTCGTGATGTCAGGAGGCACTATTCAGGCAGATAACAGCAATCTGCATATCTCTGGATTCTCCTTAACCTCCATAAATAGGCACTTTCTTTGCTGCTTCATCATGTGAATCTAATGAGTTTGAGTTTCTTCATATTCAGACTAAATCAGGAGTGTAAAAACAGACAACAGTCTGACCTTATATAGACCCTTTCTCCTCAATGTCCCCATAAGCAGTGGATTACCCATGATGTAAAGCCTCCTTGAAACCCGAAGCCCAGCACAGCAGCAGGCAACCCGCTCAGCCCATCCCTGAGGTTTTGTGCCTCAGCCCATCAAAAAGCAAGGAAGGGACTCATCCTTTCCAGAGGAAGCAGCCCCAGGCTAAGAGATGACTGAGTTCATCTGGGTTTACCTCCTTGGAGACTGAATGATGGGCAATATACCTCTTTATACATCTTATCATAGAATCGTTCAGGTTGGGTTAAGACCACTGAGATCATCTGTTCTAGTCATCAACCCATCCCCCATGTCAATTAAACCATGCTCCTCAAATGTCACCCATGTTATCTTACAGTGTTGGCTCCTGCTTCAATCAGATCTCTCAAAGCACTGATTTTAACCAGTGCTGATCACTTGGAAGCTGGAGAAAGAGCAAAGGTGATGTTCAGTCATCCTATGGAGGTCACTGTGAAGGATGGAAGGGTGGCTCTGGGGATAACTGCTGAGATAAGAAGAGGAGAAGGACTTAGAAGACCAAAAATAGACCATCCCATTCCTCAAAAATGATCAAAGTCTGCAAGCAGAGATCATGCAACTTACCGGGAGCACAATGGATTTCACAGCAGCTGACTGATCATCACAAATTGTAGTTTCCAGTGATCATCCAGTATTTCTGACCCACCAAAACACTTCCCATTTTTGTTCGTTCATTCTTCAGACAGATCTTCAGGAATGCACCTCCATTCTACTGCAGCTTGGCAGCATCCAGTGAGTTTGCATTAGAATCTATCCCCTCGAATCTTATTTCTCCAGGTACAGGAAAGTACTCTGCAGCCTGACACAACCCAGAGGAAAGTCCTGAAAGTCCCATCAGGAGGAGCTGCCCAGATCGCCTCATCCTCACTTCAGCTTTCAGCATGAACTGGTTGCTCTGAAAGAAAGAAAGGTAAGAAAGGAGACTCGGCAGTCGCTGGTGCTGTGAAAGCAGTGGCCAGAGCAGTTCAGCAGCCAGATGGGTGGCTTGCAAAACATCAATTGTGGAGCACTGGCACACTGATTTCACAACCTTTAATCCCAAACCCCAGTGTTGCAGCACGAGTAGCAGTGACTCCTTCATGATTAAACAGAATTTTCCTACAGTGGTCAGAGAAAAACATCTATCTGACAAACTTCTCTGAAGTCGTGCAAACGGGCCTTCAAAAACATCTACGTCAATGGATTCTGTCTTTGATATTTTAAGCGAATTCATGTGCCAATGTCAGATGAAATCAGCACATCTCTTCCTCAGTGAGGTTACTGTCTTGCTGCCAGATTGCGTCTTGTGCAGCAGCATCGGAGCCAGCCAACGAGGTCTGCAGCTGAGCAAGGAAGTGGTAAGTGCCATGGGGGTAAATGCAAGGTCAAGGACGTGCCAAAGGTAAAAATGCTAAGCAGAGAAGTGACAAGCATCCAGAAGGGATTTTTTCACAAGCATGCTGGCACGCTGTCTCACACAGCTTGTGACGCTCCCATAGATTTCAAGCAATTGCAGTCTGTGACAAATATTTTGAGAGTGCTTCACAGGAATCGAAGCTGCGAGATGTTGAATCCTCAGTGGTGGAGCCAAGCACCAAAAGTGGTGAGTGAACTTCTTCCTCTGCAGACTGCATCACAGAACGACAGCTTCCTCATTTGCAGAAGCTTTTACACATCTTGTCATAGGCGACACTGCTATAAAAAAAGTACATGGAAAACTTGCAGGACTTGAGTGTCGTATCTTTGAATCCATCTGGGGGCAGGGAAGATGGAAAGCAGAATTACTGAAGTGGCAGATATGACCCAAGAACGCCGCAGAATGCTCACATTGGGCATCATCTTGTAGCAGGCACCATGAGCTGCCTGGCAGCTGCTGCGCTCAGCACGGTAGCAGCGCCGTATTGCTGCCTTGTAGATGATTCACGAGGGCTTGGTGAGGGAAAGAGGCAATTCGCAACAGGAATTTCTTCTAATGAAGCAAGTTTAGTTAGAAACCAAAAGAACAATCCAGGCCATTGGAAACAATTCAGGAGTACAATTTCCCTTCTGAAAAGACAGCTGCTTTCCTTAGCCCTATCACTGTAGGCACAGCAAGAACATGGGAGAAAAGCTCTATTTCTCAACATAGCGCATGTGGCTCACACAGTCTTTGCTCACCTTCACTGTGGGAAAATGGAGTTAATTAACTCATTATGGCAGTAAAACGGGCCTTTGCTGCCTTATAACAACATCCCCAGGCAGAGGGGAAAGTACCTGCAATCTTCACAGTCATGAAGTGGAAGAGTGGCTTTCAAGCCATTTTTGTGCTGGCTGAGTCTTCTGGGGAGATGGGCACTGAGGAGCCTGCAAGCTGTTCCATTCAGCAGTTCAGTGTAGGCAAGGTTCACCAGCCATGACTCAGGCATCTGAAACTTAGTGTTTAGTTCCCTACTAATCACCTTCAGCTCCATTTGTACTTGAGGAAGAATAACCAGCAGAGAAAACAAATCCACTTAAACAAATCCAGGAGACCCAAAGGATACCCTGATGGTGCCTCTGTGTGTTTTGACTTGAAGGGAACACAAAGAAAAGCTGGATCTGACCTGGACATGAATTCAAACCTCCACTGTTGGATGCAAAAATTACCAAAATGTTATTTGACTAAAAATACCTGCAGCTGCTTCAATAGCCAATGATTTTTCTCCAAGGGCAATCCCAGTTCTCTCCATCTACACAAAATCAGACATCGGAGCACATCAAGGAGCGTGTTGGTAAGCCTTGGCTCTGGCTCAAACTTGACAGCCACACAACTGCCAGGCCAATGACCAAGAAAGATCTTCCTCAAAGCATTATTAAAAAAAAATTAACTGCCTTCACAGTTGTCAGTCAACTGGCATTTCCTTAAAGGCCTGTTGAATGCTGAATCTAGCCTATATCAATTGATAGTTTTGGGGCAACTTCTGTGCTTGAAGGCAACATGTTGGGTAGTGCCATCACCTCAGTTTCAGGTGAAAAGCCTTCACATATTGCTAAGTTTTGAGATTATTTGCTGGCGTCCGACAGCAATGAAGACAGAGAGAGCATTTGCTTTGTGCAAAGGTGAATTGTGATTCCAGGGAAGAAATGGCCCTTTCAGTACCTAAAGGGGGCCTACAAGAAAGCTGGGGAGAAACTTTTTATTAGGGAATTCAGTGGTAGGACAAGTCTTTAAATTGAAAGGGGATAGAGATTCAGGCTAGACATTGGGAAGAAATTCGTCACCATGAGGGTAATGAAGCACTGGCACAGGCTGCCCAGAGAAGCTGTGGGTGCCTCATTCCCACAGGAGTTAATGGCCAGAATGGATGGGGCCCTGAGCAACCAGGTACAGTGGGAGGTGTCTCTGCCAATTGCAGGAGACTTGGAACTGGATGGTCATAAAGGCCCCTTCCAACCCATGCCATTCCATAATTCTGTGAAATCAAAACCACGCCAAATACAGCACCATTCTTTAACCAAGTAGATCTTTAGCTTCGACTACAAACCATCTTCTTTTCTGTAAAATAAATTCACAGCTAAACTTAAAATTGCATGTTTGGTAATGCTATGTAATAGTAGTATAGATGGTATTAACAAAAGACACTATTATTTAAAAGCACCTGTGCATGCTGCTGTGGCAAAAGCTATGCTAATTAGAAACCTGCGAATATTGTTCAACCTCTGCTATTAATTTTACTTCAAAATACCATACCAATGTAACAGCCTTAATAGTGACTTAAAAACAGAAGCACGAACCTTGACTCGTCTGGTGTTCCTGGAAAGAGTGAGAAGATTGTAGTAATTTAGTCATCAGTAATAAATTATTAATCGTTCAACCTCTGCTACTAAATTTACTTTGAAATGCCATGTCAGTGTGGTAAGCCTAACAGCAACCTAAAAATAAAGGAGCTGACCTGAAAGTGGATTGATGTCAGTGGAAAGGGAGAGAAGACAGATTGATTTTAAAGCGTGATCCTCCTGCACAGGTTATAGTTAGAGTCACTGGTGGCCTTAGGAGACCATACTGCTCCTGCCTGGAAGAGCTGCAGGTGCAGCCAGCTGGTGCCTCCATCTCTACAGAGTAAAGTAGGTTTTTCTCCCTCTCGAATTGCTCCTTTAACCTATTATTATAATGATGATTAATCTACATCAGAAGCTCTGTCACAGAGCTCCCCTTACCTACCAGCTGAGAATGGTGACTTCTTCCAGCCACAGGACAAAAAACGGCCATGCAGCCAGTGGTGAGGAGTGAGAGCAACAGGCCGAGAGGGAATCTCACCCAGAAGGAAACAGAACCAAAGTATCCCAGGGATGTACTGATCTGATGGCTGTGAGAGGATTGCTTTTGTCCTCTCATGAAGACAGGAAGAACTGCTTTGAAGTACTGTGCACAGAAAGGGGAAGCAGACCGAGGATTCGGGGAGACACCTGCGAGAAGCACCAAAAATGAACTTAAGGAACTGTAAGAGATGGAAAGAAGCGCACATGCTAGCAGAGTCTGCCTTTTCAAAGAGCTATTTCATTTAAAAGCAGCAACTTTTTTTGCAAGAATCTTCACACTGAGAACTAGAGCACGCAGAAACTGCACAGTCAAAAAGGGAAAGATTCAATAGGAGAAAGGGAGGCTTTTCAGAAGATGGCTATGCTTAGTGCCTGAAGCACCACCTTGACTATAGCTGATCATCACTAGAAGCTGATTCACCAGGAGGCAGCAGGAAAGATTTTGAAGCACAAACTCAGTTTCGCGGGAAACAGCTTCTCGTGATCAGCTGAGTGAGAGGATCGTTCTGGTAGAGAATATTCATAAACTTAAATAGAAAGGGAGAACACAACCCCAAACATGCTAACAGTTATACTGTCTGTGGACATGGAGGAGTGATACCAGGATCAGACATCATGATTCCCATGGAGAACCTATGGGACAAGGGCTCAGAGGAGTAAGAACAAGCAAGTCAGAAAGTCTCTGTCATGAAGGAATATCTCTGGCATGAAGGGGTGAATATCTTCTGCAAGCCCATTCCCTCAGTTGGGTAACACCTCCTGACTGTAAAAATATGGAATTCCTACAAACATTATGAAAAATGAAGCAAAAATATTTGATGACAACACACGGACTGAAATTCTGGCATACACAGGACTGTGTGCATGCTTGTAGGGATGCGCCATGGACTCACAAAAGCATTAGGTGCTGGTGGAGGTGGTCTTGATTGCTTTCAGATCAATATTAAATCTGAGGAAACATATGTGGCTGTTCCACATTTACAGAAGGTCTTTTGCCACACAGAAACACTCCGGCTTGAAACAGTTCCAGCACACATCATCCTGCTAGTTCAGCCCCAAAACAGTAACAAATACAGGTAGATCTCCCCTCACTAGTTTCTTCCTCATCAAGTATTTGCTCATTTATTGTTATAAAAAAAAAAAAGATGCAATTATCAGTTCAGCTGATCAACTTGTACACCACCAGCAGCACCACCAGCAGCATCACCAGCAGGAGGGCTTCTGGTGACAGATGGAACTGAAACTGGCAGGGAATGTGAAAAACAACAGGAAGGGATTCTACAGGTACATTACTCACAAAATAGAGTCCAAGGAGAGTATATCCCCTCTGATAAATGAGAAGGGAGAGCTGGAAACAACAGGCATGGAGAAGGCTGATGTCCTCAAAGGGTTCTTTGACTCAAAACAGAAGTGTTCATGGACAGAAGGACAGTACCCTGGGCAGACTGATCTAGTGGGTGTACACCTTGTCCACAGAAAGGAAGTTGGAAATAGATGACCCTTAAGGGACCTTCCAACCCAAGCCATTCTATGGTTCCATGACTTCTGGCCAGAGCCACAGGAATGATGCTGCAGCAGATGGGACCAGAGGGAGAGCAGGGTGAACCATCCCACAGCAGAGCCAGCCGCCCATATGGACACACTCCACTGAATCACATTTACCTCATTCCTGTTGCTGAGAAGCAACTGCATCAAGAAACACCACTTTGCAGCAGCATCCTTCATGGAGATGTGCTGCACTGGACCCAGTCCTCTCTGGCCTTTGAGAGATGCTCTTACTGTATCAGGATATGGGAGCATCCTAACAAAGGCACTAATAATTCTTCCTGGCTGCGCAGCTGTGAAACCCCACTGTGATACTGCTGCTTGCCATGCTCCAGATGCAATTTACCATGACACAGCAGCTGGAGGAGGTGGCAACAGGCAGCTCAGAGGGTGGGCAAATTTTGTGCAGCACAGGTTTTCTTGCACTGAGCACCCTCATTCTGTGCAGAGGAGAGCTGCACAGTGCTCTCTTGCTACAAGGATACTGATGGGCTGAGTTAACCTCCTTTCTAAGAAGAAAAGAAAATATAGAATCATAGAATCACAGAATGGCCTGGGTTGAAAATGACCACAATGCTTATCCAGTTTCAACCCCCTGCTATTATATATGCAGGGTCACCAACCACCAGACCAGGCTGCCCAGAGCCACATCCAGCCTGGCCTTGAATGCCTCCAGGGATGGGGCATCCACAGCCTCCTTGGGCAACCTGTTCCAGTGCATCACCACCCTCTGGGTGGAAAACTTTCTCCTCATATCTAACCTAAACCTCCCCTGCATCAGTTTAAAATCATTCCCCTTTGTCCAATCACTATCCATCTTCGTAAACAGCCGTTCCCCCTCCTGGTTATATGCTCCCTTCAAGTACTGAAAGGCCACAATGAGGTCTCCCTGGAGCCTTCTAATGTGAGTTGGGGATAGATCCTAAAAAAACTTGTATTCACCGAACAATAACGTAATGGCCCTCAGGCTTGTGCAGAGACATCTATGCTCATGCCTCCCTCCACACTCATCCATCCCCTAGGGGAGATGCTCTGTTCCATCTTCCGTGCATAACCCACCAGCTCTGTCAGCCTCTCCTGGCTCCTAAGAAGATATTACAGATTATGCTTTATGGGAGCTTCCTCAGATGCTATCAGCCACAAATGCACCCCAGCAGCATGCGTTTCCCTCTGCTCCCACTCAGCACTGGCTGATGGTGGAACTTTGGCACCCCATTGCTCCTCTCTGCAGTTCCACACCAGTAGGCTCTGTCCTGCCTCCTGAAACTTACTCTGGGGTTTGGTTCTCACCTTCTCCCAGCAAAGAGAAAGCAGCCTCAGGAAATGATGTATGGGAGACCCATGGTTTTATGGCTCCTGTACTCCATGTGAAATAAACACTGAGGTGGAGGAACAAGTAAATCATCACGGACAGGAAAGAACAATCCTTTGCTCGCAAAGGATTATAGGAGGTTATTGAAATACCAAACAGATGCCATCAGAGGAACTTTAAGAGCCTCAAAATACTTTAGTGAAGTATTCAAGAAAAGTTAAATATACACTAGATCACTTTATTCACAACTCGGGTGGGAAGGAATAGCTCCTTGGCTGTGCACAGCAATAAGAACACCAGCAGTTAGGCGCAGGAAGTTAAGAAGAATACCACAGACATATTACATGTGAAGAGATAAGTTAACTGCTCTGACAGCAGTTTTACCTGAGTCTGACAGACTTTACCTGAGTCAGCGTGTGACTGGTATACAAGGGACAGCTTCTAGAATCATAGAATTGCTCAGGTAGGAAAAGACCTTAAAGATCAAGTCCAACCACAAGCTGACCATCCTACCCTGACTAACAACCCTCTGCTAAATCATGTCCCTGAGCACCACATCCAAATGGTTTTTAAACACATCCAGGGATGGTGACTCAATCACTTCCCTGGGGAGCCTATTCCAGTGCTTAACAACAGACTTGACTGTCCATTCTTTCCCAGATAAGTGTCTCCAGTCCTTCTGAGGAAACTTCCCCTGGGAAGGAAAAGTCATTTCTTGGGACACCAGCTTGAAGGAAAGCCTCCAAACACACTGGGTGAGCGGCTGGAACTGAGAACCACAACATAATTTTAAGACAATTTATAATTCATTAATGGAACTTCAAGAGAGATTTCAGGTCTTTAATCATGCAGGTCGATCACGAGTAGTAACGATCTGTTGCAGTGGTTTGTGGTGTGTTTCCTGATAATTCAGTTCAAGTACAAATCTGCCTTGACAGTTTCTGAATAAGGCAGATATCCTGTAAGAACTGTTCCTGTGAGAGCAACAGTCTGGATACTGTAACACTAATTTCCATTGTAAGAAGATTTTAAATAAATCAAAACCAACTGTTCGCACACAGGTTCTTGCATTGAGAAGGTAACTTCTTGCCCAGCTGCCAAGAAACTCCGGCCTCATTTCTAAACAGGCTGCTGGGCCAACAGAATTGCTACACAGGCTCTAAAGGAATGAGTGGTGACCAGCTTGTTGTAACACAACATTCATAACACCTCCAGGGAGCAGAGCAAACGGTTAAAAGGAAAGTTAGCTGACTCATTCCATAAGTAGCTGGTGTCAGTCGTAGCAGCTTGGAAGTTAACAGATAAAAATGTTATCACAGCCAGCAGTAATATAGCCCTAACAACGGCACAGACTTGTGTATGAACGAATCCCAATTAACTGCCTTAAATACGTGCCCAATTTGTACTTGGTAGTAATGTTTCAGTAATATACTGGAGGCCAACTGACAGCTGCTTTAGAAGAAGTGTCTTGCATTTCCATGCCTTCTGCAGGAGAGTAATTTTATTTGAAGACATGCAGAGACTTCAAAGTGCTACTCCCTTCTGGTAAGTAGGCCAAATTCTGTATTCAGTCACACTGGTGGTATAAACTGAGTTTACAGTAACTCCATTGACTTCATCAGCATAATTAGCCACTGGAACAACTTATCCAGCGATGCCACGGACTCTCCATCACTGGAAATTATTAAGTCCCAAATGTCTGGCTTGCTTGTTTGTTTTTCCGGAGGAAAAAAAATAGAATAAAAACTAAAAAATGATGTTCTAGTTGGAACTAATAAGCCAACTGGCTTGTGCTGTACGTGATATCAGATGAGTGGGCTGTACTGCCACACTTTGACTTCACAAGCCACAAACGAAAGGTCTCAGAACAGGAGCTCCGTGGTAGCACAGTATGGTGTGAAAAGCCTTTCTCCCAGCACAGGCACCTTCTCACAGCATCACCAAGTCTTTTCAGGGCAATATTAACAGACAGTGAAGGAGATCCCTCTTGCAGACAAGCCCTTGGCAGGGACCTTTGAAGCAACCTGAATCGGTCTGAGATGGCCTGAACTCAGCACTTCATCTCTGCTTCTGCTGAAAGCCAAAGCACGCAGCCCGATACTCACAGTTCATTTGTCACCAGCAAAAAAAACCAACCAACCAAGCAACCAAAAAAAAAAAAAAAAACCAACATTTGAGTGTCTTCCTACAAGTTTCTAAGCAATTATACACATGCGTCACCTGAATTATCAGATACCACGGGTTATTTGTTGATTTGTTATGTTTGGCTTCTGTGCAGTAAAAAATCATATGTCACCATTTGTGGGGGTGAGTAGGTCTCTCAAATGGTTCAGAAGGGTGTAATGTCTTTCCATAGCCCAATTAAAATATGTAACTGCTGCAAAGATGGTCTAAAAGGAGCCACAGAAACTATTCAAATTAGCAGCTGCTCTATATGGGCTAATTACGAGAATCTGAGTGAGGAGAGACATGTTAAGAGCCAGATTTAATTTTTTATCAGAGCCATTTCATCCTGGGCAGTGTCACCACGCTGGAGCAGGCTGCATGCAACCAATCCCACACCACACTGTTACACCAGATCCAGCAAATTAGGGAGGTTTTGCTGATAACAGGATAGGTCTGGAGCCAAAAGACTAAGCCAAAGGCTTGCTGAAAGCCCCCAGGCCTCTGAGCTTCTCTTAGTATAAGGAGGGCAAAAGCAAGAGGGAAAATTTGCTTTGGGATTTTAATTTCTTCCCATGTTTCACATTTGATGGTTTTGCCTCCTCTTCCAGCAGCAACAATTCCTCCTGAGTGTATGTGATGTTGGCACAAAAAGGGAAGAAAACTGATCCAAGTAAAACCACAGGCCATAGGTCACCTCCTCCACCACCAGCCCCAGTGTGGCATCCAGCACTGCCGCCATCAGCCACCTCCTCTACCACTAAGCTCCAAGAGGCACTTGCCTTGCTCCAGGCACTTCTGACACCACAAAATTAATATTTGGAGGTTTGGAGCTTTTTTAGATTTGGCAAGGATTCATCCATTCTCATCTCCACTTGTCCTCCACTCTGCCTTTCCCCTTCTTTTTAACAGCCATGTTCAGCTCTCAACTAAATCTTCTACATGCTGTCTTATCAACACCTCTGACGACCACCAGGTGGGACAGATTTTTCTCTGCATCACCTTTCAGATTTGCCTTGCACAGTTCAGTCCACAACTGAATATCCAAGTTTTGGGTGCCACGCTGCAGGCTGCTAAACCTTGCGTGCCAATTTCACGTTTCGGTGGAGCCCAGTGTGCACATCAGTGGGAACAGCCTATGCCCTGAACTTCTCCTTTCTCCCTTTCCACATCCTCCTTTCTCCTCCTTCTCCTGGTTACATGGCAGTGGAAAGTAAATACTGCTTCTCTTTCCCATCATAGACACATGAGGAGTGAAGCAGGCTTTCCCTTCTCCGTTTGCATGTGGTAGTGAGACCTGATGAATAGGACTTTCCCAGGGCACAGTGAGAGGGAAAGCAGAGGCACGTACTCTGCTGCTGGGTCTCAAGGTATGCCACTGGACCCTGGCGAGGACCACAGACACCCTCATCAGCCTCTGACCAAACATTACTCCAACTTTGGTATCTACAGAGCACGTCCCACCATGCTCACCCCCAAAATGATGTAACCTTATTAAAAAAAAAAAAAAGTTCCAAATTACAGCCACATCAACTGCGTTTTAAGGTGGTAAGAGACTCTGGGTGGCCACCAGCCCTTCTCCAAATAGGCCATCTTTTCCTCATCTATTATTTCTCTCATGTCAGACTCCTCCACTATCATGACATTTGCCACCATGGCCTGCTGAAAGGAGTGGAATGCTGTGGGGTCATGCTTTGGGAATGGAAATATTCAACATGGAGAGAAGTTGTAAGCCAAAGTATCCCAGAGACAGAAAGATTTGGCCATTCCCAAACCTGCTTCCATCACCAAAGAAGCACCTGAATGAGCCCCAAAGGTGGTCCAGGGAGGGATGCAGAACCCCTTTTTTAAACCACAGCGTGGTTTAAATATTTCAGGGCAGAGAATAGCACTGGTGAAAGCTGTCTGCTTGCTACATGTGCATCTAATTAAATGCCCATTTGAGGAAAGCCTTGCAGAAGGAGAAAAAGAACAAGTTATTGCCAACAGCTGGGGGGAATCAAAGCAAGCCTCACACAGCCTGCTTCAAACTCCAAGTGACGCTACTGCCAAAGAGAAACCCAATTTCCTTTCAAAATCTTGTGAAAAGCCAGGGCTGTGACTCAAGGAGCTGCATCTGCAAACCCACCTCACTTGCACTCGGTGCCAGACTCAAACATGTTCCCTTCAACAGGTCAGAGACTTTTTATCGAAGCCTGGTTCAGTGCTCAGGGCTTGGTGTGCACTCTGGACTTCATGATATCCCCCTCTCCTCAGTTTTCCATGCAGAAAGTGAACAACTGGGCAGCCCAGCCCAGGCAGAGGCTTCAGCAAGCCCGCCATCTGCAGCCCTTCATTTGGTAACGGCAAAACGTAAGGGCTGGGTATTTTAGCTACAGTTTTAGTCAGTCCTATTATCATCGCACTGCAGAAAAACTGCCTCAAGTGGCAGTTACCCTAAAACCAAACCTCTGCATTATATGGTATACATGTAGTAGAGAATCAATGCCTGTATGGAGGAGGCTCACCCCCTCCAACACTTCTTTTTGTCGGATGTACAACCACGAGCTGTCCCAGACAAGCTGGCCACCACAAATGCTGCAAGTCTCTCAGACATTTCCTACAGCCCTGGTGAGCTTCCTATTATGTGAACTCAACTGAAGCCTCTTCCAGCAGGAGCACAATAGCTGGGATACCCAAGCCTGAAATCCCCAGTGCTGGTATTGGTTATTTCTAGTCTTGGGACCGTTGCTGGGACCAACAACATCGGTGGCAAAGATCCTGTTAGAAGTAACCCAGGCCTCAGATGCCACCTCCAATACTTCACCAAGTAAGTAACAACCTGTAGGGTTGGACTTCAGAGGAACAGAGAAGGCACACCAAGCACCTGGAAAGACCACCAGAGTGCTCTTGTAATACCAGGTCTTTAAAGATCACCAGATAAAGAAAGGAATCTGGCTTCATTTGTTAAAAATTTTCATACTTACAATCACCGTAGCGTGAGGATACAAGCTGTTCAGCCTCCAAAGCAGCATCTAAAGCTTGCAAAACAGTCCTAGGACATCTACAGGAATCACTCATTAAGGAGGAGACATTTGGGGACTGGGGAAGTAGACCACAGGTGGGTCCACTGCCTCCTGCAGCACACCAGAAGCCTCCTCACATCCCTGCTGCATCTTGGTGAGGTGCAGGGCAGCAGGACCACATCCCTCTGTACCAGCACACCGGATTGTGCCCCTTGGCTGGCTTTGGGCAGTCCTCATCCCTCTGGTTAGTAAGTCATAAAGCTTGTAACAACAGCAGAGACAACTCCACTGCAGCCACGGTTAATTCAGACAATTGACTTTTCACATGCCTGGCATACCATCTAGCCTGGCAACCCCTTTGGCTCTCAAAGCAATCTGAAACCCTAATTTACGCCCTAACAAGGCAGATACTGGCACAATCCGGGTCTGGATAGTGCTGCTCGGCATCACTGCCAATCTGAGTTAGCACTGCCACACTCTGGCCTGTGTATCTTGTGACTGTCCTAAAACAACCCCATAAAAGAAGTTGCAATATCAAATTCCTTTCAGGAGAGGAAAAAAAAAAGCAACTTCCAATAATTTCATCGCAGCTGTATTTCAGATGAAACATCCAGAAATTGTGTTGGAAGCGATGTTGCTGTGATGTTCATTTACACCTTAAAACTGAGCTAAACTTAAAGCATTCGTTCCTTTTAGTTTCCTTCTTGCCTGATCATTTGTAGGAAGTGTGCATGATCAGATTTCTACATTTGTGTATCTGCTGATATCTTGTGGATTTCATATCTAACATTCACAGAGTGGAATAGCCCTGATCCAAGAGACTGGGAGAATTTTACAACCAGCTTTTGGTACAGGCTGTGAGCTCTGCTTTCCTCCTTGGAAAGCAGCCAGCAAACTTCCCCTCTCCAGGGAGACTGAGATCACAGTAAAATCTTCATATATCCAAAATGGCAATCTGCTTGAGCAATCGCTAATTTCAGCAAGCCCCTGGCTTTGCTCTAAAATCAGGACATCTGTACTGTTTGAACCTTTTCCCTCATACAGTGAGCTGCATATCAGGAGTTGTTCTATTGTTCTATTTAAAGATCAGCTCCAAAGATAAGATTATGCTTATCAGTGAACATCTCCAGGCTTTGCAGAGCGTTCTCCATCCCAGGAGCACATCTCACTGGATCCCCAAAAAGTCCTAGCAGCCCACAAGGAGAACTTACACATCATACATGGAGGGGAGAGGGAGCTTCCACTCTGTCTCTAGCTGAGTGGCACCAAACCAACAGCAACAGGTAGATTGTGATGGACAAACGCTTAGCTGGCCATCAGAGATGGGCCCTAGAAGGACAGTGAGGCACTGCTTTTACAGTAGGTTTTCCACCCTCGCTGCGAGGTTGGGGAAGAGCACTGCTCTCCCTCCCACTGTCTCTCTGCTTGCCCACTGGAATCCAAAAGGCAGCTATTTCTGACCCTGATGACAAATACTGTCCTCTTTTGCTGCTTCCCTCCCTGGTGGGTGATAGGGTGCAGCACTGGGGCCATAAATGAATCATCGCCACCCACAGCCAGGCAGCAACACGGGGCAGGAGCTGGTTGGGAAGGCAGCTCTAAAATTGCAAGGGATGCAAGTGAGGGTAGTTTTCCTGGCAGAGTCCCAGCTCATCGCTCATACTGCGAGGCCACTTGTTGTGCGGAACAGAATCACAGAATGGCCAGGGTTGGAAGGGACCTCAAGGATCATGGATCTCCAACCCCCTGCCACATGCAGGGCCACCAACCTCCACATTTAATACCAGACCAGGCTGCCCAGGGCCCCATCCAACCTGGCCTTGAACACCTCCAGGGATGGGGCATCAACAACCTCTCTGGACAGCCTGTTCCAGCACCTCACCACTTTCATAGTAAAGAATTTCCCCTGGCATTCAACCTAAATCTCCCCTCCCTCAACTTGAAACCATTTCCTCTTGTCCTGCTGTTAACAACCTTTTCAAAGAGTTGATTCCCCTGCTGTTCATAGGCTCCCTTTAGGTACTGAAAGTCTGCAATGAGGTCACCCCGCAGCCTTTTTTACTCCAGGCTGAACAAGCCCAGCTCCCTCAGCCTGTCTTTGTAAGGGAGGTGCTCCAGTCGCCTGATCATCTTTGTGGCTCTCCTCTGGACCCTCTCCAACAGCTCCCTGTCTTTGTTGTACTGGGGGCTCCACACCTGGACACAGTACTGCGGATGAGGCCTTACAAGAGCAGAGTAGAGGGGGACAATCACCTCCCTGTGCCTGCTGGCCACCCCTCTTCTGATGGAGCCAAGGACACCATTTGCCTTCCAAGCCGCAAGGTCACACTGCTGGCTCATGTTAAGTTTTTCATCCATCAAGACTCCCAGGTCCCTCTCCAGAAAGCTGCTCTCAAGGACCGCTCCTTCCAGTCTGTATGGATGCCTGGGATTCCCAATGAATCCCAACAAACCCAATGAGCTCTGGTGACCATGCACAGCTGTGCTCCTCCAACAAGCACCTTGATCCAATTGACCTTGGATCCTTCCTTTCACCCAAGCTGCCCTGCTTTTTTGCTCCCTCTTCCAGCTTTTCTTCAAAAACAGACTCATCCCCATTCAGCATTAGCCCAGTACGGCTCTGGCACCACAAACTTTGTGGAGTCCTTCTCCCAATTTGGGGTGCCATTCACACTTCTCCCTGTAGGACAGTACTGCCTCGCTCCTCCCCAGGCAATGCATTCCTGAACACAATCAAACCGATTGTGTCTCCCTAAAACAAGTTCGGGCTTTAATCTGTCGAGGGAACAGCACAAGGATTTGCTATCTAATCCCATAAATCTACACTGACATCTTGTGGAGATCACGAGACCAGAATGGCTGTAGCCACCGAGAGACTGACTGACACGGCAGCTGAGACCAAGAGGAACCCGTGTCTGTCAGGCTGACATGTTGGGCACCCAGACTTCACCTTATGGGCAGCCAGGCTGCCCGGAGGGCCTCCAGTCTGTCTGCAGGGAAAACCAGTCCCCTCAACCTCAATCACCATCCTCTGTCTAAATCAGGAAAACAACTTTAGCCAAGAGGTCCTTACAATCCCACCTAAGATGAGACTATTTACTTTCAAATCATTACTGAAAGCAATGGTGTGGCTCCTCTTTCATAAAAGCCGCAATGCTTCAGGCTTCTCATCAAAGCACAAGCTCCTGAGGAGGAGCTATTTTCATGCTGGAATTTTATTATCTCTGTAAGCACTGGAAGCAAATGGACCTGAGTAGCGCTCCAGGACTCCTTTAATGCTCCTCTTTGTCTTAAAAATATATGGTTTAAGTACTCAGGGAAGTGTTTGTCTCTGTAGTCAAGGAGTACAGACTCCCATTAGGCACACAGCACACCAATGCCACGGTATGACTGGCCGGTATAGTAAGAGCTGAAGCTCCACCACAAAGTCCTGCAACCAAAGCATCATTCCTCCAGCTTCCTCTTAATACCACACTGGGGAGAAAGCGTTACATAGGTGGTAAAAATATAAAATAAATAATAAAAATCCAATTTCTACCAAATCATTCATATAAAGTAAGTTTAAAAAGGCATGGCATGCCATCCAATGTCAAAGACAAGATTGGGGTGGTATCAACACCCCACTGCCATCTTCTGCATTAACACAGTCATCTGGCCTGTCATGGGTCTTTCATCCCCCCCCTTCAGGCATGGAACGGTCCCTGAGAAGTTTGTTTTTTCCCAGCCCAACGTCTGACACATCAGCTGAAGTTGGAGAGACCCAGCACCAGGCTCCCAAGTACTGTAAGCAGATGGATGGCACCAAGAGCACAGCCACCCAACAGACCCATAAGTGCTCAGATGAAGGGATGCCTGATGAGAGGGAATACAAGTCTGTACAATGAAGTCAGCACCGCGCCGCTGCAACCCAGGCAGTCTGAGGTTCTGAACAAAGCAAGGCTTGTCAGGAGAAGGAATGTCTGATATTTCTGGAAAAATGAGGCAAACAAACCACCACAGAGTATCCATTTGGTACGCTACCCCCAAACCAGAGCAGCAAATTCAGCTAAGGACAACTTAAAAAAACAGCTAACCCTGAGTTGCAAACATATTGCTTTGCATTTAAGCTCATTATGATTATCAATAAGACCACTGAGGGGGGCAGGGCAAGATCAGCATTTGGAAAGCAGAGATAAGGAAATTACAAGGGCAGAAAGAGAGTGTTAAGAAATTGTACGTGTTCAACCTTTTTCCACCTTCAATCCGTGGTTTCTGGAGGGGGCTGGGGGTGTTTGTGTTTGTTTTGTTTGGGGTTTTTTGTTTGTTTTGTCTTTGTGGTATCCACATCAAAATACAGAAGGGAACTGCCACACAACCCAAAATGCTTGCACCACCGACATCACATCTCATTTTCTGGCCAAAGGCCAGTTCACCAGCCCCAGCATGGGTTTGGTTCAGGGCTGGGAACAGGCACAGAGGGGAACAAGCTGTCCTGTTCTGAGCACTCACTGATCTGCTCTGCTCAGCCAGGCACATCTCAGCGCACCTCAGCCTGCCTCTGTCTCAGTTCTTGTGACACCAAACCATAACAGCAGTCTCCATTTCCTGTGAGGTGGCCAGAACCCTTCTGAAATCCTGCTAGAAAGTCCAACCACGCTATTTTACATCTGGATACAAGTTCCTGTAGCTCAGCCATCTCCTCTCAATAAGATGGTTTTGTTCATTGCACAACTATTGCAGCTATAGCTGTGTACGATATATCACAGGAGTATGGCATTAGCACTGCATTAAGTCCTCAGCTTCAGGCATAAAGAAGGAGATCTAAGCCTGCAGTATATAACAGATGCTATTTCGCCTTCAACAGCTCCCAATGCTGAATATATTATGCTACACATAACACTACCTAGCCAGTTACAAGAGGGAAAAACCACCATCATAAGAAATCCCCAAATGACCACAGTGAGGGAACCCATAGCTCCAGCACCGGCTGCATTCTGCTGCATCCACCAGCAGCCAGCGTTTGCCCTTTGGGCCACAAAAGAATGCTTATGCTTGCTTCTAAATGACTGATCTTAGCAACACTTTAAATTCCTCCGAGACCACTCCTCTGGGATGAACAAGAAGTGTGTGCACCCCTCTCCAATACATGCCCTCACCCCAAAAACAACAAGAAGAGGGAAAAAAAAAAAAGGAAAAAAAAAAAAACCACCATTAAATCCCTGCTGCTTAGGTTGGTAATGTACACTGAACAGCCCCAGTAAGTGTATATACATACGTGTAGCTAGATCTGATTATTCAAATCCTGTTGTCTTGTATTAACTCCCAAATCTATATTTAAGCACCTAAGAAGGAATTACTACAGCTTTCCAAAGATGCTAAGCACCAAGAGCTCTTGTTAAGAGCTTGTCGAAGTAGTGACCTCCTAATAAATAACTTTAAACGACAACACGCACCTCTGGTTCAAATGCTGTGAAGTTCACTGCTCAGATACACAACTGAGGCTCCTGAACCTCTTCTGTTGAGGGCACAACATGTGAGGGCACTCTATCTTTCATACCAAAACACAAGTTCACTGCAAAGAACATACATTCATGGGCAAACTTGAAATACAGCAACATGCAGGCTTTCAGGAGGGCCTCTTCAAGCAATTCCCAGCATCATTAACATTTAGGAAGAATGGCATTTATTAAGCAAAATGCATCCAGGCATTAAACTGAAAGTTAAAACCGTTTTGGTATCGAATGGATAGACTTTGATATTGTTCTTGCTTTCTACTTTCCAAAGCCAGGAATTCTCTGAACAATTCTGCAGAAATCTGAACCTTGCTGCTCTTACAGCTAGAAAGTTGAAGAGCAGCTTATCCCTTCCACAAAATGTTTAAGTCATAGAAAAAGGCCACCTCTTATTTTTCATTTGTTTTGTGCGGTTCTGATTAAAAATCAGTTTGCATGTGAAGCCAGTGCTTTATCTTCACTACAAAACCTCCCGCGCTGACTACAAGGAAATAGGAATAACCCTCATAGGGTTATTAACTGCTGAAGTGGTTGTTGTAAATTGCAGAAAGCAAGCAAGAATTCAATGCATGAGGCTGGAAATGCCCTAGAGATCTAAGCAGTGAGATGTAATCCAGAATTCTCAACATCTGAGAAAATTCAACAAAAGACAACTGAGGACAAGTAAATATACTGCATTGCTTAAGAGATGCAAAGAACCACATGCATTTAATTAGAGTAAGGCTCATATAGTTACTTCAGCATCACAGGACTAGACAGAAAATAGTAGCACAGTGCAGCCACAATCAGAGGGCAACAGCTCTCCTTGTGAGAGAACCAAGTCCTCTTTCTTGTCCAGCAGATACAGAAGATAAAGCCTCAGCTCCAGACTTCGCAGCAATCATAAGGAAGCTTGCTCTAATCATACATAATTTCATGGACTTCTCAACAACCAGGCTATTCTTAAACATTCTCTGATGAGAAGCTGGTCAAAGGCTTCAGAATTGCTGAAGGAATAGAAGAAGAGACTTGTGTTATTTTATGCAACTCACCACTATTACGCTGCACATATATCTCAAGAATACGATAGCATTTCACTGAGAAGGTGAACTAAGGATTCATTTCATACGACCTAGTCAGTACCTACATTTTAAAATGAACCAAGAGAGATGATTAATGAAAGGAGATGGTATTCCAAGTATCATCCAAATACCTCTGTATTTAATGAACTAGCAAAACGAAGCGTTTGTTACTGTCTCAGTAACAGGTTTTAACAAATAAGGCTGCATTAGGAATTTTTAAAAATGAAAGCACTGCAAGTTGTCAAGAATGGGAAAGATGAACAAACCTGTCAAGATACACCAAACGTGAAGGCAGTAGGAACTGGAATCAGATTTAATATTTCCTATGGACAAAAGATTAAGTTTCAAGTTTAAAAGACAACGATTTTGATAACTTAAATCTTAAATGCACATTCTACAAAACCTAGACTTTTCAGTTCCTTCTTTTGTTGCTAAAAGAGATCTACACATACATGACATACACACACAGAAGTACAGCCTTTATTATTAAAAATGCAACTTTCAGATCACATGACTACTGCACATTTTCTTCACTTCAAGGTTAAGCACTTTCCCAAGTCTCAAATCTCTTGAAGAAATTCCTTCTTTTCCTCAAAATAATTTCGAAACCACTCAATATGTTCAATCTTCTGCTTAACACTGAGGTATGGGTTTTTTGAAAGCCCACAGATGACCAGTTCCATGAAGTGGCGAATAGGTCCTTGCTTGGGAAAGTCTTTGAGGTGTTTCTCCAGAAAGATATGTTCATGAAATTCAGCATCATCATCCATCCCTACCGAAAGGGACACAAAAAGGCAGGTCATTATCATCACGTAACAGAGAATTTAACAAAATAAAAAAGGGTAAAGCTTGTAAACAGACCTTTAATCAGAAAAATTAATGGTTATTGCTAAAGAATTAAAAAGCCCATAAACAAACAACGAAGAAGTGGAAGAAACTGCAGAACTCTAACAGAAAAGTCAGCATATATCCTACTCATCTGCCATGTTACCTTCATTTTATGCCCTATAAGAATATCTGATAGTAAACCTGCTGAAGGCTCATACCAAAAATCTTCTAAAAAAAAAAAAAAAAAACTCAATACATGAAACCTTTATCGACTGTGTGAATTACATTTTAGATTCTCAACGTTTTTAACACTTGAGGAAAACAGTGACTGCCTAATTCTACACAGGATTAAGGAACACAAAGTAGTCTTGAATGAAGCAAAATCTTGAAGTATCTAATACAGAGTAGTTAAGAAATACTTGCATGTTCATTACAAGTCAGTTTTAGCACCCCTCTGCTATCAAATGGGCATGGGAATTTGTTTTTCTAATGTTTTTCAAATCTGTGGATGTATTCTGATGTAAAAACGTTGTCTGTCACAACAGCTGCTACTTGTAAGTAGTGACCAATGCACAAGACTTTGCATTCAAAAGCATTCAGCTGCACAGGAAAATGGCATAAGGGATCGTTTAGATCTCTAACCAAATACAGCTCAGATCCTATAGTAGTTTTTGTCCTCCGTCCCATGGATTTCATTTACAGTTGGTTCATATTTTAACACCACTGTACACAAGTTAGATTCAGAACATGAATTCCTATCTAAAGGAGAAAAAAAAAAGAGCTGATTTGCAGTTCCTAAATCTGAGATAAATTGTTTGCCAACATGAAATCAGCAATATTTAAAAACGAGCCATCTCAGTCCTAGGCTTCGTCCCATGTTACAGCTTCTTCAATTTCATATACATAATACAGGGACAGTGAACACTCTCAGCCAGTATGTCATATTTGTTGAGTTTGTATTCTTTCCTTCCTATGTTAGGTAATGCAAAGCCTGAAGGAGATGGGAGATGCATCTATTTTTCCCTACGCATTTTTCCAAGAAATGTGTGCAGGGTCTATCAGTGCCAGCTACTTATCTCCCTTGTCTCTGAAATAGAAAGCCTATTTTCTTCTTCCATAAGCTCTCCTTTTCTGTTAAGTTAAAAAAGGAAAAAAAAAAAAAAGACCTCACTCACTCTGGAATGAGAATGCTTGAAAAACTACATCCACTTAGAGAAACACAGGGTTGGTATCTTACCATGCCATTTACACTGGCTTTCTCTCCCCCATGAACAAGTGGAATCTCATTGTACCTAGATGCTGACAGTTGACTTCAGAAGTTAACATCATTTCTAGATTTCATACTTCTGTTGGTCAAAAAAAATCCAAAAGAAATAAACCAATGAACCCACTACTGATAGAATCTGGACAGTGCTGCCAGGAAGTCTCGTCTTTTTGATGCTCCTCTTTTGGTGATAAAGGAAGAGAGTATGTCTATTAATAATTTCTCCAATTTTCATTTCTATCCTAAAAGAAATTAAATCATTTTTAGCCTTATGCAAAAATTCAGGCCAGGAGGAACAACTGAGTCATCTGTTTTGATCTCCCATTTGTAAAAGACAGGATGAGTGGTTTCAGGATGAAGTGCTAAGTCGAAATATCTCAGTTAGATCACATATATCAGTCCTCAAAAAAGTAAAGCATGCATCACAAGAAGAGACCAAAGCATCAGGGGCTGTGACTTCTGGCAGAAACCATGCATGATTCCTCCTCTCCCAGCAAGTCACACCTTCTGCTGCAGAGAATGATCAAGCCTGATCCTCACTCTCTCTCTAACCATCATAAGAAACCTCTTCTGAAAGAACTGGCACAGCAGGAGCCTGAAGCAGAGCATTTTCTTTATCAACCTCAAAGCAAGGTCATCTACTCTCAATATCTTATCTCCAATCTGCTGCGTACTACAAAAGCCTGGAAGAATTTCTCTAGCTAACACAATGACTCTTAAAGACGACCAGTCTACCCTTAAAGACAACATCTCAAATGTAGATGTCTATCCCTATAGTTTTGAAAGAGAGAATTTGAGCCCTTACAGTAAGTCCCTAAAAGAGATCAAAAATTAACAGAAACCTTCCCTTCAAATGGCTGCATAACATCTGTCAGCTCTCTTGGTAAACCTACCCAACACTAGGAACAGCACTACAACAGAACAACCAGAACAGGACTTTGTGTTCTTCTGCCTACAGAAGCCTTTGGAAGGAACTGGGACCTTAATTTGTTGAGTCTTCCACTAAGCCTATTGCTTATGCTGTAACAACCTCTGACATACTTGAAGCATTTGCTCCTCTGGATTGGAGTCATCAAGGTACAAATGCACAAAAATAATTTTAGGAAGTCAGAAATGGATGTCTTCCTCAACTTTCTGCTATGGCAAATCATGGAGTAGAAGTAACACTACAAGAAGAAAAGACAAGCAGATGGAGGAGTGAGAATGATGTCACCTGAGCTATACTAATGGCTTGCTAATCTGGTAAAAATTAGAGGCAGGAGAGAAGGAAAAAAAAGGTTTTCTTTTCTGCCTAGCAGTGACTTCAGCTGCATTTGAGAAGGGAAAGAACATCAAGAACATGCATGCAAGAACCAACAACAGGAAAAGGGGGTAGACTGCTACCAGCACTGCAGCAAGCCATTAAGTCTGGCCACATCTTCAGATGTCCCCATTAGGGCCAGACAAGTTTAAAAGTCACGTCCCTGCCTTGATGCCTCAAAGCAAGCACAGTGCCTCAGTAAAGCACTCAAACAAGAACACTGAAGATGCTCTGAAGCCAAGAAAAACAGTGACAAACTGTCTTCTTTATTTTCCATATTTTATTTACAACTTTAAAGGCTTCCATAATGCTAAAAGTTGAGCACACATGCTTCCTCTGTAGAAAATTTAATTACATAGATGTTTGTAAAACCACGTGCTTGTGCATAAAAGATCTCTCATTTCTTGATACAAAACAAGGCGAGGAATGACTGTTGCCAAACAGCAAAATTAACAGTGGGAACGGGCATCTTTCTTTTGAAATTGGAGTATGCTGAAATAATTGGAGTGAGGTTCTGAAGTTTTTAACTGTACTTTGACACACCTGGTCTGATTAACAGCCTGTGATAGAACTGGCAGTTTGAGAGGGCTGAATTTCCCGACCTGATATTTTAACCTGAGAGCTGATAGATTTTGGAACGCTCCACTGGAATTTTCCACACCACCAGTCATTGTAGACAAATCAATAAAGATTCTTGTTTAACTACATGTAAAGACTCTTTGTCCATCCGTCGTTGCATCCCAGACAGCACGGTTCCAGCCGCGCTGCCACAACAGAAAAACCATTGGCTGCCAAAGACACCTGGTCCACTAACAGCCCCAGACAGCAGGGTTCCAGCCACGTTACAACAACAGAAAAACCACTGGCTGTGGTGTTAATTTTGCAAAAACATGAGTAGAGTACACTTGGGATTTCTACCTGAACAGATAAATTCTGGGACCAGGGATTAAATTCTGTGAAGAAATTGTCAAAATAGGATGAGAATAAATATCAAGAAACAATGAACCAGATCATGCAATTTGCAATTCTGTAAAGGACAGCTTTTCAAAGACTCCCAGCTTCAGATACTAACCTGTTTTGCTTTCAGAATGATTTAAAAGTAATTCTGTTTGATGTCTTCAAATAAAAAAATCCACATTCAAGCTCTCCCTGAAGTTACGAATTCTATTCCTAAAGCGTATGCTTGCTTCCTGTATTTCCTCTTCCCTTAACATTCTATCCCTGTTAGCCTACCTTCACACAGAGTTTTGTTGTTGTTTGCTGCTGTTGTTTTAATAAATGGAAATAGGAGCAAATAGAAGCACAAAGATGTCAAGATAGATGCCCAGGATGAGTGAATACTGTGACTGTTTTTGCTGGGAAACTGATAGAGCTAAGGAAGCAAGTGACTGTTCAACGCCCAGCCAGTGCAGACAGGGAACTGGCAGATAGCTAGCAACTGAGCCTATGAGCCACACCAAAGAACAGTATAGGCATTATAAAACACTCAGCAGTTTCAAGAGTCTCCTTCTTCTGCTAGAAGCTTTACTTAAAAGACATTTCCTACTAAAAGATATTATGTAATAAGGCTCAAACAGCCTTACGGTGTCGAAAGCATCAGGACTGGGAGGCAGGGAGGGAGAGCATCCCTTTCTGGCAGAAGCCAACTGCCAGATCAGATCAGCCAAATCACTTGCAGGACTTCACCCAAAGAGAACCGGAATGAGTTCATCTGAAGAATCTCTCATTTGGTATAGTTGGAAAGTGACATTTGTTTGCTATCCTAATCCGAAATGCTATGTTTTAAAACAGTCCAAGTGTTACAGCACACCACAATTCTCGAAAATGATAAACACATAAATAATCAAAGGTAAAATGTACGTACCTGCTTCATTGTCAATTGGAAACTCCCACAGTATTCCTTCTTTTGTCCACTGGATCATCTCTTCAAAACCATTCCGGGGAGGCTGCTCAGTTACTGCTGCAATCTCCTTCGCAAATTCCAGATCCCAAATTGTTGGTGAAGATACTAAATAAGAAATAGATACTAAATAAGAATTTTTTAATATAAGATCTATCAGTATGGCAGATTTCTCCTTGGCTAAAACTATATACATATATATCCTTCAACACTGACCTTTACAGAGACTAGTACTTGAGTTGTGCAAGCTTTTCTATCTTAGATGCCATCATCATCTTTCTTCAGTGAGAATCCTCTGCTGAAATGAAAATTCACTCTACGATCAAATATCCACTGAAAACAAATCTGAACTTTCAGAGGTCAGTTTATTTTTAAGTCTCTCACTCAGAGCATGATTTTTTCATAGTTTTTTTTTCCTCCCTTTTTGTCTTTCACAAATTGTACACATGACAAACTTTGAACTTGGCTGGTACACTATACTAAAGCAATTTTGCTTACTAAAGGAGTTGTCAGGCACTTTACAACTGTACTCTCCTTCAAGGGGCAACTCTTATTTACAAACTGTAGCAAACCCTCTCCTGATCCTCTTAAGAGACCTGATTTTTTGCCTCTTGGGCTTGAGAAATCCTGGTCCTCTATTCTTCTCCCAAAGTCCAGCAGTTCCTTTAGGGATGCATTTATCCTGATGTTTACAAATTTGAATTTATTTATGTTTTAAATCCAAGTGCACTCATACAGCAGGAGCTACTCTCAATGAGTTCCTGCCCCTCTGCCCCAGGAGAATCAGTCATGAGCCCAGACTGAACCACATCACTGAAATGAAGGGAAAATGAAGGAAGCAAGCTGTTAACCTTCATGAACTGGTTCTTCCTCCTGTGGTTATCAATTCACCCTGAACTTCCTGGGACAGAAATTCTGGTGTGAATTCAAATGTTACACTTGATGTAGATCATGGTCAACCAGCTACTATATTACTACTCATAATTTTGAAACTAAGATACAATTTAATCTTTGGCTCAGTGACTTACAATTCGAATTTAAAAGAGTCTCCCCCACCTTTTTAGGAAATAAAAGTGCAAACAGCATTTTATTCTGTGATTTACATGCTGAAAAGTGTTTTCATTTTTGCATTAAATCAGAAGATACTTTTTCAAATTTTATCTGCTAATTTTCCTGCTAAGAACGATATTCCCCAGCTGCCTACCTTGATTTGAGGGCTAGAGGTAGTAAGAAGCAGATAAAAGACAACAAAGAAAAACAGTGCTGTAAGCATTATCCACATCTTAAAGAAGACCTTCTAATTATGTGCTAACACATCTTCTAATAGAATAGAAGTCATATTTTCATGCTTACAATAAAGATTATGTATTTTCACCTCTGTGCAACTGTAAATAATGCTTATATTCTATGCTCTGATTTTTTTTTTCCCAATTTACTTTAAAGTTGATGGTTGCGTTTCAAAATAAATACTCAATACTTAACACAGAACTTGCTTCTCTGTCACCTATAAATAATATTTTAACTCATGATCTCCACCAGCATGAGCCAAGAAAGTGAAAATGCAAGCCAATGGAACAAGGTATCAAGTAGCACCTTGGTATTTCCTAAGGCTTAGACTTTTAATTTTTGATTTATGATCATTAAGCTTAGTCAGTAAACCATTTCACAAGCCTTCTCTCTTAGAAGATATTATAGATTTTCTCAAGGCAACCTGGAATCAAAGAAGAAAATGCCATCTAAGCTGAAAGAACCTTATTTCTTTGTATCTGATACAAATGTGGTAACGTCCACTTGCTGTCTTACACCACTTTTGGCAAAACTTATGCATCCTAATTTCATATTTGGTGTGACTACCATTTTTGCCACCACATCTCTTCTGTGCCATCCAAGAAATACGTAACTAAAAGCTGATTGTTTCACCTGAAGTAAGTGTTGCAACTCAAACATTCAACAAAACTTGAACATCCTTTTGGTGAAGATAGCTTAACCAAACAAAACAAAAAAAAACCATCTTGCAGCATGCACTGTGGCTTCACACAAAAAACTGATGGACTTTGAAGTCAACTGCCTTAAAAATAGCAAATTCAATTCTATTTTAAAAAGCAACTTTCATAATTCAACATAGAAATAGCTGCATTCAGAAAGCTCACAGTTGCATGAATCTATGCAAAGATCACTGTCTGACATTTGACTGGAGAAAATAAACTCACTATTTTATCCCTGGAGTTTCAAGTGTTAAACAACAACAACAAAAAAATAGAAAACTACTACTAGTCTTGAAACAAAAAGAAATCAGTACCATTTTCTAAGATGCCAGAGAGGAATTATCTTTCTTCTATGAATGCTACCTTTATGTACAGTTTTAAGTCATTACACTGCAATAACCCATTTTTCCAAAGCAGCTCAGGAGAGTTTAGTGATATCAGTACACTAAGGATTAGTGCTAGGAATGGAGTTTCACTGTTCAGAAAGCAAAAGCAAGTGAGACTACTTTAAATGACCTGCCCATATTCACACACCCTCAGTCTGTAGTAAAGCTAAGTCATAATTCAATACTAGTCTTCTTGTGTGAAATTCATCCTGTTTACATTGAAACTGAGGCTCTTCCTGCAGAACTGTGCCCTTCAGTGAATACAAAGGTCGATCATATCTGATCATATCCATTCCTCCACTTTTTGAGTTTAACTTGGTGTGTATTTTAAGTGTACACACATGAAGAATGAGCTACAGCAGGTAAAGCAAAGCATCTGTCAGGCACTACAGGATCTTTCAACACAAAGCAGCAGATGAAAGAAGCCCCCAGAGGAACAAAACATTCTGTATAAACTATAAGACTATAGTTTGTTTCCACTGTGCTCTGGCCTAGCTATCTGTAGAGCAAACTTTGTGCTCTGAGATCACAGCTTTGAGTTTCTGTGTCATTAAATGAATGCAAGGCATCTTTGAAATAAACAAATCCACCAGCAGAACCCACAAAACCATTCTCCAAAGTGGTTTAATACTGTCAAAAGGAGCCCAATCTAGTGACAAAAAGTCAGTTTTAGCCATCAAATCATAGAACCACAGAATGGTTTGGGTTAGAAGGGACTCTGAGTTCACGTTCCAACTCCCCTACCAAAGGCCACCAACCTCCAGATCTGGTACTAAACTCTGGAGGTCTGGTACTAAACCAGGCTGCCCAAGCTCGTAACAGGCCTTTCCAACTAGTACAGAAAATACTAACCCATGATACAGCGTGCTAAAAAGTAGAGTAATGTTAAAATTATTATTTCTCTTTTTACAGATCCAAAAGCAGGAAGTGAACAGGTCAGAGTCTCCTTCACAACACTGAATCCTTGATATTCTAAAAATTCACAACTTGGCTCTACTGGGTGCTTTTTTTTTTTTTAAATCACTGAATTTCCACTAACCTGTTTTCAGCGCATTTTCCGTTTCTGGAGAAGCCTTGGTGAATATATTAAGCCTTTTTCCTGCTTTAAGACTTCTATAAACAAAAAAGAAAAGTGATATTCGGTATTTCACAACACTTCACAATATTGCCAGATAAAAAAAATGTAAAAGCACAAAATATTCTCATGAACTAACAGATCTCTGGAGAAAAAAAATGAGATAGTGACTCTCACGAAATCCTCAGGCTTTTAACAGAGTGTTTATGACTGAATTATTACTCTGTAACAGAGCTTCCCAAAACACTTCGGCGTAAAAGAATGAGCATAAATCAAATATTATATTTGCAATCATTTTTTACTGAAATATTTAGGAATTGAATGCAGTTCAACAGTATCAAACTACAGCACTCAGTAACTTCACAAAGTTGTAACTAAAAAGAGAATTTGGTGATTGTTTTTTTTTTAATGTAAATATTATTACACAATTTGAGAAGAGAAAAGGCAACAGTTTAATCAAACAATTCTTGCTTTCTGACATAAATATCCTTTTTGGAAGATCACACAGCCACCTCCTGTGCCATATGGCAAACATATAAAGCATATCTGTATGATATATTTTAAACAGCATCACCCTGGTGCTCTCCCTTCTGAGTATGAAAATATTTTATTCTATTTTTAAACAGGCAAGAGCCTATGCTAAAAAAAATATATAAATTCCAAGAGCTCAATGACTAATCCAAGTAAATTTTCATATAAACAGAAACTAAGGAAAACCAATGCCTTTACTGTAGAATACACTGAAACTTAGGACAAATGATTCTTTTAATCATGCAGTTGTCCTTGGTTTTGTAGGCTCCCACTGAGATCTAACAGTTCCCACATAACGTTAATACATATCCACAGCTGCCCTGGCAACATCTGCTTTTCTTGACCTTAGAATTTCACCTCTTTGGTTTTACTGCAGATTTCTAATGCCAACAACTACTTCTGCAAACCTGCTCTTGTCATATCACATTTTACTGATGTAACTACCCTGGATCCACTTCAGCACGGAGCAATCTAATTACAAACCCTTAAAAGAATGTTGATTTAGGATTATATTTTCCTACCTGTGTGTTAAGTCCCCAAAACATTGGCTGAAGATAGAAGAATGACTTGGAAGAACAAGATGACTAGTTCAAATTACTAGTTCAAATTACTACAAAGCAAATCAGCCATGTCACTGAAATCTCCTAACCCAGTAAGTCTATTCTCCCTAATCCATTCTTTGCATATTATCAAACAATAAGTACACCTGTTAGACATTCAGGGATGCAGAAGGAAACCTACAACTGAAACTGGAGACAGTTACAGATATGTTAAAAATTATTTCAAGGTATTGTTCCTCAAGTTTTAAAGCACGTAAAATTTCATCACACAAAGAAAGCGAGAAGGGCTTCTCACAACCCTGCCGAGAAGGACCTGGGGTTCCTGATGGATGAAAAAACGAACATGAGCCAGCAGTGAGCTCTTGCAGCTTGGAAAGCAAATGGTATCCTGGGCTCCATCAGAAGAGGGGTGGCCAGCAGGGACGGGGAGGCGATTGTCCCCCTCTACTCTGCCCTCATGAGGTCCCATCTGGAGTACTGTGTCCAGGTCTGGGCACCCAATACAAGAAAGACAGGGAGCTGTTGGAGAGGGTCCAGAGGAGGGCCCAAGATGATCAGAGGGTTGGAGCACCTCCCCTGCAAAGACAGGCTGAGGGAGCTGAGCTTTGTTCAGTCTGCAGAAGAGAAGGCTGCAGGGTGACCTCATTGCAGCCTGCCAGTACTTAAAAAGGATCCTACAAACAGGAGGGGAGTCAACTCTTAACAAAGGTAGATAATAGCAGGATGAGGGGAAATGGTTTTAAGTTGAGGGAGGGAAGATTTAGGTTGGAATCAGAGGGAAATTTTTTTTTACAGAGTGGTGAGGTGCTGGAACAGGCTGCCCAGAGAGGTTGTGGATGCCCCATCCCTGGAGGTGTTCCAGGCCAGGTTGGATGGGGCCCTGGGCAGCCTGGAGGTTGGGTGGCCCTGCATGTGGCATGGGGATTGGATGATCCTTTAGGTCCCTCCCAACCTGGGCTGTTCTGTGTGATTCTGTGATACCATAAGTTTAGTAAACATTCTTCAAATTTGCTTTACTTTGCCATATATTAATAAATAAAAAAAATGCACACCATGTAAGCACGTAATAGCTCAGGTTTTTGGTATATTCTTATAGCTCACATTATTTCCATTCTTAAACTTTGAAAAACTTCTAATCCAACACCTTAAGACAAGTATTCCATCCAATTACCTAAGAATCATAGCCTAATAACAAAATCACTATCATCTGACTACCAACTCATCCGATAATTACCCCCAGATTAAAGATATCTTTTAAGCTATTATTCAGCAAGCGATAACGAAGGCTGTTACCTCACTCTGTAGGCTGACAGCTCGTAGCTGAATGAAAATTCCAAGAGAAAAACAGCAGAGCTGTGAAGGGCTTGGTCTAGAACCTCATTCCACTTCTCTTCAGCTCCCAGCACAAGAACTCTTGCACTTTTACATGCTTTTTATCAAGAAAGGCAAACACTGCTTGCCGGTCTTAAAACAAGTCCCAAGAGATAATTCCCTAACCTTAATGGCTTGGCATCTCAAGAAAAAAGAAGTTACATAGGAACATTTCAACTAGCAGGCCAAGTTATTCTAATGACTGGCTATAGAATCTTCTCTGAGGTTTTTGCATTATCTACATGGCTCAGTGCTTACGTTCCACTTTGTTCCTTGTGGAAGTCAGAACTCTGTTTACAAAATACTCAAATAGACGTCTCAGCCAAAGCGGGCAGAACAATGTACACCTTCAGCTACAACTTTATGCTCATGTTGTTCTTAGTTCTCCACATTTTTTCTCCAGCATTATCCACCTTTGCTCCCTTCCAATACCTGAAAGGTGCTTACAGCGAGAGTGGGGCTGGTCTGTTTTCGAGGGGAAATGGCCTCAAGTTGTGCCAGGGTAAGCTTAGGTTGGATATCAGGAAACACTTCTTCACAGAAAGGGCTGTTAAGCACTGGAATAGGCTGCCCAGGGAAGTGGTTGAGTCACCATCCCTGGATGTGTTTAAAAACCATTTGGATGTGGTGCTCAGGGACATGATTTAGCAGAGGGTTGTTAGAGTTAGGGTAGGATGGTCAGGTTGTGGTTGGACTCAATGATCTTTAAGGTCTTTTCCAACCTGAGTGATTCCATGATTCTATGATTCTAAACACAAATGAATTCCTCAACTTCCAGATCTCCAAGAAAGTGAGGTTAATTTGCAAGGCTATGACTAAAGAAGTTAATCTTACTAAAAACAGAACTGCCACAGAAAGAATATGCTGAAAAGAAATGCAATCATGAGTTACGATGGGAAAATAAAAAGAATGCAGGCACGGACTGAGAGATAGACTGGCCAGGTAAAAGAGCAGCAAGAGCTTACAGAGTAACCTGAAATCATCATGTAAATTGAGAAGTTCACTCTATAGACAATTACCATGGGCAATAAAGAAATTATCCACAGAATGACTTGCCAGTTGCAACGTGGTAGTAAACACTGAAAACAAACAAAACAACAGCAACAAAAAAAACCCACACTCTAAAAAAAAAAAAAAACTTTAAAACACAAACAGCTCATATCCAATCCGAACCTTCCTTCCTTGAGCTTAAAACCACTCCCCGTTGTCCTATCATTGTCCACCTGAGTAAAAAGTTGATTCCCCTATGTTACCCATTAGTAATTTTTCACACGTTCCTCCTCTGAGAGATGGAAAGTAACACTACAAAAGTACCTTCCGGAGTCAAAGGAGAGAGATCTTCCAAGCTTGATTCTTTGACCATCTTCATCCATCTCCAAGGAGATGCGACTGGATATCCTCACACCTCTCTGAGCTGGGGATTGCCTCTTAACTGCCATTTCCGAAATAACATTGCTGAAATTAAAAATGTAAACATAGAAACCTCAACAAACTGACAGGGAAAAGAAGCTTATCACATTTATTAAGCAGAAAGTCTACTCTCCATTGGTTTAAAAGTCTCTGTTAAGACAGAATTAATACATTCCTCACAAAATGCACCTATTTTTAAGTCATCCTAATATCGAGCATTACTTTTTAAACCATCTACATATAGAATGTAAGAACTGAAAGCGGTATTTTAGCCTACAATTAATACTTTCTTTGAAATTATCTCATTTCCAACTACAAGAAAACTACCATTTCATAATCTGCATATCTGTTTTCACAGAGTGTACTAGGTACATTTTGCTCAAGTACATGAGAACGTTCTCAAGATACAAGGAATCTGCTGAAGCAGGGAGGTAAAAAAAAAAACTGGAGAGGAATCAACTCTGCCCAGGGACAGAGCTGCGCTGTTACACACTGAAAGGAAGCTTGCTTTCACACATCAGCTGACATGGGTCAATCATGCCACCCTAATAAGTAGGTCACCTTTCCTGATCCACTGCAATCTGCTGCATTGCATAATCACATTACAGCACTTGCAAACCTCATCTTCCTTTGTAATCCTGCAGCCAAGATCATATACGAAGAACAAACACTCTTATCTTCGCCAGTGCAGTTTGCAGTTTATAGTGAACATAAAGGCTAAAACATACAACATATCTGCCCCTGTCAAATAAGTCCCTTAACTGCTATGCCCGTTGGTTGGGAAAGACCAAGGAGATTATTCCTCACAGCTATCCCTTTCTCCCAGCTGCTTCCAATAACGTGCAGGCAGCCAAAATTGCAGTACTCAAGTTTTAATACATAAAGCCTAAGTAAAAAAATACTGCCCATTCACTGTCCCTTGCTGGTTCTGTTACCTTAAGTTAAAAGAGATTTTATTAACAAGAAATACTTCTTGGAAATCATAAAATCTGCCACAGCAATGCAGTGGGATTTTATCTTCAGTCTTAGGTGCAGTTTTAAACATCAGACCAAGAGTAGCATAGCTCTTCAAGTACCTACTCTAAGGCATCAGGCAAAAAAGGGTTGAAATCTTCTTTTTCTTTAAGGTTAAAGTGAACTATCTCAGGTTACCTGTGTATCTCACACTACAAATTGTTCTGTGAAACGTCTAGAGGTATCAGGGGGCTAGAGACCCAACACACTTCTGAGGGTCAAGCAGATATAGTTCCTAAGGTCACACATGGCCGAGGCCAACTGCTCAGTTTGGCTGTGGTATTCCCCATGCTACAGGGGGGATGAGGCATCCTCCAAGAAGCTCTCCTCGTGACAGAGGTTGATTTAGTGGCATTTTTGCACAGTGGCTCATACTTCCTTCTGCAAAGACTATGCCACCAAACTATTTAGCACATGCAGTCAACGATCTCGTGTTTCTGATCAGAAAGTCCTAATGTCACCCCTTTGCTGGTACATGAACATTACTGGCTGCAGTGCTCATCACTCCGTAACTAATGATGCCCCTTTATTCCCTAAAAATAAATCTACAAAGATGTTTTTAATCACTGCCTATAATGAAAAACATCAGATAACAAATTCATACTCCAACCCGAGTATGTACAGTGGTTAGATATTACATGATAAAACCTCACATCCCAGCATGAGGTTAAGAATCTAAATTCCCAGTTACCTCTGCCTTCCAGAGATGAGAAGAAATTGAGCTTTTATAATCAACACAGATTCTCCATCTTTCCTGACTACCATTAATTATAACACCAAAAACAAAGACTCAGGAAGCTTAACATCTGTTTTAGCCTTAAGTTCCAATTACTTATTTTCTTTAACCAGAACAGGAGCTGAAATTTCAACTTGTATTGCCACTGGTTTTATTTTGGTACAGTGCTGTTGTAATTTCCATTGAGTGAAACTTCATTCCACACCAAGAAAAATAAATTCCTGTATCATTAATATTTTCCCCTTCTTGTGAACACGCTGTCCTCACACGTTTACACAACAAGACAACGAGACAGCTGTGTAACACTGACCTCTGGAGGTTAGGACACACACAAACCAAAAGATCCAGAAAATACACATCTCATACCCTCAAAAATCTCAATAGTCTCCCAATTTTTCCACAACTGGGCATTATGTGGTTCCTTCCAGTACCTAAACATCCTACAAACAGGATGGGAGTCAACTCTTAACAAAGGTAGATAACAGCAGGATGAGGGGGAATGGTTTTAAGTTGAGGGAGGGAAAATTTAGATTGGATGACAGGGGGAAGTTTTTTTATACAGAGTGGTGGGGTGCTGGAACAGGCTGCCCAGAGAGGTTGTGGATGCCCTGTCCCTGGAGGTGTTCAAGGCCAGGTTGGATGGGGCCCTGAGCAGCCTGGTCTGGTATTAAATGTGGAGGTTGGTGGCCCTGCCTGTGTCAGGAGGACTGGAACTTGATGATCCTTGAGGTCCCTTCCAACCCAAGAGATTCAATGGCTCTGTGACAACACTTGTGAAGGTATCTCATCTTAAGAATTGTTTTAAATAAAAGAGGAATTTTTTTTTTCTTTTTTTTCTTTTTTTTTTTTTTTTTTAATTTGTCAGTATGCTGAATGCAAAACCTTATACTTTAAAAAAAAGTTCAATGGCCCACATTTCCTTTTGATTCAGACATGATTATTTTATATTGATTTTTATTTGGGAAAAACAAAGAAACACTTTCTGATACATTAAAAGGACTCCAATGTTGTATGTGGACTGAGGCACTTTTGCAGAATGAACTCCTGCCCAAGAGGCATGAATGAAATCAACTGGACCTTTCAAATCAACGTTTTTAAAACTGACCAGATAGCTAAAAGTAACAAATGAGTCTCAAATTCCAACCACAAAAGGTTAGAATCAGTCATGATAATCAGCAAGTTACTGATCCTTCTACACAACTCATCTACTGCTGGTTTCGTACTGTTACCTAACTATAAACAGAACCTTTCGTGTTTCCATGTGGAAAAAAAGTAATTCACCAAGCTGCCATCACGAGTAGAAGAAACTGCCAACCCAAAGCATAGCAAGCTCATCATGACCTTCCTAACCAACTAAAAACGCTCTATCCACATTTTTCTAACCTTAACAATTTATCCACAGGCTCACTGAAGGATAAATGTACGATCACATCTTAACGTATCCATCAACTACACAGAACAATGCAGGAACTTTGGCTGTTGAATGCTCGTAGAATTTAAACTCTCTTTCAGCAGGAAAAAAAGAAAAAAAAAAAGAAAAGTCTCTCTGCTTAGACTACAGCTTCCTTAGACACCTTCTTTTTTCCACAGCAGTCACAGCTGGTATGTGCTTCAGGACAAGCATAGTGACTGGTGAGGACAGAGAGCCATTGTTGCCAGTAAGCAAAACAACCAAATTTAGAGTGCACGCCTCAATAAACAGGCACAGGTGCACTTGAGGTTAACCACTGCATTTATTAGCTTGGTCAGTAATAGCATGACCCTCCAACATCTTATCAGGAATTAATATTCTAATTACATTTAAATTGGTAAACTCACAGCCTAAGCCACTATTAATACATTTCTCTATCCTGCTTGTCTAAAATCCCTTGCAATAGGAATGGAATAACCCCACTGGTTATTATCAGTTTAACAAATACATTCTTTACACAAAACATTCCTCATTTATTCTTCGTAATTAGGAAACGTCTCAGCTTTTTGCAACACTGCCCAAAAAACAAGCCAAAAAAAGAGCAGAAACACACTGATTTTACTTAAAACACTCATATTTCTGATCTCATTTTGGCTCCAAAAGCCCATGGAGATAACTTCTATCAAATTCTCAAGATTGCTTTCACTCAGCCTCAGGAGAGGTCATGAAAACATCATACACACAACTTTTGGAGGTGCTTGTGTACATTACCCAAAACCAATACGTCCACCTACAACATGGACTTCAAACACTTGAAGAGAATTCCATTCTGCTCTCCACAACTAGCAATCTAGGTAGAAAATCCTGAATTCAGGCTGGAAGGAAATCTTGCCAAGTTTCTGCCCTTTCCTTCCTTTCCTTTCCTTCCCACCCTGCAAAAAGCCATCAAGATTTCATATTCCTCTTTTGCTGAAGATCCAGTTTTCTGCTTAGTTCAACATTTCACCCCGATTTAATGCCTTATTTTCTGAGCAGTTGTATGAATACAAACCGAACAGATAAAAAAGACAACAGAAAGCCTGTATTTAGCTGTCGTCCCAAAGAAGTGTAATACACACACAACCATTCAAGTTTCCAAACAAATGTTTCTCATCTGTTTGAAAGCCACACTGGAAACGGAGCAGAGCCAAGTGATGAGTTTCTTGGGTTGACTGGAAAGTTTGGAAAGGAAGGGTGGGGCTATAAATAGAGCTGCACTGGTACAGTCCAGTTCTTCAAACCTGTCATGAAAACTCACTGGTCCAGACAGAATGTCTGAAACGTCCACAAGTCCCTCCATTGTGTGAAAATTTCGGAAGCTGAAAAAAAAAAAAAAAAAACCCCACTGGCTTTGCTAACCTATCCAAGAAAATAATGATCCTGGGCAGGAAAACAATTCCGTTTCTGCAAAAACATTTTAGAACGAGGGTGCCAAAACTTAAGAGGTTTGGTATAACCAGACCAATGATATCTCCATTACTCATTAATTCCATGGATAATAGGTCCAAATTTATCTTCTAGGGCCATCTCTCTAAAAGAGAATCTAGTAACCTTCACGATGACACTGCAAAATCAGAATTTCAAGTATTATTGAAAATAACATTCAGTATACGGACCGTATGTTAATAGTTCCTCCCCTTCTCTGTTTATCTGTGGTCTCTTCATGTCTTCTAAGTTGTGCAAGTAATTCTGATTCTGCCTGTTCCTTGCTGCGTGGGAAAGAAGATGCAACGGCAGATGCAGCCTGCACCAGTTCTGGATTTAAAGGTTTGCTTCTGTAAGAGATACAACAAATAGGGAAATATATATTAAAAAAAAAAAAAAAAAGCCATAATATATTAAAACTGTCATTTCTGTATTGTCATTTTATATCTTCCCATCTCAGCGATCACAGCTGCAAATAATCCCAAAGGGGCCGTAGGTAAACAGAGGGAAGGTCTGATTTGTCTTACATTTCATTAATCTACTGCCAAATGAGACTGACAGGCTGCTCTTCTCAGCCTGGGGAAAACGGCAGCTATACCAACTGCAAAGCCTGTCAGAAGTGAAACGCTGATGACCACAAGCAGCACTGACCTGCAGTGGAGGGGTTATTGTGGAGGGGTTCCACGCACAAAATCATGATGCTGTCCTTATTTTGTTCTTCCTTTTTCCTCATCACATTTTATCTAAACAATATTTCCTTCCTCCCATTAAAGAAACTTTCCACAGACAAATTCTAGTGCTTTCAAGAGCCTCAGCACAGAAGAATGCAGGATATTGTAAGAAGCACACATCTTTTGTCCAGATTCTCTCATGTGATTTACTGAAAACCACATTCATATACCACATTCTCTTACAAGATTCTTTTCCATATTTGGTAACAGCATTTGACACTTTATTTTGTCCTAGATAATGATAAAAAAAAAAATGGTGGGGGAAAAAAAACTGTTCCAAGTGCACACGTTATACTTTACCGCTGAACGTCTTCTGCAGTATTTTGAAATGTGCTACTTTCACTGTCCAGGCCTTCCTGCTTGTTAGTGGCTTGCTTTTTGATCTCCTGTTCTTTTAATTCTTGAAATTTCCTCTTGGTGGTCACTTCTACTTTCATATCACCAATAATTTTTAGCAATTTTTGCTTTGGTGTTTCTGCTGCACCCTCCTTTGATGCCGCTTTGGTGGTGCTGTCTGTGGAAGCAGTAGATTCATCTTTTGTAGTAGAGAGCACACTACTAGTGCTGAAGAGTCTGCTAAATAACACAGAAAATTGAGGAAAAAAAAAATGGAAGTTATTAATACACTCCAAGGCTGAAAAAACAAAAAACCAAAACCATTACTTACAACTGTCTAGGCTTAACTGTGTGCAAACAAATCGTGTCTATGTTAAGTACATATGAAACATATTTTTTTGTTCTTTGAGAAAGACCAAGGCACTATTTTCAACTCTTAGCAATTTATAGTTCCTTCAGCACAAAAAGCACGTAAATGATTTTATTCCCTTCACAAGCAAACTGTGCTTAATCTCTGAACGAAGTGTTGAGTACCTCTACATTAGGCTGCAGACAGAGTTTGTGGTTTCTACCTTCTACTGCTGGTGTTGGCTTTATTCAGTGCTACAGATTGTGACCTTATAAACATGAATTTGAATGAATCACTTGCAGTTTTGTAAGCCTAAATTAAAATAATAATAAAATCACAGGCCTGTTAAAAAAAAGCCAGAACAAAACAAAATTTAAAAAAAGCATGCCAATTACAAAAAGCAACTCATACCTAACACCTGAATTTATTACTACTAAACTTTTATTTATTTCTGTGTTTATTACTCCTAACTCCCACCCCTCAGAAAAAGAGATTTGACAACATCAGTCTGTATATACGCTGTATTTTCACTTTGTTTTGCATCTGCAGGACTGCTAAGGTTCACGTTAAACCTAGGATCTGCAACACAGCAGCCAAGCATTTATGCAGCTGTATTAGGAAATGCGTCACAGAATCATTTGAGTTGGAAATGACCTTTAAAGGCCTCTGGTCCAACTGCCCTGCAATGAACAGGGACACCTACAGCTCCATCAGGTCCTTAGAGCCCCATCCAGCCAGACCTTGGATGCCTCCAGGGATGGTGCATCCACCACCTCTCTGGGCAACCTGTGCCACTGCCTCACCACCCTTATTGTAAAAAACCTCTTCGTTCCATCTGATCTAAATGTCCCCTCCTTTAGTTTGAAACCATTCCCCCTTATCCTGTCACAGCATACCCTGCTAAAGTGTCTGTCCCCTTCCTTTTTACAGCCCCCTTTAGATACTGAAAGGCTGCTCTCAGGTCACCTCGCAGCCTTCTCTTCTCCATGCTGAACAGCCCCAGCTCTCTCAGCCTGTCCTGGTAGGAGAGGTGTTCCATCCCTGGGATCATTTTTGTGGCCCTCCCCTGGAACACACTCCAACAGGTCCACGTCTCTCCTGTACCGAGGTCTCCATTCCATTACTACTTCACTCTGCACTTAGTAAATTACTCACAACAAACGATTAACGTTAAACCTTAAACGCTGATAGGAACAGGAAGATTCTCACAAAGCTTCAGAGCCGCATTACAGGACAACAGGTTCCCTGCTGTTTTACACGGGGCTGCTCCCACAGATCTTTCTCCAAACGTGTTTTCCATTAACTGCATGCTCTGTACAACTATTTATCCATTCGGAGATCTCTGCCTACAGCACTGGATCAAACTCAGGCACCAAGACTGCGAAGCCCTCAATACACGGAGCCAGCGGCACCCCGCTTCTCTCCGTTCCTCCCGCCCGCCCGAGCGCCGCGGGTAGCAGCCCGTAACCGGGCACAGGCCCACGGCCGCAAGCCGACTGCCTTCACCGCAAGGCCCAGCTCAAGGCAGCAGCGCGGGCAGGCCACCTGCCCGCGATAACGCTGAGGCGACTCCCACTCCCCGGTACCTGTGAGGCCGCCCGCAGCGCCGCGCTGCCCCGGCGAGGAAGAGGAGGCGGCCGGAGCCGCGGAAGCGACCCCACATGCCGCCCTCGGCGCGGCGCTCGCAGGCGCGTCGTCCGTTCAGCGCCGCCGGCCGGGAACGGGAGCTGCGCCGAGCGTTCCGCGCCACGGCGTTCCGCCCGGCCCCGCTGCCGTGGATGGGCGGGGTGACGTCGGGGTTGTGGTCTTGGGGCCCCAGCAGAGCTTCGAACGGTGTAAACCTCCACGTTAAGTAGTTTTTCCCGTAGGGTTGGACTCCTGGTGGGCTAAGGGCACATAAAGCTTAGGATTTACCTCGGGATGAGCCTGCCCGACCTTGCAGCACCTACCCCTAATTGGGTTTCGTGGAGAAAAAGTGGCTCCTTTTTGTCAAGTTTGCGTCTCTGTCAGATAGCTCGCATTACTTCCACCCCTGGGCAGTCATTAAGTTGGTTCTGGATCCACCAACCGTGCCACAACAGAAGAGTGGCCACTAGTGCTGCTTACCTGACTATTAAGTACGTATTTCTTGATTGTTTTGCCAGCAGCTGATTTAAATTCCAAAAAGCAGGTTGTGGCTGCGCCATCTCTGGAGGTGCTCGAGGCCAGCTCGGATGGAGCCCTGGGCAGCCTGAGCTGCTGGGTGGCACTGCTCATGTCAGCGGGTTGGAACTCAATGATTTTAAGGTCCCTTCCAACCTAAGCCATTCTATGGTTCTTTAATAACGGCTTTGGGGTGCCCAGCTCAGGGATGGACACATGCAGTAGATCTGACTTGAGGCCTTCTGCTGTTGCTGAGGAAAGATCCAGCTCTGAGCACAAATGCTAACAAGAATCCTGATCTGACTGAAAAGGATCAGAGGAGCTTCAGAGGTACCAGAAACTAAAAGAAAATATTGGGTCTGGCCTACATCTCAAAGAAACCAAACTGGAAACAAAAACCCAACGAACTGGGAATTGCTGTTGTTGGCCAGTTTCCTCAAACTGTCTGACTGTTGGCAGTACTCACTTGTACGTGTGCTTTTTGTCCTCTTAAGTTTTGCTGTGCTTTTTTTTTTTTCCTATTGTATGGAATAGCAAATTCCAGGTGACTTTTTCACCTTGGAACACAGAAGCCCTGTATTTCCACTACACCTCTCTTAACTGATTTACTGTGGCTTGATGGTATCTTTCTTGCTGCATGTTTTAGGCAAGAACCATTCCATGTGCAAGTTGTCTGGGAAAAAAAAATTGTCTAAAACTCTTTCCTTTCTTCCTTCAAAATTTAGAGATGTAGAAGAGAAGTAGAATAACTGGAAAAACTGTGGATGGCTACTAAAGGCAGATGATGAGTACTAGTAGAGGCATGAGAAACGTTATGCATTTTATGGTTAATATCAATATTAAGCAAACTAAGAAACCTGATTTATTTTGTGGTCAATGTATAGAAAATAAAATATGGAAAGACAGTTCTCTCACTGAAGATGAATGTTCCTCTGAAGACCTACTTGCACATTATTATTGGAACAGGCTGCCCAGGGAGGTGGTGGAGTCACCATCTCTGGAACTGTTCAAGAAATGTGTAGATGTGGTACTGAGGGGCAGGATTTAGTGGGCATGGTGGGATGGTGGACTAGATGATCTTCCAGGCTTAATGAGTCCATGATTCTACGATCCTATGATTGGAATCAGCAGTAATTTCACCCTAAATTAAGTAACATGACAGCAGTGTCTGTGTCATCAAATCTGATCCAAACTATTTTGGTGGTTTTCAGCTGCCCATTTACACAGTTCTGCATTATGTCCTGTTTACCCACCATTTACCGACATGTTCACTATTGCTTTAGAGTCACCGCAAGCAGGTCCTGAATGACAAAATGCTGACTGCAGCCAGGTCCTCTGCTCACAGTGATCCTCTATAGCAACAATATGTACATTTTCCCCCATACTTGTGTTATTCCCCCAGCACAGTGCTTCCAGATAAACTTGTAGTGAGTCAGTCTCCATGCTTACTAGAAATATGCCTCAGTCCAGGCAGCTCTGCAGTTCCCAAGGTGACAGGACTGCCTATGCCAATAATTAATTTGGTGCAGCAGAAATGGACTCACAGACTGAAATGTCCGATACTGAGGATCCTCACCTCTGTCCCAGGAAGTCTATTTTGCTTTAGGTTCTGTCTAGTCCAGCAGACCAAACATCCCTCCTAAATACATGGTACAAAGTTGTTCCCAGACTTTCACTTCATCGATTGCAACCTACACTGGAAAGGCCAACTCTGTTCTTTTACTTGCAGCATTCGTTCAGTATTAAGATTGCCATCACCTATATAAGGCCTGAGATGCAGAAACAATCTTACTTTTGCTCCTTGTGCAACCCCCATGTGGCATTGCATGGCTTGATTTACCTCTACATGTAACTGGGTGAGTTTTGGTGGTCTCACGCAGCTTCTGCTGCTGTTCCAGGAGGACACTTTAGAAAAGCTGGTGTTCATCTTCTTGGATGAACTAAGGAAAGGCAAACTAGTTTCTAGGGAATAAATGATCTTCCTGTGGTTGACTGGAGATGGGCCCACGAGCTGGGACACTGGGATCCTGCAGAATGGAAATGAATGCATTTTGCAAGGAAACCCTCGCAGAAGTTACCGTTGGGCTTTATAAAAAGCAGTGCAAGTAACACAGAGAACCACATGGTGGCAATGTGCTCCTTGCAGCGCTGCATTTCACAGCTCTAAACTTTCCCACGCAACATCTCCAGTACTTCATACCTTTCATGCTGTATCTCAAACACATCCCACCAGGACTGGGGGTCTGAACAACCATAAAATCACAGAATGGCTCAGGATGGAAGGGACCTAAAGCACACTCAGTCCCAACCCATGCCATGGGCAGTGCCACCCAGCAGCTCAGGCTGTCCAGGGCCCCATCCTATCTGGCCTTGAGTGCCAGCTGTGGGGCACCCACAGCTTCTCTGTGTAGCTGTGCCAGGGCCTCACCACCTCTGAGTAAAAAATGTATTCCTAACATCTAATCTAAGTCTCCCTTCTTTAGTCTAAAGCCATTCTCCCTTGTCCTATCATTACCAGACCACACAAAAAGTCAGTCCTCCTGCTTGCAAGCTCCCTTTAAGTATTTGGAAGGCTACAATGGGGTCTTTCCCAGAATAATCATCCTGAAACACCCAAGATCTGATGATGGAGCTGACAAACTGCAACTGCAGGCAACATGTATTTCTAATGGCAAATTAGTCACTGTCCCCACTGCAGTAGGCATTAGATATTTCTCACCAATTGGATCTCCCAACAGCACTTCAGTTCTACTAAAAATAAAAAGTCAACACAGCTGAAAATTCCTTGCAATTAAACAGTAATCTGCTGCAGATCATTTGAGATGCACAATTAACCTGCTGTCACTAAACGGTTACCAAAGACCCAGCTATTATTTCTACTCTCAAGTAAAAAATTCACAATTTGGTAAGTCTGCTCTTCTTTAATAATTGCCACATTTTGAAGATTAGCCCCAAGTCATTTTCTTTGCTTTGGGCTCTCAAAACGGGAGCAGTTTTATCGAGGAGAAAACACTGTATCTAAGATGGAAGGTCTGTATGTCTCAAGGCATGAAAATACACGTGGGCTATACTGTGTCCTGTTGTTTTCAGCTTGGCACAGCTTCGGAAGAGCCTGATTGTAGGCATTTCAATTAATTCTCAACCAAAAGGAGGAAAAGGAGCTTTGCATGGTTTCAGTAGAAGGAAGTGATGTTAGTCCTCCCCATGTTGCTTGAACCATTATATTCTACCTCAAATTGCCAAAAATTTAGAAGCAATAAAGGGACATCTTAGGAGGAGTCATTTGACCTGCAGCAAACTGCTGATGGATGTCTGTCCATATTCAACATGCCACTGGCTTGCATGTGCAAGTATAGCCAGAGCTGTCAGCAAACTTCAGAACAGGAGAACCTTTCAGCTTGTATTTCCACAATAATTTGTGCATTAACACATGTTAAGCGTATGGGGAATTTTGTATTTTAGCAAAGAGGTAACAGCCGTTTTTGGTTGGTTTTTTTTTTTCCATTAACTGTTATACAAACAAATGGCCACATGATAATTTCCCTTCTCCCGTGCTGTTTCAATAATAAGCATGCCAAAAACTGCAATCAAGCAGGAAAGTAAACACGTCCTGTTCAAGCACGTGCCTGTTGTGGTTCCCAGGGAAATAACTCTGTCTTATCTCTGGGTGATTAATTCCTACCTCAGTGCCATTTTATTTTATTTTTTAAGACAGATGGAATAAAGCTGACAGAAGATGAGTGGAGGATGACGCTCCGCGTGACCCAAATTGCAGGATGCTGCGTGGCGGTGCGCACACACCAGGAGCACAGCTCCACAAGGCCGCTTCCCTCCATCCTTCCCCACCACGTGGAGCCACGCGGCGTCCCGCAGCTCCCGGAACCGGGGGACGGCACGAGGGACGATGCTCCGGGACCCGCAACCTCCACTGTGGGAGGCGCCCCCCGCCGTGCGCGCTCTCCCCGGCGACCCCAAGGCCCCGTCCCCAGGCTCCACCGGTGCGTGAATCAGAGCCGCGAGCAAACGCAGCCACCGCCGCACGACAGAGGGCGCGGGGAAGGCCGCCGGGGACACCGCGTCCCGCCCACCGCCCGCCCGGCCCGTGCCTTCCCGGGGCCGCGGGGGGGCCACGCCGCCTTACCCCGTCGCCTAAATAAGGGCGGCGGCGGGGCGGTTGGGCGCTGCGGTGAGTGGCGGCGACTGGGGGGGGTGGGCCGGCCTTGTCCGCTTCCCAGAGCTTGAGGCGGGAGGCGAAGGCGCGGAGCGGAGCGAGTCCTGGGCGGCAGCCGGCTCCCCGCGGCCTGCGGCGCCGGGCGGACCCGGGGCTCGGCTCGGAGCGGCGGGTGCGGGCTTCCTCCGTTCCTCCTTCGGTTCCTCCCCTCGTCCCGAGCGCGCCGGAGGTGGCCGTTCACGCGCACCCTTCTACGCCGGTTGGCTGGCGATGAGCAGCCGCCGCAGCCTGCCGGGACTGAGTCCGGCGTGTCCCGCTGCACGTGGGGCCGCTCTGACCTTGGCAGCGGCGACCCGATGTCACCTTCTGCCCTCGGAGCTCCTCCGGGTCGGGCGTGGGGAGGTGACGTGTGTGGGGTTGGGGTGAAGGCCCTGCGGACCTGTTGAGCTCGCTGATGCTTCTGTGTTTGCAGGTCCGAGCTCAGGGTTTGCTGTAGAAGTGGCAGAACGGTCGTTAATTCGGCATGTCCACGAGCAGTTTGTAATAGGGTCGTGTAATCACAAAGAAGACGCAGGAGTAGGTACGTGCATGTGTAATAACTGCAGTTTTGACTACTCTTTCAAAAGACTTAAGTGGCAGCGTGCTCTTAGTAATCATGGGCTTGTGGAACTTTCATACTCTCACCTCCCTCTTTGTTCCTTTTGCTGCCAAGCATTCGGTGGCATGTGCTGCTCTGGTGACTGGCACAAGCTGATAGCGCTCAGCATGATGCCTTCTGCTGAAGGCTCGTGGTGGTTGCTGTTTGGTAATTCCCTTCATTCAGAGGCTGCCTCACTAATCTGCCTTTCTGCACTTTCTCCAAGTGAGAAGCAATGCTGTGGAGTGCTGTATGAACGCTAATGAGGTGTGAGGAATAATGAGTGCAGCTTGGTCCTAGAGCCTCTGCTTTGTAATGAACATCAAGTTTATTGTGTGATCAGAAGTGAAACAGTTCACACAGAATGGCCCAGGTTGGAAGGGACCTCAAGGATCACGAAGCTCCAACCCCCTGCTGAATGCAGGGCCGCCAGCCTGCACATTTAATACCAGACCAGGCTGCCCAGCGCCCCATCCGACCTGGCCTTGAGCACTTCCAGGGACGGGGCATCCACAACCTCTCTGGGCAGCCTGTGTCAGCACTAATCTGTAACCATAGAAATACTGAAATATTGGTGTCATTTATTACAAAATCAGGGTTTGTTTTTGTTGTTTTGGTTGTTGTTTTTTTTTTTTAACCCATTTTTTGTGGATTCACACAGTGCATCTAAACAGGTGAAATATGCAAATTCACTGAGTGACAGTATTTGCCCTACTTCTTTCTTAAGCTCCATGAATAACAAACACGTTCAGAGACAGATTTTCTTAAAGCCTTGTTTGTACTTGAATGCCCATGCTTGTAACAAGGAGGATGTAAAAATGATGTTTTGTACAGTGTCTTTTCTAAGTCGTGGAAGGTGACTTACAGGAAGTTGTATTTTCACTTTATATTACTCAGGAATATGGTTTGGGTAACAACAGGCTTCAAAAGAAGCACCACAGTGGGTAGAAGAATAGAAAATACTGTTTACTCTGTGTGAAGACAAGCTCACCAGTCAATGAGGCGCTGATTCGGAAACAGTGGGAGCTCTTTGGCTCACTGTTCTTACTCCAAATTACTCCAAATGAGCAGGCTTGTCTTAACAGCTCACCCAGCGAAATTACCTTGCTGCAAGCTTGAAAACTGAATTCTTTTGAATGTTTTCTTTGAAACTGTTGCCTTTGTATTTCTGCTTTCCAGCTGCCTTCCTGAGAGATGAGCTATAATTCTTATTTTACTTTATAATATGTAGTTGTGTAAGAACTTGCAGTGGGAACATGTCAGCTGGACCAGCTGGATGCAATTCTAGATGTTCGTATTCAGTTTTCCACTTGTATCTTCTGAAAGCCACACAGAAATACTTGATGTGCGTGTATCTGTGTGATCATGCATATAGTTCTTGAGCTGCTGTTCACTGTGAGTGGAACAGTTTTGCAATCTATTTTGCTTTATAGCCAGGGAGCCAAGACAAGTAGTTATTCCTGCTGGTTGGCATCGGACACCTGATGGAGATGCTGCTTCTGTAATCAGTAGAAAGGTAATAGTCAACAGTGTTCCCTGGAGCTACTCTTTCTCTTTATGTGAGAGATCCAAGAGTTCTAGAAACTGGAAAGCAGAAATAAGCTGAAGCTAAGTGGCGATACTCCAGAGGGTTTGCCTAATATGGCAGAAGTAATCAGAGTACAGGTTTGCTACGTTTTGGTTTAGCTCTGGGGACAGGCATTCTCTGTTCCCAACTACCATGAAACAAGCTGAGTGGAAACAAAAGCATTCATGTCATATTCTTGCTTGTCAATTATTGTTGTGAACTGGGTGTGCTTCATCTCACTTTTACCTCAGGGGGAAAATATCTTGACGCCTTCCAGGAATCTGGAGACTTTTCACTCTGCAATAATCAATAAACAAGTGTGAAGCATGAGGATCAACTCTGCTCTTCAGGCTGCTATTGATCTCACAGCAGGAGCTGCAGGTAATGCTGAGGGACAGTTTTAATACCTTTGATAAGTGCTTAAGCAATTTCCCACTGCTTAGAGAAGTGAGGGGCGGTGGGTAGAAAAACTCACCTTCTGTATTTTAAGGATATGGAAGTAAAACAGCTGACCTTGGCTGTCAGAAGTTGCAGTGTCTCTGATGTTACTGTGCTGGTGATGTCCATGGACTCATTTGTGGTGGTAGGGGCCTCTAAAGGTCATCTTGTCCAAATCCCTAGCAATGAACAGGGACATCCACAGCTCCATCCATGGCTGAGGGATGAACATTTTTTAAATCACCAGGGAAAGCAGTCTTTGAGATTCTAAGTTTCATCTCTGGGTGACATGGAAAGAGCTATGTAGCAAAGCCTTTGTTTTTGGAGCAGGCTGAGTTACAGACACTAGCTTCTCGTAGAAGCTTATGTGATACCCAGGACTGATTAAATATTGGGATAGAATAGTTAATTTGATAATGTTCATAGGGAAAAGGCTGCAGGAGTTTATGTAAAGTGCTGTTATAACTGGTTTAAACAAATTCATCTTTTTTTGGCCATACTTTATCTATTGCAGTCATTCCTTTTATGACAGTGTTAATGGTGTTAAGTGTAGTTGTTAGAGGTCATCTGCCAGAGTGGAGTAAACCTCAGTCCACTGAGAAGGCGAAGAGTGACTTACAGTAAGAGTTCAGTGTGCCACCTTCATAAAGCACTTGACCTTCCAACACATTTTGCCAGTGCTTTGTTAGTCTTTGCACAATGCTAAGGCAAAGTAACACTCTGTTACACAGTTTCACTGTGAGGGAAGGCTGTTTTTACTATTATTCTTTTATTGCCTCAGGAAAATCTATTTCTCTTAATCTGTTCACCCTGTGTTCTATATTTTTGTTGTTTCGGGGTTTGCTTATTTTTGCTTCTGTAGGGAATGAGGGTGGAGGTGTCTTTTTAAAGAGTAGCTGACAGCTGCTTTATTTTCCATGGGAGCAACTTGTTATCTGTGCAGTTCTTGACAGTTTTACTGATGTTCCTTGGTTCTTAACCAGGTGATGCGATTGCTTTTCTTCCCAGGACTTCAGCTAGAGAATACTGTTCTTAATTAACATCCAGGGCAGTGGAGAATGCTGACTTCTTGAGTTGAAGCCTTGTTTGTCTCTTCTTGTCTACTACAAGAGCTGAAAGCTAGCGTTAGCTGAGCAATCTATTTGCCTGGTGGTACTCTCATACAGGCAAAATGCATGCCTGTGGGGTTTGCCCATTTTGTTGTTTTTTGTTGTTGTTGCTTTGATATATTTGTTTTTGGGTTTTTTTTCCCCAACAGAGATAAGAGAGTCTTAAAACTTTCAATGTCATTCTGTCTTATGGTATTGTTCTCCTGCTTTCAGATTTTTTTTTCAATATGATTTCAGAGTTCTTAAATAATTGTTCTTCTTTGGTTTTCTTTGCGACTTTTGTTGTAATAGATGGTTCTGCCTGAGTGTTTATTTGCCACATTCTTTGCACATACCTGCTCAGTATTGCCTGTGTTCACTGGCTGTGCCTGTTACTGTTATACGTGTCTTTGCTCCCTTTAGCAAGTGTATTTAACAAGGCAAACAGCTTGTTCCTGAACAAATGCATTACCTGATTTTACCTTCCTCTACAAATAATTTCAACTAGCTGATAAATAGAGTTGTTCTGAGGCAAGTAAATTGTGAGCAGTAATAAATCAGTCATTTATGTGCCTGTGAGTCATAGTCCTTTGGCTAGGATCTGAGCTGCCTCTAATCACTTCTTTAAAGCAGGACTCTTCTCACCATGCTGCTGTTACTCTTAGGACCACACTTGCCTAAGCTTTCAAGCAGGATATTTGCAAGTTTGTTTTTACAGACATTCTGCTGCTGACTGGAAGAATTTTTTTTCCTTAATATTTGAGATATTAACCAGGACTTTTTGCCTTGAGGTTCCAAAGTTCATTGCTGTACTTGATTGGGCTTCTCATGCCTTTTCCGAAGATGCTGTAAGAAGAGCACTTTCTCTTTTTAGAACAACCATTCAGTCAGCTCCCAATTTTCCAGCTTTGGATTCTCAAAGCCATTGCTGATTATCTTGGTCTTCTTCCAACAGCCATTATTTTATGACCTGTATATTTTAGGTCTACCCTTACACAGGAACCTAACACTTGTCCTGGATATACATTTCTTGGCTTTCCTGCAAGTGGCATTTGCTGAGCCTTTCCAGAGTTCTCATCATCTGAGGCTTACATGGCTGTTACTTGGTTATCCCTCCCAGAGCAGGCAGCTTTTCATACTTCCCTGTGTAACTTACTCTGAAACTTGCAGTGATCCATGTGGTTGAGAATCAGGTTTTGTGAGAGCTGGGTTCCTGAATTCTTAGAGGCCCAAAACGCCTTTTTGCAGAGGAACAGCAATAAGTGTGTTTACAAAGAGTAAAATGGGTTGAGAATAACCCTGGTTAAACAACCATTTGCTTACACTTTGTCTCTCAGAAGAAAAATAACTGCTTACATGCACACACTTCTTTTTACTTCAGTGTCTTGAGCTGGATTTACAGATAAATATTTCAGTTCAGCAATAAAGAAAAAAACACCATCTGCCCTCTTTAGGGCACGTTCATGTCAATGGTACTATATAGAAAGGTCAGGTTCTGTTGTAGGATGTCCCTTCTTTTTAAAAGCAAAGCCCAGTAACAGACACCTTTCATGTGCTTCCTGTTAGCTGTCAGCTCCCAGCAGGTTGCTACCAATGTACTCCTGTAATTCTTATTGATAAGTTATGTGTAACTTTTTCTGTAGACTACTGAATTGAGTTGAATTTCACAGAAGAATATTATAGTGAGGACAAAGTGGTTATTGACAACACTGATGGAATATCTCACAAGTTTGTACAAGGGTATTGACCTTGCAATTCAGTTTGGAAAAGATAACAGCTTAGGAAACTTTGCCCTCTTGCCCTTTTTAACTTCTCCTGGATGCACTGTTCCAGTATATATGAATACAAGTAAAGAAACTTCATCTCAGGTTTTGAAGGGGAGGACCTAAAACTTTGGTTCTCAATTTATAATGTGTCATCAGTTTTTAGCAGTCTCAGCAGTGCTCCTCTTGTCCTGGAGGAATCTGCCTCTCCTGATTACAAATCATTCAGTTTTGTTATTGCTGGAACACAGTATCAGATAGCTTCTGATCCACTGTATTAATAAGTGAAAACATTGCTTTTTAACTTATCACAAATGCCTTGATTGCCAAAGAATAGCTCTAATTCAGTACTCCTTTATAGAACTGATCAATGTAGATGCTTGCTTTTATTACAGTAGAGACATTCTTACTGAGAATCAAGCTATTAGTCTTTTTATGCATGATTTTTTGTCCTCAGGTGACTAAGTTCACCACTGACAATAGATGCTATTGTGCTAAATTTAGTGCAGTTGTCTTTTCCTGCAGAGAACTGATTCGTCTTTGCTTTCTGCATGACTTTTCTAGCAATGTTTGTGTGCAGACCCTTCAGTCACCCTCTTAACTTCCACTGCTTGCTTAGGTGGGACAGCCTGCGTGGTGACTGGCCAGCCCTTCGACACAGCAAAGGTGAAGATGCAGACATTCCCTGACATGTACAAAGGAATTGTTGACTGTTTTGTGAAAACCTACAAACAAGTGGGATTTCGAGGCTTCTACAAGGGGACCACACCTGCTCTGGTAGCCAACGTTGCGGAGAACTCTGTTCTTTTCATGTGCTATGGGTTCTGCCAACAAATTGTGCGGAAAATTGTTGGAGTAGACAGGAAAACAAAGCTCAGGTTAGTAACAGCAGTCTGTTTTGTATTTAAAATGAACTTGGGTGGGGAAAAATTACAGAACTGCTACTTGGAGACATTTTCTAGGTGCAACTGGTATCCCAGGTATCTTTCTGCCAATAATGCAGCATAGTGTGTTTTGAAATGTAGGTCTTCATGCTAGGATATGGTGTCTTACTATGTCAGAGCCATCTCATGGCTGAAGCTGACTGGTTTAGATGTTCACAACTCAGCTGAAATGCTCAAGACCTGGAACACTTTACCAAAGAACTGAGCATTGCAACTTACAATTCCCAAGCTGTTCTGATTGTACAGGGGAGATCACAGAATCACAGAATTGTAGGGGTTGGAAGGGACCTCCAGAGATCATTGTGCCCAACCCCCAGATAATGGTTCCTCTTACAGGGAAACATACTGAGGGGAAAGAATGCTCTGTTATTGAATGGTTTTATTGAATGTTATTTTTTTTCTCAAGTTTCAAAGGTACTTGAATTACTTCAACGTAATATTGATTAGACCAGAGGATCCTTTAAGCACAATGTGTTGTCTACAGTACTGGCAATAAGTGGTTGCCTAATGGATGAGAAAGAAGAGAGAAAATATTTAATGCTTCCTCTGAGTCCTGTCAGTTTGTGTTCTTAGTTCAGAAGATTTCTTGATCCCAATGTGATTTTTAATCAGTGACTTTGGATCTCTTTCAAAGCACTTGTTCAGTCTCCCCTTGAGTTCTTATAAGGTCCTGCCCCAGGTGGTAATTATTAATTCTGTAACTGGAAGAGATGGGGAGCAGCTGGTGCTCAGCCACCTTCTCTGGATCATTTGGATCTCATAGATACCTGTCTGCATTTTCTAGATTTCTATTTCTCTGTGCCTCTCCTCTCACCCAAGTCTCTTTGTAGGTAGAAGCCTTCCTGTTGAGTGAACAATCAAAGCTGTACCTTTAGCTGTCCTAGCTGCCTTTCTCTGAAACTACTGTAGTGCCAAAGCACCTGGGTTTTAAGCTCATGAGACCAGAGCTGTGCAGAAAATTCACAGTGTGGACAAGCCGTGGATTTATGCACTGGCCTAATGATGATAATCTCCTTCTAGCTTGGATGGCTTTTCTCCAGTTGTTTCAATTCCAGCAGTCTGTGTGCCTCACTCTTAAGCATCCCTCAAGCTATGTTTTCAGTTCAGCAATGAGAATAAGTGCACCTTCTCCATCTGTGTGCTGCCCCACTGTGTATAAGAGACTACTTACAGTTTTCCTAGCTCAGTTTATTCCAAGATGCAAGGCTGAGCCTCATTCAGCTTTTTTTAATAGCTTTATTCTGACTCGTGTCAATTGGCATCTCCAGAAGTAGCTGGGGGAGGTCATGATTTTGTTTTAGATCTGACATGACATGGACAGCTACCTGAGTGAAGCCTCCCCCAGCTGTCTAAAAGTGGTGTTACATCTGGTGTTCCCTGCTGCCCGTGTTAAGTTGTGCTATGTCTTAATACTAAGGCCTGATAGGAGCAAATATGAGATGCTGAAACATATCTAATGTGTTGCCACCAATCCTCATTTTGGAAGAGCCAAGAAGAATTTGTAGTATGCCATTTGGATGGCGATGGGGATGGGGGGGTAGAAGCTGAGGTGGATGTCTTTCAAATGAGACAAACAACTACAACTCTTCCACTGCCTTTGCTGTTTAGAAAATGTTGTGCTGTCTTACCTTGAAACAGAAAACTTATAAAGGCACAAACTGAGGTGAACCTGACCTTACAGTTACCAAAGCAGTTGCTACCTTAGTTTGGTTTTGTTTTTGTTTAGATTTTTGGTAGTATGTCCAAATGGGTTGGAAGTAAGCTTTCCTCCCTCTGTTCAGGAATACCTGGTCAAAACACTCTCAAGGACAGTTGCAAAATGACACTTTCTCCAGTTGAAGAAATACATGCCACTGATACACAAGTCAAAAAGAAAACAAATAAAATGCTGAATTCCAGTTCTCTTTTAGTATCCATTAAGTCCAACCAAACTGATCTCATCCCATGCTAAAGTCTAAACTGAGGCACCTATTATTCTTGTTCACCTCAGTTTGACTTTCTCAGTACGTGACAAGTCATCTTAAGTAGATTGCTTTCTTTGCAAAACAAGGGAAAAAAACATTGGTAGAAGAAGCAGCAGTGTTAAAGAGTGGACAGTTCTTGTTCCCATGCTGTGTATTCAAAACTTTCCAGAAAAAATAATTACTCGAGTTGAGAGTGAACTTGAACAGGATTGAAGGCTTACCACTTGTGCCTTGAGACTCTCTATGTTCAAGACCAAAGCCGAGACAGCAGGCCTCACTGACCTGTTGTATGTAGAATTAAATGTCAGGATAGGTAGAAGTGGAAGAGATCTGAATTATGGTGAAGTCTTGTTCTAGCTCTTCACATATGTCAGAACTCTCTTTAAGTCTGATGATGTCTAGGGTTTTTTTTTCCCCTTGAAAGAGGGGAAACTACTTTAGCATGCAGTTAGGAGGCACCTCTTCCATGTTTCCTTATCCTGATTCTTTATTGTATAACTTTATTGCCTTGTTTTAGCTCCTCAATGAATACGGGGCTCAGCCACAGTTTGTTTTTACTCTGCCTTGCTCTGTCTTTTCCTGTAGTGGATTTCTTCTCAGGTCCCTGTTATATCAAACTGTGTGTGCTGCAGGAGAATTATGTGACCAGAGTTGTCATTCCGTATTTACTGCATATTACTTAATTGCTGCTCTGCAAAATTGACTTCTTCCAGTCTAATTGTTCTTGTCACTGCCATATCTGAATACATCAGAAGCTTTATCTTATGTTGTGATTTAGGTCTCACAATGCTTCTGTGGGCTGAGAAGTTGCAGCTGTAATCTCTGATACTGTGGGTGTTTAAAACCACGCACAGGGCAGATGTCTCCTTTGCATGGGAAGAGGTTCTGTGCAGCAGTCCCTGCTGTACTGCTCCCCAGGTTCTGAAAGAAGGGAGAAGCCCTGCTTGTTTTTCTGCACTGTTGTCCAAAAAATTCTTTAATATCCTTGTCAGTGGTATAGACAGTGGGGTTGAGTGCACCCTCAGCAAGTCTGGGGATGGCACCAAGCTGTGGGGTGTGGTAGACAGCAGCAGAGAGACAAGATGCCATCCAGAGGGACCTAGACAGGCTCTAGCAGTGGGCCCAGGAGAACAACCTCATGTGCTTCAATGAATTCAAGTGCAGCATCTTGCAACTGGGTCAAGGCAACATCCGTTAACAGTATAAGCTTGGGGATGAGAGGATTGAGCACAGCCCTGCTGAAAAGGACCTGAGGGTACTGGTGGATGGGAAGCAGGACATGAGCCAGCAGTGTGCCCTCACAGCCCAGAAAGCCAACTGTACCCTGGGCTGCATCAAAAGCAGTGTGGCCAGCAGGATGAGGGAGCAGTCCTACCCTTCTGCTCTGCTCTGTGAGACCTCAACTGGAGTACTGCATCCAGATGTGGAGTCCTCAGTGCAGCAGAGACATGAACCTGTTAGAGTGTGTCCTGGGGAGGGCCAAAAAATTATCCAAGAGATGGAACACCTCTCCTACAAGGGCAGGCTGAGAGAGCTGGGGCTGTTCAGACTGGAGAAGAGAAGGCTCTGGGGAGACCTGAGAGCAGCCTTTTGGTCACTAAAAGGGAGCTACAGAAAAGAAAGGGACAGACTCTTTATCAGGATCTGTGGTGACAGAATAAGGGCTTCAAGCTCAGAGAGGGTAGATATAGGTTGGATACAAGGAAAAAGTCTTTTACAGTGAGGGTGGTGAGGCAGTGGAACAGGTTACCCAGAGATGTGGTGGCTGCCTCGTCCCTGGAGACTTTCAGGTGTAGGCTGGATCAACGTGATGGAGCTGTGGTATCCCTGTTCCCTGCAGGGGAGTTGGACTAGGTGACCTTTAAAGATCCCTTTTAGCTCTAAGGATTCTCTGGTTCTATCTAGCATACCTTTGCAGGAGCCTGTTCAGATGTATTGTAAAGCAGTGCAATCCTGAAGTGCCAGCCTCTGATTCCTGGCAGCTTACCGGTGTTCTCTGCAGTATGGTTAAAATCACCAAGTCCCACATGTGTAATGCTGTGAGTTCACAGTTTGCAGTGCTGTCTTATTCAACAGCATGGTTTATGTTTGTCTGCACTGTGTCCAATTCACGTGGTTGCATTTGTGGCAGCACGTCTATTGCGGTCCGCTCTGCCTTAGTTTCAGACTTGTAGCATCTCCCACCAAAATCCTTTATTGTTACTGGCAAGGTGAATTTGAGTACAGGGTGTCATGGTTTTATGTTTTTTGGGTTTTTTTGGGTTTCAGTATTCCACATCAAAACATCATGTAGTGTACGGGGCATTAAAGTGTCACTGCCCCAATCCCAGGTACCTATCCCTGTACGTTACAGAAGTCATGGGATCTGGCCCTTCTGGGTTGGGGGGCGTTCTCTTGCTGCCTTGCAGTGGGTGCTGGAGGTGCTTTCCTAGCTGTTCCAAACTTTTCAGGTTTGACTCAGTCCCAGGAACTCTCTCTCTCTCTCATCTTGTCTGATTTATTAGTCTCAATTTCAATTAAATTGTGTTATATTGTGTTATCTTGTATTCCGGTATCATAGTAAAATAAGTTTTCCTCCATAGATTGTTGCTGCTGTTTTTTTCCTCCCTTCCTTCCTTCCAATTTTGTGGGACTGGGATGGGGGGAAAGGGCAGAGGCCTACAGCCCCCCTGTCACAGGCATAGATTGATCTAGTCAACTCTGTGACAGATTTTGGTGGAGAATGTGGGCACAGCTGCTTTTTAGCTTTTAGTATGAATCTCTCTCTCTCTGCTCTTAGAGAGCTTCGTTAAGGAGCATTATCAGTACTTCGGGTTTCTGTGCTGGAAAACCTGACCTTGTGTCATGGTTTTATGTTTTTCCTTTCGCCATGATGGTGGTTCTGAGGAGGGCCCCTCGCCTGGATCTTCCTCCACCTCCTCCTCCTCTTCTTCTCTTTTTCGTTCAAGACGCGAAGACACTCGTTTCCATTTCTTGCCCTCCACAGGAGCAACTGGTATTGTTACTGGTGTCTCCTGTGATTGATTAGATTTGACTTGGGGATTTTCCCCTTTAGCTTGAACCTCAGCTCGGAAACTCTCTCTCTCCAGAATGGTATTATATAGGGCACGGTAAGCACAAGCCAAACCCCAAATAAGTTGTACCTCCTTAGGTTTATGTAAGCCACATAGTCCCTGACTCAAATACTGGCTTAGTTTCTCAGGATCCCACAGGTGTTCAAGAGTAAAATCCCATAACACTACTGGTCCCCATGCTTCTAAGACCTTTCCTAAGCCTCTCCATATTCCCTGCCAGTCATCATTCTCTGGTTTTGGAGGAGACTCCTTCCCCTTATTATGAGTGCGTTGGAATATAATCAGGGAAATTAATAACATGCACACCAACATGAGTATTAATTCAAGATTCAAAAAACGTGTGATAAACTGAGAAGAAAACCTGGAGACTGGTCTGAACATCGTGTTGTTTGTAAGATCAGCTATTCCATTTGGGACGTAGTTTTTGTAAAATTAGCCATTCTGTCTGTGATGTAAATGTCAAATTACAAGTCATACCACATTGCATGTAGGTATAATACAGGTGTCTCCATCAGTGCCCTTAGGCAGTTATCTATGAACACAATTCCATAACAAGTGGATAATCAATGTGATTGATTATTGGCCAGTAGGTTGTGAGTAACACCATTGCTTTTAATCCTTTACACAGTGCCCCCACGATAAAGAATGGGTTCATTGCTGGTGCCTGCTAAAAAGGGGTTAATGAATTGAAGCTAACAAGAGGAGGGGAAAAAAAAGAAAAAAAGAAAAGAAAAAGGCACTACCCAGACTAAGCGGTGCTCAAAGATTACAAATATCCCAGAACGCTGGCAGTATGCCTAGTCTTTTGAGGTGTCATGGAGTTGACTAGATCAATCTGTGTCCGTGACAGGGGGGCAATAGGCCTCTGCCCTTCCCCCCCACCCCTGTCCCACAAAATGGGAAGGAAAGAAGGGAGGAAAAGAGCAGCGGCAGCAATCTAAGGAGGAAAACTTATTTTACTATGATACCGGAATACAAGATAACACAATATATACAATTTAATTGAAATTGAGATTAATAAATCAGACAAGATGAGAGAGAGAGAGTTCCTGGGACTGATTCAAACCTGAAAAGCTTGGAATGGCTAGGAAAGCACCCTCCAGCACCCACTGCAAGGCAGCAAGAGAGCGCCCCCCCCACCCGGAAGGGCCAGATCCCGTGACTGCTGTAATGTACAGGGATAGGTACTTGGAATTGGGGCAGTGACACTTTAATGCCCCGTACACTACATGATGTTTTGATGTGGAATACTGAAACCCCAAAACAAAAAACATAGAACCATGACACAGGGATACCTACCTAAGGCAGTTATCGCTCATACTCTCTTTGCAACAGTAAGAAGTCCCCAGATCTACGCAGCTGATAGGAATTCTTGTAAAAGCCAAGGAGAAGGTTTGATTGTGTTAATTCCTCTGCTGTTGCTACATCAAAAAAGGGTAAAGGTTGCACTATGTCTTTTCAGGTGTCAAAAGGTTGTATTCAAGGTGGATATGAAAATGGGATGAGTTTTGTTATCTATCTCCATATTTCACACTGCCATTCTCCTCTATTGGGGCTCCTTCCCCAGGGTTGTCCTTCAGTTTGTCGATAACATTTAGGATGCACATTTGGATGCTGCCTGTCAGTAACGGCTGTGCACTCAGAGCTTTGTGCCTTCCTCTCTTGCAGTGACCTACAGAACGCTGCCGCGGGCTCCTTCGCCTCTGCCTTTGCTGCACTTGCCCTGTGCCCCACAGAGCTGGTGAAGTGCCGGCTGCAGGCCATGCACGAAATGCAGTTGTCGGGAAAGATAACGCAGGGACAGAAGTAAGTGTTGCTCACGTTCAGTGCCTCTGAGTCCTCTGTGTGTGTGTTTATTGTTTTTAATTGCCGTCTCGGCAGTGCCACACTGGTAACACGCTGTTAGCCAGAGAAGAGCTGTGATGGGAGGGTCATGGCCTATGCTTGGAGACCCCACAGGCACTGGTAAAGATGGTGCCAAGGACAGACTGTAGGCAGAACCTAGTTCTGAGTTCTATGTGGGCCCTGTTCTCTGCACACTCGTCTAACACTTACTGGTTTCTTGTCCGTAATCTTGTTATTGAGTCACTGAGCATCACTAACTGGATCAATCTCTCCCTCAGTACAGTTTGGGCAGTAGTGAAGAGCGTTATCCAAAGGGACGGCCCCCTCGGGTTCTACCGCGGCCTGTCGAGCACCTTGCTGCGGGAAGTCCCCGGCTATTTCTTCTTCTTTGGGGGGTATGAACTGAGCCGGACGTTCTTTGCCTCTGGGAGATCGAAAGATGAATTGGGTACGGTGCCCTTTTCAGGTGGATTCCAGCATGCTGTCACGGGGTTCGTAAGGGAGAGGGTGAATCTGCGAGGGATGATGCACAGCAGATATAAAACAAAGGGAACCAGATATACGGAATACAGAGATCTGCACTTTGTGCATAAACAGTAATCAATTACTGAAATCATCCTCTTCTAATGATGCAGGATGCACTGTAAATGGAAAACATATGCAGTAATATAACAGTAATATTTACACCACTGTGTAACATCTCTGAACTGTTTCTTCTCAGCGGCTGTTTGGAATGAGATTTGAAGTCTTCTGCAGCACTGCATTGTACAAATAAATGTATGCTGACCTGTAGAGGTCATTAAAGTGACAGTAAGAGAAGATATTAAAAATCAGACATTAAGAAATGAGATGCCAACAGAGAATAGACATTGTTTGTCTCCTTCTCAAAGACTGAACAATAATACTTTGTCTTGCTGGGAGGCTCTACTTCAGCTGTGTGTATTCTAAACCCTGTTGTAAAATATTCATTAAAATGTGATCTGAAACACAAAGTGACTTTGCATCATGAACAATGATTGATCACATAATAATTTCACTGTGCCAAGTAAAACTCTGCAAGGTAATCAGCGTCACTATGTGGTGTTTCTCTTAACTGTTTCATAATTAACACTAGAAAGTGATTAAAGGTGTGAAGGGAGTGGAGTTAATTTGGTTAATAGTCAAAACAGAGCTCTGAGCTGTGCTTTCTTAGCATGGCCAATGAACTATAAAGCATTCCTTTGTAACCTTTGAGCTTCTGGCTAGACCTGCAATATAGCAGTGGCTTAAAATTAACTTAGAGCTTTCTGAGGAAGCACAAACTGCTCTTCTTTTGTGAGATCCTCTGTGTTCTCTTTGACTTCTGTAGTTGAAATAATGCAATGTGTATGTTGCAAATGTTTTGTGGTATGCCTAAAAGCTCGCTTCTTAACCCTAGGTCCCATTCCTTTGCTGCTCAGCGGAGGTTTTGGAGGCAGCTGTCTGTGGATTGCTGTGTATCCTGTGGACTGTGTCAAATCTAGAATTCAGGTTCTGTCAATGACTGGAAAGCAAGCGGGCTTCATGGGAACATTTGTAACTGTTGTGAGAACTGAAGGTAAGTGTGCAGGAGATGGAGAGAAGCTCTAGGGCTACGTCTTCAAACCTATTCAGCACCAAAAGCAGCTTAATAAACCTTGTCCATTGATAATGTGTTAAGAGACTTTTATTAACAGTTTCTAGCAGAGCTATTGTTGCTTCTCCTAGTTTGAGAATCTTGGATTCTAGAAGTTGAGACCTACTTCATTCTGCTCTGCTTGTTGAGTCAGGAAGCAATTCCCTTACAGCTAACAAAAGCTGATTAAGCATTAAAATCAGACAAGTAAATTTCATTATTTATGCATAAAACCTGAAGGAAGCAGTTAAAGAAGTGTGCTGAAATTACCTCTAGAAGTTGATTTATGACTGACCGCAGGCTGTTTGATAAATTGGTCTGATCTGGACTGGCAACTTGGAGCTTCTACCTAAGCATGTCCTCTGTGGAAAAAGCCTGGAGCAGGCACTCCAGAAGTGGTGTAAGAACATAAATGGCAGTAGATGCGATTCCTGACCCTGATACTGAGGAAGATAGTCAGCAGAGCAGGGGTATTTTGTGGCTCAGGGGTAGCCTGCATCCTCTAGAGACAAAGGTAGCCTTCTGAAGACTCCATCATGCCTGAGATGTGTCTCATGTAAGCAACAAAAGTTAAAAAGCTCAGCTCCTGTTAGTACTGTAAGATGCTCCTGTATCAGTATCCAGCAGCTCTCTAGTTAACTGCTACAGCAAGGACTTCAGTTGCGTGTGGCTGTGTGTACATGTGCAGAACCGTAACTTAAGTGCCCTTGAAAGGTGAAAGCATAGGACTTGATGATAAAAGGCATTATAATGAATTGCTAACCAGCTGTAATTTCATTTCCAGGTGTGCTTGCCTTGTATTCTGGACTAAAGCCAACTATGATCCGTGCATTCCTGGCCAATGGGGCACTGTTCCTTGCCTATGAGTACAGTCGGAAACTTATGATGAAACAGATAGATTCTTACTGATACCTTCTAGCAAACAGATCAACCCTTTAAATAAACAATCAAAAAGGACTCATCATGATCTGAGAGCATTACCAGATCACTGACCTGATTTTAGGAACTCAATTCCAGTTTAGGATTTGTAATCTTTTAAATTCTGATGATTTTTATGGAGAGGTGTATATGCTTCTTGAATTAAGCGGGCAGGACTGTCTCCATCTTGCAGATTCTGCACTGGGTATGCTGCACATCATAAATGCCTGCCTGTAATGGTGCTAAAAAGACACATTGGTTTTTAATGTTACAGACATAACAGGCTGTGATTTGTTTAAGAGGAGCATTGCTTTAGAGCCTGGGCTGTGACTGCTGCATTTCCCATTTCTTGCTAGCAGTATCTGATTCCAAGTAATTCCAATCTTAGAATCATAGAATCATAGAATCACAGAATCACTAAGGTTGGAAAAGACCTAAAAGATCACCCAGTCCAACCGTTCACCTATTCCCAATAGCTCCTACTAAACCATGTCCCTCAACACAACATCCAGTCTTTCCTTGAACACCCCCAGGCTCGGTGATTCCACCACCTCCCTGGGCAGTCCATTCCAGTGCCTGACCACCCTTTCTGAAAAGTAATACTTCCTCATGTCCAGCCTGAATCTCCCCTGCCGTAGCTTGAAACCATTCCCCCTGGTCCTATCACTAATGACACGAGAGAAGAGGCCGACCCCCAGCTCACTACAACCTCCCTTCAGGAAGTTATAGAGAGCAATGAGGTCTCCCCTGAGCCTCCTCTTCTCCAGGCTGAACATTCCCAGCTCCTTCAGCCTCTCCTCATCAGCCCTGTGTTCCAGACCCCTCACCAGCTTTGTTGCCCTCCTTTGAACACGTTCCAGGGCCTCAATATCTTTCTTGCAGTGAGGGGCTTCTTGTCTAATCCTACTGAGTGTGGCTGTCATTTTCTAGCTCCCTTCCACCCAGTGACTGTCTATGATTGTTGCAGCTGGTTCCTGACTTCGTACTCTGACACACTGATGGCCTTACAGAAGCTAGAAGCTTTCACCCCCTGCTTTTACAGTCCTATGATCTAGAGCTGAGGTAGGGTTGCATTTGAGATGAAAGATGAAGTTTCTGGGTGTAAGAAGACAAGGCAGCATTTGTGACAAGTGTTTGCTGCAGGCAGTGCTGAAGTATTATAAATGTCACTGAACTAAACTAACATAGGAGGGCTACTGGAAACAGCTGCTTGTTCAAAGCATGGAGTTGTAATGTGCGAGCTCAGGGTTGGGCCACCTTGATGTAGATGAGCCTGTGCTGGAAGGAGAGGAAGCTGAAGAGGAAGAAAAAGCCAGAGCCAAGTTCTTGAAGACAGCTGATACCATGGGCTTTAATTTACATCAACTGGAGTCCTGCCACATGTGCCACTTGCTGCAGCTCTTCAGTTAAGTGGAAAGCACTTGTCTCGGGCCATTCACATCACCCTCAGGACTGAAGGACACATATGCTTTCTCCTGGCGTTTGCTTAAATATGCAACTTCAGGCCAGTTAGTGTTACCCAAAATGAGATTGTAGCACCTACTTTTCTAGTTGCTTCCTTCCTTTTCTTTAAGAAAGCAGCCTACTGCCAAGCCTGGACGAAGACAAAGCAAATCTCAGTACAGTGCAGTTCACAAATCAAACCTGGAGGTGCTGAGAGAGATGTTACCTATGTGATGGTGTGACATACTCACCCTTTGGACACAGCCACCTTCTTGGCTAGCAGCACTTTGACACATCACATAGAAATTAGCCACTTGTTACAGCACCTAGAACATGCCAGTAAGTGGCAGTTTCATACTACAGCCTGTTTCATATCCCCAGAAAGAGGAAAAAGCTGTAGACACAGAGAAAAACATCTCACTGCCTCTTGTGATGGAGTCCAAGTACAGTGGAATGGGCTACTGGTCTCTGGTGGAAGGTGGTTACTGCAGGTCCACAGACCCTTTTTGTTTCTTCAGCCTTCAGGAGCAGCACAAACCACTCTCACCTGAGGAGCAGTTACAAACAGTGCATGGCTGAAGAGGCTGTACTGTCTATTGCACAACTTTACCTCGACTCACTGGTATCTGTGGCTGTAACACTGCACAAAGTCAGTTCTTTAAAAAGGAGCTTGTGGCAAAGGCTTGAATAATTCAGGTACAAGGGTTGGATTTCAGGAGTCTTAAGCTTCCTGCTTTCTGAAGTAGTTTATCCAAGAGAAATAATATCAAATGTCATTATTATTACAACTGCATACAAAGATAACAGAATCCATACCAGGGGAATACTGAAATCTATGTCTTAGATTTGTCTTTGCTTTCATTGTATAAAGCTCAGTTGCAATATCTAATTACTAATAAAAAAAAAAAAAAGGCTTCAAGAGAAGCAGGAGTTTCAGAACCACTGACAGCAGGAAGTTGGTGACATGAACAGTTTACCTTTCAGGGTTGAACCAAGCAGTAACTTCTACGGCTGCAATTAAGCTGCACACATGTATGGGTTGTTCAGCTGAGAACTTCATAATGTTACAGGAATTCATAGCAATAAAGTTTGATTCAACTGAGTAGCAGGCTTTGCCCTTCAGTAACACTCAGCTTGTGTTATTTACCTACCAGTAGCTCAGTACAGGGAAACTTGGGTCACATAAGACCCCCAGAAGCAAAGGATGAGTGTCCACTACACTGAAGCCAGAGGTTACTGCTCTAGGAAGTTCAGAAACTACTGCTAGCAGTCTTTGGATCCCTGAAATGAGATGCAGTGCAGCACTTGTACTTATTTTGTTACCTGTTCCTGCTTATAATATGGAAGTGCATACTTCAGCTGGACAAAAACCCCTGACTTCTTGCTGTGAGAGCCTTCACAAGCAGGACAGAGAACCTTAAGTGCCCTGCAGCTGATTAGAAAGGACAGTTTAGGTGAATGCTATCTCACTGCCAGAGCTGAGCTAAAAGGAACTCAGTCATCAGACACTTCCAGCTGCAATAAAACAGCATTGGATTCCAGCTCCTAGTAAGCTCGGTCTGCACTGGAGGGCCCTGCCTGCTGCCTTACTCGGTCGCCCTCTAGCGAGGGAACTTTGGCCTCACGCCTTTATAAGGGGGAAATTTCGTTGCCATCAGACCAGTAGCAGAGCATTAACTCCACCGTCATCCCTTCACCTTCAGAAGCTCCAATAACATCTCACTACACACTTCCACGTGTAGTAACTAAGAGACCCAGGCCCACAGCATCCTGTTTATGGAAGTGCTAAGCATTTGTAGAATGCACCTTCAAAATGAGTTCAGACCTCTGTACTTGAACCACAGTGCAAAAGAAGCTGCTGCTGCCAACTAGATGGGAGCTTCAACACCACACTTACTAAATACCAGGCTATCATTCAGCAACAGCCAGACTCAGGTCTGTATACGTACCTCAGAGCATGCCACAACCCTCAGCTGAGCATTTGGAAGGTCTGGGATCTCTGCTTACTTCATTATGGGTATTAGCTAAGGTAAGCACCCACCTGCCAGTGGCAGGTTATTATTTCCCCTCCCCTCAATATTACCTTAGTTCTGGTGACCTGATGCTGGGGGAAGTGTCTCAGTCTACTCCAACAGTGCCCTGCAGACTGCTGTTCTCTACCCAGCAACAAGTGAATGCTGTTGGTTAATGCTCACAGCTTAGAGTAGGGATTACCTGCATGTAAACATATCTAGGCTCCAGCAGATCTATCAGCACATTCACATAAATCACAGTTACATGACATTAAATACTTCAGAGATGTATTGCTCTGCACAACAGAACTTCAGGTCAGTTTATTTGAGAAGCTGTATCTACATAGAAATACATTAAGTACATCAAAGTGAGACCGCTTCACTACACTGAAGCAGCAAGGCATCATCAGGACAGGAGATGAGTTAAAGTATTTTCCTTCTTTCAGCTTTCCCTTACAGCTCAGTAAAGTTCATCTCTACAGCAAACGTCTCACTGTAGACTTTCCATGTTTTTGACTTGTGAGGGTTATCCAGCTCGTTCCTGGGAAGGTACAGTCTGAAAGATAAAATCCAATAGTATTTCTTAGGGCCTGAGGAATGCTTTTCCATTAAGATTGTGGAGAAGGCTTGAAGCTTGGCTCAAGAGTATTAACTACAGGCCTAGATCTTAAATTCAGACAGACATTAGGTAATGGGGATGAAATAGGCATGGGGATTTGGACATGAAATAGCTCACAAATACACAGCCAACCTGATGATTTGTGGTCTATTCCACCCAGGACACAACCATTACAGTAAAATTAGTGTTATGTCCAGCTCAGGGCCTTTCAAGGGAATAGACACCTGTTTAATAACTGACCTCATGGCATGCGCTTGGTTCAGTATTCAGTCAAGCTCAGCCACCATGTTCTCCCCACCCTTTCTCCTTTAATGCTTACCAAATTCATTTCTAGCAATCACCAGATAGCACCTGCACTTCACCTTTTGTTATAACACTGCTGCAGAGCTACACGACCACAGGCACACATTCCTCCTGCTGCTAGATTCGTGTAAATGACTATCTCAGTTCAGGTGCAAGGTGCATTGCTGCCTAGCACATTAGGATTAGAGTTATAACTCATGGCTCCTCAGACTGACAGGAGAAATTCAGTAAGGTTTGTTCTTTTACAGTTGTGGAAAGAATTTTACCTGACACAAGTTCATTGTTCTGCTGTCTAATCCTACCCATTTTAGTAGACAGGCCAGAAGGAGCTGAAGTCTCTTTACTTCTCTATCACTCCCCTAGCAAGACAGACAAGCCCAGCCTCTGCTGGCAGGAGCTCCCCCAGGAATTCTGGTCTCAACAACAAGCCCACAAAAGTTTTTAAACTTTTAACAAAAGCATGAGAACTAACAAGTTAAGAGCTTTTTTAGGATCCAAAACATTGATATCTAACTTTTAACATTTGCCTCGCTTAGCTGCTAAATTCAAGTTCCAGCCTCAGTCAGTTGTGCTATTGACATTTGAATAGTTAACCACCTTGAACAAAAGGGTATTATTAACTATAGAATGCTGGGAAACAAACCAATGGATTAAGATAACTGACAGGACAAGGGGAATGGTTTTAAACTAAAGAGAGGAGAGATTCAGATTAGATATTACGAAGAAATTCTTTACTCAGAGGGTGGTAAAGCACTAGCACAGGCTACCCAGAGAAGCTGTGAGTGCCCCATCCCTGGAGGGTCCTCAAGACTGGGTTTGATGGGGTTCTGGGCAGCCTGAGCTGCTGGGTGGCAAGCCTGTCCACAGCAGGAGGTTAGAATGGCTTGGAAGGGACCTTAAAGCCCATCTTGTTCTATGATTCTATGTTTAATCCACTTAGCACAGTACAAGTGTGTGCCAAGTACCTGCTCACAAGTTAGAACTGGAAATCAGAAAGCCATACAGAAGCTAAAGACTGGCTTGGTTAGCACTCTATTTCAACTCTCAGCACTGTGTTCAGTAACTGCCAGCTCTGTTCATACACCAGAAGTCAGCTTCTGAAGGCAGCCACTGTGATCGCTTACCTGTTATTTTCAATAAAGGAAGTGTTGAACCAGAAGAAAAACGGGCAGTTATCATAGCCTTTTGGAAGATCCTGAAAGTAAATGCTTCATTTAAGGAACAGTTTTTGCAGACACAAGTAGCCATTTGTCCTCAGTTTGACTTACAAAACTGGTGTGCTAGAATCAGTACATTTAACAAGACGTATCACACCCAGATCACATTTTTCATTCAATTTGTTCCCAGCCACCCAAGCTTAACATAAGATCCATATCAGAAGCAGCAGGTGCTCAACTAAGATGCTTCAGTTGCTCTGTATGAACAGCCACCCCATCTGTACAAGCTACTGCAGTAACACTTGCTATGTTCTCACTGCACTGTAGCAGCTCTTGTTTGGCTCATTAGGGTCCATTCCTACACAAAAGTAAGCAGGGGGGGAGAAAAATAAAAACAAAACAAAATCAGGCTTTGCCCCACAGAGCTAAGCCAGCCAAGACCCAGCTGGCATTTGCATTGCTGTCCTGCCTCAAATTGAAATGAGGATCTTAGTGCTGTTGTACTTACAGAGTTAGATTCAAATCTGACTTTCACATCACCACTTATAACAGGGCTGTCTTCCAAGCCAATGACTACAGAGTCACTTTCAGAATCAAAGAAGAGCTAGGTAACAGAGCAAAATATGACGTTTATGAAAACCCACCATAGAGACAGAAGGTCAACTGATGACAACAAAAGCTACAAATCATCACATATAAATACAATAGCAGTGCTAGAATATTAGCCAACCATTTAAGCTTCCCAGGTCAGAGTGAGCCATTAAGTACATTCAAGTGTCTTCTAGGAAAGCTTTTTATACCTTACACTATTTTTCCTAAGGCTTAGCAAAGTTGCATCTTTTTGAAGTTCATACTGTCTATTTATTTAGATAGTTTTATGTCCAGTATCCAGCTTCTGTGACTCAGCTGACAGTTTCATACTCTCACCTTGCAGTTTCCTTGAGTGGCACACACACATTCCAACACAACTTGCTTTTTCATTATTATCTGCACCTTCATATCAGTTCCATTGCCTTTCCCAACTCCTAGGAAGAAAGAAGTTGCATTACACTGGAGCAAAACATCTGCTGAAAACTACGCAGAAATCAAAACCAAGTACATCAATCTTATTCAAAACTGCCTTGCTACAGACTTCAGAGAACTCAAACCCTGAAAGTAGCTTGAGCTGCAGAGTCTGAGCTTGATTTTGAAGCACCAGTGAATCCTACTAGTGGAGCGGGAACGTGTAGTTCTATCACTGAACAAGAGCAGCAGTTCAGGCCCCCTAGAAAAAAAAATAACACCAAACTTCTAGTACTAGTTGCTTGTTTGTACATACAGAAACTTCTGTATATCAAGCTGAGAAACTGCAGCTCCAGATGTTGAGTTGGATGCACTAATCCTACTTGATAATTGATTACTTATCCAAAACAGCAGCTTGCACGTAAAGCACCGTTTGACCACATACCCAGGAAGTGACAAAACAAGGTAACTGCACTTCAGATTTTGTTTTCAAATCTGTGCCACTGAAATTCTCAAGTCGCAGTATGTCTGCATTCCTACCACAGGCTTAATAAGAGACAGAACAGAGATCAGCTGCCTGTGCTAAGAAACCATCACCAGATAGAAAGGCCCAAATTCAAAAGTTCTTACCATGTATAGAGTGGATTTTGAGGTTTTTTATTTTGAGTTGTCTCTCTGGTGGGAGTTTGAAGTTATACTTGTTTTTCAGGATCTCATAATACCCAACATACCTACTCTGTAATGCAAAAAACCCAGACACATTATGCAGTTTCTGTATCCCACACAGACTAATTCCAGGTAGAAGGATTAAGTTGGTCTGCACTGAGTTCTTCTCTCAAGTCCAAGGCTTAAAAGAAACTAAGCCATTTGCTTTTTCCTTCCACAATTGAAGCATGTTGTTGTTAAAGCTCTAAACAAGCTTTATATCTATCTCTAAACAGTATTTATACTTAGTGTTTTAAGAAGAAATCTCTAGAGATCAGCAAAAAGCATGGAACTTTGTGCTTAAACATTTTACCCCTTAAAAAGCTCTAGAAAGCTTTTACTTTGAAAAAGCACCAACTGGATGAGTAATTACCCTTCCATTCTATTTTATACCAGCAACTAGAGTACCTCTGCCAACAGCTTCATCTCACAGTACACAGTGAATCAGGATCTGTGGAGATGTTCTAAATCTAATCAGGAATGGCCCTGGGCAGCCTGCTCTGGCTCACCTTACTTAAACAGTGGGGCTGGATTAGATGGTCTCCTCGTCTTAGAAGGCTGGGAGCCCAGATACCATAATCACATTTAATACTGCACTCAGAAGCAGCATAAGAAATGGGCTGTAATAAGGGCATATAAGAAAGATGCAATGCAACCCTAATAGTCGATAGTCCAATCCCTAAAGAAAAGAGTACAGTAGTAGGAACCTACATCTCTGAAGCTGCTCCATCTCTGCCACCTTGTTTAAGTGCTCATAAGGCTAGGGTTAACTTGGCTCATTACAAAACCTGCTCAAACTTACCTGGGATGGAGTTTCAACTCCTTGAAATTTGGTACTTGTAGTTCTGTCAGTTCTTCTCTCCCCAAAGTAGTCCAAACTCTCCTATATAGGAAGATTTCAAGAGTGAAATCACCACCATTTCCCCTCCCTGAGGCTAACACAAACCAGAGTTAAACTAATCAATTCCAAAGGAATACAGAAGATACACAAGTTTTTCTGTTACCTTCTAGCTAGAAGGTATTGTAGCTGACTTCCTAACGAGTAGCTTTAAGTCCACCATTCAGAAAGCAAGCTGGTAAAACTCTTTGAAAGAGGAAAGCAACATGCTTAAGCAATTGTTGTAGAACCATACACATTTCTCAAGTTACCTGTGGCAGACAAAAGCTGAACACTGGTTTGTGGAGATCTACACTAAATTCAGAAAAGCAAGAGGCCAAACTGATACATGCTCCACACAGATCACCTACAGCAGACCTGAGCCTTCTGCAACCCAGGTTTCTGAGCCTGCAGCAAAGATCTGGTACAGCAAAGCAGAAGAACATGGCTGCTCTGACTGCAGACTTGCTCATCTCCTTTTCCCCAGGATGTTCAGGAAGACTTCTTGCTGCAACGCTGGCAATCAAAATAAAACCACAAGCAGTTCTTGATGCCTTGCACACCTTGGAAGGAGGGCAGGGAAGACAACTGCACAAGGCTACTTAAACAGAGACTGGCTTTAGTAGTGGATGCAAGGAAGCCACCTACAGTTTTGAAGAAGTTGCTTAAGATCCTAGTTTCTAAAGAAATGCTTTAGAGGCCACTCTCCCTGATCAGGAATAATCTCAAACAAAAAGTTCACACAGCTGTAAGACTTTCTTTTTTTTTTTTTTAAATACAGACTCACAATATTCTTAGTTTATAATATCAGTGCATTTCACTAAGTAAGCAGATTCTAACGAGGGTATTCTGACTACTGAAAGAAGCAGAAATAAAAGCTAGTTTTTACCTTTGCACTCTCAAATTGGTCACTGTGTATAAGCCAGGTACAGACCATTGTTCCAGTTCTACCTGTATTAGAAGTAAGAGAAACTGAGTTATATGAGCTCAAAGATTTGAGAATTAGTTTTGTGGAAATTAATTCCTAACTTAAAATAGGGGTAACAGGAAATAAGTGGCACACAAGTAATCAAGAATCTGTATTTCTGAGAAGAATAAAACACTGTGGTTTGTTACCTTGCTTACTGAAAGCAGTCCCTGTAATTCTTTATGGTATTACTTAAGATATTTAATTGGGCAGTAACTGCATCCTCTATTTAGCAGTGGAGAGAGTCAAGCACATCTTACCAAGTCCTTACACACTACAGCACCAGCCAGTGCCAGCTGAAGTCTCACAAGGTAACTTCTCCACTTCACTTTTCCCCCTCAGCCCTACTAAAGCAGCACCAGGACTACTAGCACACAGTCTCCAGTACAATCTCGGTCTCAAATTCATGCCTGAAACCACATCATCCCTCCCTACCCTTGTTCTTCAAGCTGGTTTTGGCCTGCAGGTAGGTTCAGCTTTCAGTTTCATTAAGCCTTCCATGCTAAGTTTTCAGCTGTGGAGAAAAAGCTTTTGTAGACATCTGGCTCAAGTGAACCAGAATTTGTAGTCACCTGATGCTACATCTAAAAAATGTGACAGAAGTTTTCAGGGCTTGTTCACACAGCCACTAATGCACTTCAACAGCTCCTGCACTACTACAGATTACACACAGCACCCACAGGTCACCTTATGCAGGAGCTCACACAAAATCTTGTCCCCACAAATCTACCATGTACTCTTTCTCAATGCCTTGTGTGCCTTAAGGATCCAGCAATACTTTGGACAACCCCCCACAGAAATTCAGCTGCTCAAAGTATGTTGCAGTGCAAAATACTCAGTATGTATGGATCACCGGCTGGCACAAAACTAAAGCAGCAGCTTCACAGTTGTAGCAGCAACATCAGTAGCTCCTGTCCTCAGTCCCTCCTACCAGGAGGGCCAGGACAGCAGGAACTTACAGAGGAATTCAGGTTAGCTCTTTCCATAAAATAGCAGCTGATTTCTTAAAACTACTTCAGAACACATGTGTGCAACACTAAACAGCATTACACTGTTGCCAGTCACAGTGCCTGTAGAATCTGACAAATTAAATCACAGAATAGATGGGTTCAGAGTACCAGACTATCCTTAAGTCCTATTTTAACAAAGAATGTGCAATTTGGGGCATACACAGGCTGTATATGAGAAGCCTTACCCTTGCCTCCTTTACAGTGAATTGCTATGATATTCTTCTCATCTTGACTCATCCATTCACTGACACTGGCAGTGAATTTCAGCATGTCCCTAGATGAGAAGAAAATTAGTGCAGACAAAGCAAAAGCATGAAAAGTTATACTGGTGCAAGTACTCATTAACAAGACTCACTGTAATGCTGGAACATTGTGGTCATCAATAAAGATCCTTTCTACCCTGTAGTGGAAGTACTTAGGGTCATAGCCTTTTTCACCTACAAAGTAAGAGCTGGTGTTACACCAGGAAGAGCAACAACAGCTTGCAACAATGAAAGCAGCTTGTGATAAAGACTGCTGGTCTGAGCATAAAATAGTGTTGAAGTCCTTTTGATGCATTTTAAATTCCTGAAGATCTGATAGCATCAACACCACACCTTGAAGTGATACTTTTCTTTTTAGCAGTCTTTCAATCGTCAGCAACAAAACACACTTACTGCAGAGATTGTAGACTTTATAGTGGTCTGCATGCTTGGTGTCCAAAAACCTTGCAACTTCCTGAAGTAACAAGAAACAAGTTCAAAGTAATTAGTGCTCTTGTCCTTGACCAAGAGGCCTTTTCATCAACCCAGTAGTTCAAATTCCTGTCTCAATTCTGAGACAGCATGACTGTGATTCAATTCCTTACTCTACATATTTATGTAAAGGTATCAGACAGCACAGCTCTACATGAGCAATAAAGCTTTTAAACATTGTCATGATTACATAGCTCATATTATTCACACTACCACTAGCCTGTGAGAGAGTTTATTTGGTTCACTGAAAGATTCCTCAAGAGGTAAGACATCAGAACATCAGTCTGTCCACACAAGATGCATCTTATTAGGCTGAGACTAAAACATAGCAATGCAGCACAGGGGAGATCACTATTAAATCATTCTGACCAGCCAAGCTCAGGACTAGGATTCGATAGTGTAATCCACACACAAGTTAGTTCACATGCAAGTTCCAGTTCACCTAGAAGTGAAACAGCATTTAGAAATACTAAACCTGGTAATGAGAGATTCTTACCTCTATAGGATTCCTATAGAAAGACTGCTTCCCAGAAGATGGAAAAGACATTGCAATAACACGATCTGTGGAGAAAACAGCAATCAGAAGTAACAACATGGAGGCAGCTCCCCTCCCTCCCCAAGTCCAAGAACAATTTGACTGAGATCATTACGAAATAATTGACTCTTACCCTATGAGTACACTGTTTAGGAAAAGCACCTAATCATTTCCAAGAGTTTTTTCCCCCCACTCCCACAATTAGCACAGCTAGAGCAGGTTAATAGACCTTTCTAAAGGATTAGTTACCAGTAAGTGCCAGCCACCACAGACAAAACCCCTCCAGTGAGTTAGGCAGTAGTTACATAGCTTCCCTAGGCCTCAGAACTGCTATCACTACCTATAGCACATACAAGCCCTCTCCCAGAAGGCTAACCCTTGAAAGCAGTAGTTACTTCAGTGTTAGTAGCCAATTTCATGCTGTGAAGTTTTATCTGTTGTTATAGGATTTCTACCAACCAGTAACATAAGTGAGATCCAGATCAAAGCCATCTTTCATGTAACGCCTTTTGTTTTCAGAGACCTGTGAAAATGGAGCAGTCTCTCAAGAGAATGACACAGATCAACAAGTGTTGTCTATTACTAGGAAAAAAAATAAACCCTGACCAAGTCATGTTTCAGAACCTCATTTTATTTTTGAGGAGTTCACAGCATTACCTGAGAACGAGTTTGATTGTGTTATTTGAATGATCTCCTATACATCAAGGCAAAAATTATTTTAGGTAATAGAAGTGAAAAACACTGTAGATTCTCCACAAGCTGCACATGAATGGGTCTTTGCTACTTCAGCGTTTGGGAGCTGAACAAAAGGAGGAGAATGATTAGGGCAGAATATTTAGGTATTTACTGCTGTGTAAAGGGTTGAACTCAAAGCTTCAGATTTCACTTTAGTACCCTGATGAAAGTAAGAGGTATCTAAAACAGACAGGGCTTTAATGCAGCTAACAGATGAGCTGCTTTAGTTTTCCACCAACCTCTCGTCAGCCAAGGAGGAACCTGCAGTCCATGCACCACACAAGCCAGCAATGACCAAGACACACCACAGTGTCACAATCACTGATATTCTGGCTTTGTAAGTCAAGGAGCTTCTTGCTCAACTAGAGGCAAGAATTGCTAGTTCTACTGCAGCCAAAGGCAGAATTGCAATACCCCATCAAGGACACAGAACAGGCATGTTGCTTCTGCTGTATTATCAGTTTCAGATCAATATGCAGCAGACAGATTTGTTGCTTGCTGTTTTTTTGACAGTTGCCTAGAGAAAGGAAGAGTAACAGCTGCCTAGATATACTACTAGGCCAGCTTACCATTCTTCTGGTTACCACTTCAAGTTGTTTCTTCTGTGAAGCCAGGCGAAATATTCTTATTAAGATGACAATTCTCAGAACTCGAAGGAGAGTAACCATTCTAGATGAAAGAGATGAATTGTAAAAAGAAGTGTTGAGCCTAAATGTAAAGCTCAAAATTATTTAACAGCTGTTTCAGAGAATATTAAAAAAAAAAAAAAGCTTTGTTTCATGTAAAAAACCCAACACCTGGAGTACCACAGTTTTATTGTTGATGGTACTAGTGATGCACATTCTAAAGTAGTAACAGAACTAGAAAGTCCCAGAGTCTATTCTAGGAACTTTCTCAGCTATCTCCACCCAGCAAGTAACAAATTCCCTTAACACTGCCAATTATCCCTTGATACTGAAGTGTACAATTGAAGTGGAACCAGCCACCTGACAAACAAGCTGAAAAGAAGTTAAATAAGCTAGACATGCTTCAACAAGAAACATTTTCTTTAATCAGTCAACAATTTGACAAATTTGAGAAACTTTGAACTCCTACTGAACTTTGGATCAGGCAAGATGCTTATGCGAGTAACTACAGAAACAGGGGGAGCTGCTTCAGCACACCCTTAGGGACAAGGGCAAACAAGCACTCATTTCTTAAGGAGGTACACAAGCACACATTTTTAAGGAGTACATACATGTTTCAGGTCCTGTTATACCTAAGGTAAGAACTTCAGTAGATACCCACAGTTCTCCACCAACGTAGAGCTTGTGGAAGTCAACCACACACAGAGCTGTCCCAGAAGCTTGCTAAGTTTCAATTTCTCCCCAGCTCCTTCCTACTCCAAGATAACTCTGCTATTGTTTCAGAGGAATTCCCTTGAACTAGAAGCCAGACAAGGACATGAACTAATACTAGACTGAAGACATTAGAGCCCCCTCCTCTGCTTGAACCAGAGCTTACATGAAGAGTTTGCCCTCTGCCCTTTTCAAAGGCAGCTAGTCAAGCATTAGTTTGCAAGTAGATACCCAACTCAGACATCCTTTTATTGGTCAAGAGACACTTGCTCCAATCCACACTAGCTAGATCAGGTTCTAAATAGATACCCCTTGATGAAAGGATGTGATGTTGCCTCTCTGGACTGCCACTGAAATCTAACTTGTATGACAAGCTGTCACCCACAGAGAGCACTCGACAAATCTCCAAACAGTCTGAACAGATTTTAAGACCACTGTTCATATCTGAAGGAAGAGCCATGAGGAAAGAAAAGCAACAAAAGCTCAGGTAAGCTGCTGGGAATTAGTTTGATTGTGTGGCTGCAACTGGAGGATTAGGTGGGAAGACTCAAAATTGTCTCAAAATTTGATATTTGGCCACGTCTACGGCATCTGAGCAGGACTGAAGAGCTTTTAACAGAAGAAGTCTTACGGAGGGCCTCAGGAGTTGCATGGGTGAGATAGCAGGTCCCAGCTGAATATCCCAGCATGATTTCTTGTGTTGCACTAGGCAGTGCAAAAACTGAGATTGTCCTACAAGCTCCATCAAGTCAGAATACAAGGTACTTGCACACCAACCCACAACAGCACAGAAACACCCCTCTGCCTCCCACCATTCACTTTTAATTACACCAGTAAGTGTTTAGATCATATCTGCCTTTGAGACAGGGTCAAGCTACAACACAACTGTAAGCCTAAAGAATAATCACAGAATCACAGAACGACCCGGGTTGGAAGGGACCCCAAGGATCATGTAGTTCCAACCCCCCTGCCTAGCAGGGCCACCAAACATACACATTCAGATCAGGTTGCCCAGGACCCCGTCCAACCTGGCCTTAAACGCGTCCAAGGACGGGGCATCCACAACCTCCCTGGGCAGCCCGTTCCAGGGCCTAACCACTCTCCTAGTAAAGAACTTCCCCCTAACATCCAACCTAAATCTTCCCTCCTTCAACTTGGATCCATTTCCCCTAGTCCTGCTATTGTCAGCCCTTTTGAAGAGTTTACTCCCCTCCTGGGTGTAGGTTCCCTTCAGGTATTGATAGGCTGCAATGAGGTCACCCCGCAGCCTTCTCTTCTCCAGGCTGAACAAGCCCAACTCCCTCAGCCTGTCCTCATAGGGGAGGTGCTCCAGCCCCCTGATCATCTTCGTCGCCCTCCTCTGGACCCTTTCCAAAATCTCAATGTCTTTCTTGTACTGAGGGCTCCACACCTGGACACAGTATTCCAGATGGGGAATAAGACGACTTTCCTTTGAATTCTGTACTGTGAAATATTATCACAGCTATATCTGTCATCTAGCAGACACTCACCTAGCCTAGATATGCCAAGAACATTCTTTATTGCCCATCATGGAAAGCTCACACTTAACAGCTGTCATACCATTCTTACCTTGGCATCTGATCTGTGGCAGCAAGGTCAGAGAAGGAGTAGGTCATATTAATTAGCAGAGTGCCCACTACTATGAGTGCATCTAAAGTATTCAGTTTGGAGCGGAAATAGTTCTTGAAGCTGAAAAAAAAAAAAAAAGAAAGCTTTTCTTCTTAGAAAGCTAAACACAAAAGACCCACTATGAGAGCAGTCACAGCAAGACCAATGCCATTTCCAAGCACTTCAAAGCATTCTACAGATCAGCCTATGAAATAGTAACAGCCAGTGAGCACAGCCAAGAGAAGATGAGGCTCTTCTCTATGAGAAGTCAACCTGCCTATCGTTCCAAGCTTGAAGCATTGCTCTTACTGCTTGAGGTCTTGCCACACTGAATTCCTTTGCTTGTGTCTTACCCTTCAACAAACACTCTCATGAGAACATCAACGAGGAAGAAGAGTGCTATAGCCAGGGAAACACCTTCAAGAATCTCTCTAATGCCTCTTTTCTTCTCACTGATGGCCAGATCCACAATCACAACTCCGATGTCCACAATGATAAGCACAACCCCAAATACTCTGTGAGGGAAAAAAATAAATATACAAGTTAATTTTAGAAACAGCAAATAATTAGTGGAATACACAAACTGGAGATTACACATCTAGGTTTTTATTTTAAGCTGATACAGAGATTGAGTCCTGCTTGTGTTACAGCTGAAAGATTCAAATTGCATTTTTTAAGTGACCTGCACAGAATATACCATCCACGTGGAACTGTATGTTTTTAGACTCAACAGTAGTTATTAATCAATAATCCCATATCTATCCATGTATGATGCCAACCTGAGTGCTTTAAGGCACAGAAGCACCAGTGCTGCTTTCCAGCTTACTCACTTTCCCTCCCACGTGTAAGGAAGAGCAGTCCCTCAGAAATAAGCATATTTAATGGTTCACCCTCTTGTAGCACCTAGATTGTATACAGCAGATCAGCTGTCACAGGCTTTCATACAACATTAAGAACCCTTATGTCAACAAATGACAGTAACACTTACAACTCCAACTTCCCATTCTCTTTGGAGAACACAGACATCTGTGTAAGACATCCTTCTCAGAGAAACCTCCCCTTTGCTGGAGGGGATAGATTCAGTACTTCCCAGACAGAGGCTCAAGTCTCAGAGTTCCTACAATAAAAAGAACTACTTCTATCCTTCCCACATCATTACAAGCATAATCTTTTACCTGAATCCAAATGACATCACAAACGGGGAAATTTTTCTCCTAATGGTACTGCAAGAAAAGAGAATCAGCATCAAGACAATGACAATTTGCTACTGATTAAGCCAGAGTACCACTGTTACTGAAGTTCATTTTTTTATTTTCAGAACTGTGTCATTGATATAAGAGTATTCAGCTGCATTCAGCCTGGAGAAGAGGAGGCTCAGGGGAGACCTCATTGCTCTCTATAACTTCCTGAAGGGAGGTTGCAGTGAGCTGGGGGTCGGCCTCTTCTCTTGTGTCATTAGTGATAGGACCAGGGGGAATGGTTTCAAGCTACGGCAGGGGAGATTCAGGCTGGACATGAGGAAGTATTACTTTTCAGAAAGGGTGGTCAGGCACTGGAATGGACTGCCCAGGGAGGTGGTGGAATCACCGAGCCTGGGGGTGTTCAAGGAAAGACTGGATGTTGTGTTGAGGGACATGGTTTAGTAGGAGCTATTGGGAATAGGTGAACGGTTGGACTGGGTGATCTTTTAGGTCTTTTCCAACCTTAGTGATTCTATGATTCTATGATTCTTGAAGCAAATACATTAAGGCAGTGTTTGGAAAAAAAAATCTTTCATCACTCAAACAAGTAGTATTTTATCAGCTACATCCTTAAAAAAAAACAGTACTCTTCTGTCAGTACTGTTCACATATTTGTCCTGTTAGGTATGGTTACTGTACTTCCCCATCACCACCCACACCATTGGAGACACCCTGTTAGAGGAAACGTTCAACTCAGTAATTTATATTGCACCTCAATCTCATCTAAACTACTCGTTTCCTTTAGGGCAGTTTGAGCACTATATTTCACTTGGTGACAGACCTTAACTCCATTATCCAGTTTAAGACAAGGCTGAGTATCTTTGAAGTGAAGAGGAAGCATTTTGATGGGCGCACTGAGTTCGTCCATACTCCTCATTATTAAGTTTAAAGTTCAAAATATGAACAAGTAACATTTATAACAAGTATACATTATTTTGTGACTTTGTCTTTGTCCAGCTAACCCTATGATATAGGTATAGTATGTACAGGAAGACTGCAGCTTCCACAGCCCAAGGACAAGCACCTTTATTGGATGCACTATAAAGGTACTCTACTCTGGCCTGCCAACATCTTTGATCAGTTAAAAGCACAAGAGTTGCTTGCATATTTAGCTTAAGCCTTTATGAAACGCACTTCTAAGCACCTTGACCTGAATTCATACAATTTAGGACAATGGGAGAGGAACTGAGATAACAGGCTTAATCTTACTGTTCTTACTGATCACTAGCAGGTTCAGACAGTTTATTCTTGATGATGCTTACCATTTGCTCCAGATACTCATTCACCTGATTTTCTCACCAGCGTTTCCTCAGTGCTCTCCCAAGCCAATTCTTTTGAGAGAACACGTATGCAGTGCAGTATGAACTACCTATTTTCCCACTCTGTAACAGATTTGTTGTTAATTGGTGAACTGAGCTTTCATCTCCATAGGTATTAAGAAGCTTCCTGAACTTGCATGCAGTTATACATTAGAGCAAATCTTGGTATCAAATGACGTACAGCTTCAAGGTATCAAGATAAGATCAGTGCACTGGTATCAAAATAATTAAGGCTTATCATTAACTTCAGCACACCACCTGCCTTCTCATTTTGGCTCAGGCATTCTCACTTTTGGGGGGGAGGGGGTAAAAAAAGGCACTTAGTCTCTCATTAGCTTACTTGGAACAGCTGTCCTGTTCATTATCCTCATCACGACCATCATCAATCTTTATCGTGGGCTCATTTGCTTTTGGAGAGCTGGCAAAGGAACAGCACAAAAAAAATAATCACATACCAGTACAGACATCAACTTCATATATTGCTACCCTTCATTATTTCAGATAAAGTAGCATTAACTACTGTCAGCTGAGCAGCAAGGAGCAACCTGGGCAAGAGCACAGTAGTAGTACCAGAAGAAAGACTTTCCATATGTTGGCACAACAGAAGCCTTTGGTTTGTATTGACCTAGATCCACTTAACTATCCACCTACCAAAGTTCTCTTTTGGGGAAGGAAGGGAAGATATTTTATTAAGTAATAAGACAAAGGACTTTGAAGTAAATCATCCAAAAGTCTGTCAAGAACTTGAGACAAGTCCAGACTCTGGAAGTGCTGGAAACATGCATATGCAAAAGAGTGGAAAAAAAAAAAAAACCAACCCAAAAGTTCAACCCTACTACAGTAAAGTACTTGTTCATAGAATGCTTGCTAGGAGAAGCCTTAGCACAGCAATGTTTTTGTGCTGAGCAGGATACCAGACCGGAAACTGGAAGACCAGGGCAGCAGCGGCTGCTGAAAACTTGTGCAGTTGCTGCTCACCGGAACTTCCTCAGAAGAGTCTCCTTAAATCAGGATTTTGTTTAGCCACCTAAATGCTTTGAATACCACAAGATGACTTCATAGAAAGTCAAATGTAATAGGCAAATCCAACGATTTGCATTTTTAACCTACTGTGCAGAAATAGTGTATTGCATAATAGCACAGCCACAGTGTTTGCTGCGGTTCTGTCTCTGGCATCACTGCTACTCACACAGAAACAACCATATGCACAGTATTTTCCAGCTCCAGTATCTCCAGGCATTGGCAAGCTTGCTCTGTTCCCAAAACTGAAGGCTCTGGAGGTATGTGACCATTCAGCTCTGTTTCCCAGCTGTTCTCACAGGACATTCATTTCAGAGTTATCTGCTTAGTGTGGGCTGAAACATTTATAAGGATGTGTTACTGCTACTATAGCACTCCAGCTGCAGATCACTTGCTTGTACTTGTATACAAGTGAAGGGAACTTAAAGCCAGCTTTTTATCCTCTACTCTGAGAGAAATAAGATAAGAACGAGCTACAACAGTGTGTTGGGCTAACATAAGAAGAAAATAGAAGCCAACTCCAAGGACACTATTTACACTGTGCTCTCACACAGTAATTCAGATCTGAATAATGCTCCCCTAGCAGATAGTTTTACTTTACATCTAACTGTTGCCCAAACTAGAAAAAGCTTTCTGCTACAAGATCCTACATCTAGTCTTCAAACACAAGGAAGAAGACAAGAAAATGAAGGCATACTACAACCTATTTCCTGCCTATGTACTGTCTAAAGAGTACACAAGTTTTTCCTCACCGAATCACAGAATGGCCAGGGTTGGAAGGGACCTCAAGGATCATCAAGCTCCAACCTTCCTGCCACATGCAGGGCCACCAACCTCCACATTTAATACTAGACCAGGCTGTCCAGGACTCCATCCAACCTGGCCTTGAACACCTCCAGGGATGTGGCATCAACAACCTCTCTGGGCAGCCTATTCCAGCATCTCACCTCTCTCTGTAAAGAATTTCCCCCTGACATCCAACCTAAATCTCCCTCTCTCAACTTAAAACCATTTCCCCTTGTCCTGCTGTTATCTACCCTTTCAAAGAGTTGATTGCCCTCCCCTCTATAGGCTCCCTTTAGGTACTGAAATGCTGCAGTGAGGTCACCCGCAGCCTTCTTTTCTGCAGGCTGAACAAGCCCAGCTCCCTCAGCCTGTCTTCACAGGGGAATGACAACTTCAACTGCTCACAGTTAGAGCAAACATCAGACTGGAAGACTGTAAGGAGAGCAGAGCAATGCACTAACTACAGAACAACTTGACAGTGGCTCCCAAAAGCTAGAAGAAAGCAGACTTACTGCCCTCAACTTAGCACACCAGGGCAGGTTAGTTGTACCTCCTCATTACAGTTCTCAACCACTTGTAAGAAGCCCAGCACAAAAGCACATTCCTATCAGAGATATCACTCCTCAAGAAGCACTGTTCTCAGGGTGGAAGAAAAAAGAAAAAAGAGAGACTGTGTATGAAGTGCTTGAAGTTTATACAACATATCTCCTCTTTGTTATGTTCAACTAAGTAAGGAATGCTAGGCAGAAGGCTGCAGGCAGCACACTTCAGCTCTGAACTCGTGCACCAGTGCAGTTCATTCCACTCACCTCGAAGCTTCAGTGAGCTCTGACCCCTGTTCATACCTCACAGTCGTCATTGTGGTTTTTCTTGCTCTGCTGGTGTTAAGAGAAACACATGCAGTTAGATAGCAGTACAAGCAGCAAGGAGTATTCACATTCTTGCCTATAGTAGCTCTATGCGCTATGAGAGGGCAGGCCTGTGCTCCCTTCTCAAGCCCCTTCCCTCACAGGAGAGGACCGAGGAGCCACCGCTCAGCACCACAACCCAGCACATCTAGCACGCACAAGAGACGACAGCTTTGTTATCTCGGCACCATCCTTTCCCCACCTCCAGCCCGTCCCCTGCTCCGGCTGGCAAAGCCAGGAACCCGGGTAGCAGCACAGCGTGACGCCCACACCTCACACCCGGCTGCTGCACCCAGCTCGTCCGATCCCGGGCTCCGAAGCCCCGCCCGGCACAGCCTCACCCGCCGGGCTGAGGAGAGAGGCGGCTCCGAGGCGGGCTGCGGGCCGGCCCCGCTCAGCCCCCGGCACTCCCCGCCCAGCAGAGCCCCGCGGGCCGAACCCCGGTCGTCGCCAGCTACGGCCCCGGCCACCTCCGGCGGTGCCGGCCCGGGAACTTCCCCGAGCGCCCTCACCTCGGCACGGTCACCCGCCTCCGAGCTCAAAGTCGAGCCCGGACACCCGCCCCCGGCGCCCCGCGAACTCAGCGGAAAATTGCGTTAAACTTCCTGAGGGCAGCCTGCCCACCTCCCGAGCGAAGCCCCGCTCACCCGCCGAGCCGAAGCGGAACCGCGAGGCAAGAAAGCGCTGCGGCCCGCAGCCCGGGACGCGGTTAAAAGGGCCGCGGGGCCGCACCTGGGCCGGGCCGGGCCCGACCGCTGCCATGGCGACGGCCTCGCTCCGCCGCCCGCCTCTGCCCTCCGCTACAGCCGGGAGCACCTCCTGTACGAGAAAGGCTGCGAGCCCTAGGGCTGTTCAGCCTGGGGAAGAGAAGGCTGAGCGGGTATGCTGTCCAGCTGGATGTGGCTCTGGGCAGCCCGCTCTGGTGGTTGGCAACCCTGACTGTGGCAGGGGGGCTGAAACTAGATGATCATTAAGGTCCTTCTCAACCCAGGCCTTTCTGTGATTCTGTGATCTTACCAATGCTTATGAGTGTCTACTGGGTGGGAGTCAAGTGGATGAGACCTGGCTCTTTTCAGCAGTGCTCAGTGACAGAACAAGGGGCAATGGGCACAGGCTGGGACACAGGAATTTCCATATGAATGTGAAGAACTTTACTGTCAGACTGACAGAGCACTGAACAGGCTGCCCAGAGAGGTTGTCTGTCACCTTCACAGAATCACAGAATCACAGAATGGCCCGGGTTGAAAGGGACCTCAAGGATCATGGATCTCCAACCCCCTGCCACATGCAGAGCCACCAACCTCCCCATTTAATACTAGACCAGGCTGCCCAGGACTCCATCCAACCTGGCCTTGAACACCTCCAGGGACAGGGCATCCATAGCCTCTCTGCGCAGCCTGTTCCAGCACCTCACCACTCTCTCTGTAAAGAACTTCCTCCTGACATCCAACCTAAATCTTCTCTCTCTCAACTTAAAACCATTTCCCCTTGTCCTGCAGTTATCAACCCTTTCAAAGAGTTGACTCCCCTTCTGTTCATAGGCTCCCTTTATGTACTGAAAGGCTGCAATGAGGTCACCCCACAGCCTTTTTTACTCCAGGCTGAACAAGCCCAGCTCCCTCAGCCTGTCTTTGTAAGGGAGGTGCTCCAGCCCCCTGATCATCTTTGTGGCTCTCCTCTGCACCCTCTCCAACAGCTCCCTGTCTTTCTTGTACTGGGGACTCCAGACCTGGACACAGTACTCCAGATGGGGTCTCGCAAGAGCGGAGAGGGACAATCACTTCCCTGTGCCTGCTGGCCACCCCTCTTCTGATAGAGTCCAGGATATCATTTGCTTTCTGAGCTTCAAAGGAGATATTCAAGACCTGTCTGAACTTCTATCTCTGTGGCCTGCTGTAAGGAACCTGCTTTAGAAGGGTGTTGGATTCCATGATCTGCAGAGATCTCTTCCAACACCAACAATTCTGTTATTCTGTGACATTCAGCCCGTGCAGTTGGGCTGAATCAGTCCTTCCCTGAGAAGCCTGCGAAGCAGCACGTGGTACACGGCTGCTCCGTTACCATATATCAAGTAATCTACACGCTGCCCGTTAGCATGAGCACTCTGTGGCAGAAACCTGCTTCTCATTAACGCTGGGGCCAGCTCTGCCCTTTTCCAGCGTTTTGCAGCACGCTCAGCAGCAGAGGGAGCTCCAGGAGAGCGCTTGGGGCCTGCTTCCACAGCTGCAAGGTTGGGCAGGCAGGGGGGGGCAGGGAGCAGCAGCCTTTGCCGAAGGAAATAACATTTTCAACGCGAGCACTGAGGAAGGGACTGCTGGACAAGCTTTTCTTGAAGGCTTCAGTATTTTTGTTTTCAGTATTTTGCCTGAATTATGTCGCTCTCCTGTAACACTTACAGATAAAAAACTTCTCAGAAAGAGCAACTCTTTGAAAGGGTAGATCATAGCAGGACAAGGGGAAATGGTTTTAAGTTGAGGGAGGGAAGATTTAGGTTGGATGTCAGGGGGAAGTTCTTTCCAGAGAGAGTGGTGAGGTGCTGGAACAGGCTGCCCAGAGAGGTTGTGGATGCCCCGTCCCTGGAGGTGTTCAAGGCCAGGTTGGATGGGACCCTGGGCAGCCTGGTCTGGTATTAAATGGGGAGGTTGGTGGTCCTGCCTGTGGCAGGGAGACTGGGGATTCGTGATCCTTGAGGTCCCTTCCAACCCAGACCATTCTGTGATTCTGTGAGAAATGAGGCAGTGGCACAGACTGCCCAGGGAGGTGGTAGAGTCACCGTCCCTGGAAGTGCTCAAGAACTGTGCCGATGTGGCACTGAGGGACACAAATCAGTGAGCATGGTGGGATGGGCTGGTGGTTGGAATAGATGATCTTGGTGATATTTTCCAACCTTAACAAAAATAAGTCTATGAAAGTGGAACATTTCTGGACATCAGAATAAGTAGTTTCCCCTTCAGGTCTATTAATATCTGAAAAAGTAGTTATTACAGACAATGCTAGTCAGCGATGAGCTAAATACATTTTGGCTATTCAAATAATTAGAGAAACAGCTAAACATGGATCAAAGATAAGCTGGATGATGAGAAGAAGCATTAGATTAACTTCTTAACTCTGAAAATGACCTTAAATACGGCAGGTCATTTGGTACAGGTTTGATCCTGCAGACCCTGTGGGATTCTGTACGTTCCTTTCATCAGGATCTTGTGGCTGTGGGACACCTTTGTGGGGAGGACTGTATCACAGAAGAGTGTGCAGATCTGGGAATTTGGTATCCTCTCTCCTGGGCCTTGTAAGCACCAAACTGTGAAGGCTGTTGAAGTGGATTTTACACTAACAACCTACAACGATCAATCCAAGCAGGGGCTGGAGGCTGGCAGGCTTCCAGTTTGGCACTCAGGCTGAATGCGAGGGCCAAAAATACAACAACTTCCTAGAGGATGCAGATGCACTTAGAATAAAAATCAATCAAACAAACAAACAGTTTTTCTCATTTATTGCCAGTGATTGTACTATAACTTGCTTTCAGTACAGCTAATCCAATGGCTCTAGCAGGTTTGCCAGCTCTGATGTATCTTCATGAGTTTCCTGATGGTCAATCTGTTTTCTTAAAACTACGACTTCTGAAGTGAGAGGGCTAAAGTAAAAACACCACATTTAGCTTCTAATAAAATTGATTTTCAAGCTCTCAGCTGGTGGAGAAAGATGTATAAATATGACCCAAGGTTCATGAAACAGAAAATAAAAAAGAAGCGTTTATAGTATTCTGTTTTTTAAATTCAAGTCTTGTAAATCAGTTTTGTTGTATTACGTTGTTTAATTCATGATACTGACATTTAAAAACCCCTCAGAATCCAGTTCTGATCCCTGGATGATTACTCATAGGTGTAAAACAGCAGAATTGACAATAAAATACAAAAAAAGATTGAAATGTTCAGTAAATAATCCAGTTATACTGGGTAGGAGCAAGATGAAGTGTGTGTATCTCAGAGAGGTGATGGCATATTTTAAATTCCAAAAATAACAGAGAAGCATGATAAACAGAATCTCTGAACTTGACAGACGTCAAGATAAGTAGGTACAGATCATTTATATCTGATACCTGTAAGAGAGAGAGCCAAGCAAAATAACGAGCTTTTTATTCTGTTTTGGGATAACAGAAGTATGGAGATAAGGAGAGGGGAAGGGGGATCAACTCTGTGCCAGTATCCAAAGCAGACAGATGGGATGGCCTAATGGTGCTAGCTCCGTTGGTTTGGCTCTCAGAAAATCAGAGAAGGGTAGACAGAGGCTTCAATTGATAGAATATTGAAGAAGCTCAGTGATAGTAATAATAATTAATGCCAGTCAACGTGGGATCATGAAAAATAATTCCTGTCAAATTAATTGGTATTTCAAAAACAAGATTGCAAGTTTTACTGATAAAACACAGGTATTTTGTTGCTTCTGTGAACAACTGTCTGGCTAGAATATTGTATTTGTTTACAGAGCTTGAAGGGCATGAAATCAATGTGGTTCACACGACTTTAATGAAAACCTTGCACACTAATCTTAAAATAAATGTAAAAGGAGAACAATCCTTAAGCAGTTCATTCCCAAAGAGATTCTGCAGGGACTGGGTGTTGTCTACTGTTTAACACTGTGTTGGGCTGTTTTGTTTTGAACCGTGCCCCCAAATAAAACCTCCACTGATAAAGTTTTCAGCTGACACAGAGCTTGGAGAAGCGGTCAGTTACAAGAACTGCTGCCAAGCACTGATTAATTGTAACATTTGGTAAGAGAAGATGAATGAAGAGCTTGCATTCCATACATCCACTGTCAGTCTCGCAACGAAGGACCTCAGGGTGGTGCAGCCTGCAGACCTGAAGGAACAATGCAACATCTTTCAGAAAACAAAAGTCCTGGTCATCTTGTAGTCTCACTGTCACTGAGAGACATTAGCCACCCGAATGAGGAATGTGTGTATGTGTCATAAAGCTCATGAGCATTTCTAGATTAACCTCTCATGTGTTGCAAATCCTGACTGCAGTGATTAAGACCAAGGCAGATCAGACTTAGAGCACCAGTGATCGTGTTGTGAAAACAAGTAACTGAAAAAATCTGGCTTAGCTGTAGGGAGTAATCAGCTGCAGGTTGTCTTTCCGTACGTCTCTGTGGCAAAATGCATAACCAGATTCTTAGATCCACAAACAGGAAAGATGTGAGGCTGAGGGCATTGCTGGAGCTACTTGGCTCCTGTGTTCTCTCAGTTCTCTAGTCCTGATAGCCGTAACTCTAAAAAGAAAAAGGACCATGATGAGAACAAACGACCAAAGTGTAGCTCATCACATCTAAGAGCTCAAAGCTATGCAACTTATCCAAGGTAAGGGATGACTTAGCACTGTTGGTCAGGCTAGTTCCAGAAAAACATCTAGGGAACCAAAAGGAGATAAAGGCAGATGTAAAAAGATCCACCTGCTTAATCCTGCAGGATATGAAGCTTTTTTGGGCACTTTGCTGTTGGACTGCAGAGGTCCTCAGAACTTGCTGTTCTGCTTCTGGCATGCCTTGGGCTGTTCTGGCCTTCTGTGTCTGCTCCTAATGGGGCAGATCAGAGCAGGTTCCCAAATGTAGGCAGAGAAGTACTGCGTTACCTGCTCAGTAAAGCCCCTGAGTCCACCATAGACCAGCCAAAGCTCTTTGAAGCTTTCTGTACGAGTTCTGCATTAAGCAACTCTGAATCAGCCCAGGAGTAGAACTTGCTCTTGCTTTTCCCAATTGGAGGCAGGCACAGAGCTCATAGTTGCTTGGCTTTAAGCAGAGAAAAACAAATTTGACACAAGAGGGCTCACAGAGTAAGGCATCATGAGAATAAAAGGCTGGAGGATGGGCCTCGGCAGATTCTGACTCAGGGCAAATAACAATAATAATAGTAATAATAATAATAATAATAATAAACAATGAGAGTAATTAAGCACTGAAAGATCATGCAAAGGTCTGTGGTTTGTTGTTCAACACGGAATATTTAACAACAAAATATCTTTTTCTCAAAGAGATGCTTCCGTTCCAATGGGAATGAGTTAGGTCAGGGGAGTTCTCTGACCCGAGGTAGGTAGGAGATCACACAGATTATCCACATGTTCCCTCTGGCCTTGTGACTAATTCGCTTTTGTACAGCTATTCCTGATGTAAATGAGATGGGCTCAGACCTGTGCTTGCCCTCAGGGGCTTAGGAACTAATTATGTTTGTTGTATCAACCCATTAGATACTCATAGGCTGCATATAGGCTTCTTAGACTGAATTATGTCTTTGCTCTTTGAACGTTATCAAAACATTCAGATCTGGCATGTTTCAAGGCCTGCCACCATTATTCCTTTGTGCACAGATTTCTGTGGTTATCCCTTGCTAACAAACCACAAACTTTTCATACGTATGTCCCGGTTTCGGTTATTTCATAGATTGAAACTACAGTGGCTGACGTCATCAGGATGTTTTAAATTTATCATACTTTCGTTGAAGTCCTTTATTGTTAGATTTGAAAAACAAAACAAAACTGCTTCAAACCTCATAAATTAACTTTGTTAAAAAAAAACAAAACCAAAAACCCTAGCAGCCCACATTCCTCCAGAAAATGCATAGCAGCTGGCTCATTGAGAGCCTGCAGGCTGCTGCTGCCTCCACACCTGCAGGGCCTGCAAAGAACACGGGTTTGTTGTCTCTGCCAGTGAGCAAGATGTTCATGGAAGGTGGGAAGTGGTGGAGAGGCACAGAAATAATGGCAAATGCATAGAGCACCTGGGTTCAGTGCAAATGAGCTGTTTTGCTTGGAGCTGGCTCTGGACTGCTCTGAATTTTCCTAGGGAGCGGGTAGGTAGCCAGACTCTTGCTGTGAAAACCTCAAGTCTGTAACTCCTTTGAAGCCTTGGAGCAGCTGGCTCATTTCTTCCTTACTGCTTTAAGAACAAACAAACAGCCAGGAACTTGTTTGGGAGAAAAACTTGTCCTGAGAGTCTGGGGATGCCACCTCTGTCTTCCAGCAGCAATGATGTTCTATTAATGCCTAGGGGGAGGTGAGTGTCCTAGGGGTATCATCTTCACGTCTTCATGCTGAGCAGCTCTGGGGAAGCCCAGCAAACCACAGCTGCAGGAATATCCAGAGCTGTCCCAGAGCCCCTCTGTTCACTTTTGACCACTGCTTTCCATTCTTGCTGTGCTGGCTGTGCATTTAATGCATGAATAGTAGTTTTTTTACGAGTGTTATTCAGCACCTACGTACTTTCGCTGGGAGCAGGGAAGAAGAAAGCAGGGTGGGGAAGTTTTTATTTAATGAAATGGTTATTATTTGCTGACAAGATCACTGAGTGTCTTGTGAAGAGGGAACTTGGTCTCCTTCCAAGTAACCAAACAGGAATTTGCACTGCAGTACGTGTGTGAAGCACGTGTATTTCAGACCCAAAAAAAAAGTTCAGCCCCATTGCCTAGAGACTTCAACATCTGTGAGGACGCTTTATTGCTCACACTGTCCGCGTTCTGCACGATGACTTGGTCGTTTCACCTCAGGGCCAGTGAAGCGGTGCAGGAACATGTCTCTCTGCTGGAGCTGCCTCATGGGAACTCAACCTCGTGGCAACCTCTCTCCAGTACTTCAGGTATTCCTGACTCTTCTTCTAGCCTGGGCAAATAAATTCATCATGAAATAGATATGCAAGGAACATGTTCCAGCTGACCGGGATTTTCCCCATGCAGACACTGTTGAGGCTATCACCACTGCAGCCCTGAACAGAACATGGGCGTTCCGGGCCTCTGGGCTCTGAGAGGCATTTGGAGGTCCCTGAAGAAGGGTTGGACTTTGAGTTCTGCCCCTACAAAGTGGCAGTCACTTAACATACATGCAGGGGTTGTTCCCCAACCAGGTTTGCAGCCCCACTGCCCCATTCTACCAGGGACCAGCTGGAGTTGGAGATGTGGGGTCTGATGGCCTCCATGGGACGCTGCAAACACCCATGGCTGACCATATTGCTGTAATGCTGCTGCTGCTGCTGGCTGGAATCCATTGTGCTTCTCTATCCAGAATCAAGATACATCCATGGGTTGAGGGGACATGCATGCTGGCCAGGTAGGCAAGAGCATAGTTTGGTGTGTGTCATCTCAAGCACTGTCTGACTTGCTCAAGATGAGAAAGGGACAACGTGGATAAAAGCAAGAGAAGAGCTGAGTGACACGGCCCCAGGGAACAGCAGGCAGACTCCATGTGCTCAGGGGCATCCAAAACAGTCTCAAAAGCCTGCCTCAAAACAAGGGTAGTGAATAAGTGGTGAGAAGAGCATTGCTTACATAACCCTTTTGTGATGAGATGGGTCAGCAGTTCCTGATGAAGAAGACAAATTGAATTTTTAAGAAATAAACATCACTGCTGTGCTTTGTAAGAGCTGTAAAGTCCTGTTTAGTGAAGAGTAATAGAAAAGTTTATGAAGGGCTCACTTATATACCTTGTCTTTTGGCCCCACAGCCCCTCCTCTGACCTCAGCCCTGTAAAATGGAGCATTCCTGCGATTGTATTTAAAATAATCTGTAATTCCTTGGCCATAATGCAACTGGATGCACTCATCTGTTTGCTTTTTTCTCTCTTCCACAAATGTCCTTGTTTGTGTTAACTAGCAAATCCCATCATCCAGCTCCGAGGAGTTACACAACTGTAAACCCTCTGAGATTTCAGCTGAGTATCAAATCTTGCTCAACACCCCTGCATTCACTTCTTGGTTCAAACTTTCAGCTCTTTCGGCGTTACGGCTGCACTGTGCTTTTTACATATAAACCAGATCAAACAGCTAAAGAAACACCCGACCACAAAAGCTGCATTCGTTCCACCTTGCGGGGCTTACTGAAATGAGCCTGGCCGTATTAAATATGAGATAAAACTCCCACGGGGAGCGTTAGTCTGAGTGATTCATATACACATTTCAGCAAGTCAGTCTTGTTTGAGCTCCATGGTCAGATAAGGTGGGTAATGATGCACAACCAGCAGAGTCACTCTCATTTGGAGAGCACCACATAACTGTTCCTTATTCTAACTGTGAGGCAGCAGGGTAAGAGCAGTATTGGGTAACAACAGATACATCAGGATTAGTGTAAAACCGCACGTGTTTTGTGTGCAGCTGCCTGTTGCAGTGAAGCATTTTCCTGAGCCCTTGATGTGGGCCATCTGGAAAGGAAAATCTACTCAGCCTTTAGAAAGAAAGCCAGGATTATGATCACTTTATTTTGCAGTTGACTTTCAAGAGAGATATTCGTATCAGGAGGAGGTCTGAAGGAAAGGCGAGTTGCAGGTATGTGGATTTAATATATGTTGATAAAGGCATAGACAAAATCACTTTTTTTTTCCCCTCCAGACTTCACTACCTATTTTTCAGGAGTCATTGCTCCAATCCATCCTTCCTGTTACCTTTCTGCTTCCACCCTCATTCTCTGCACTGGGCCTGATCCTGACCTCAGTGCCAGAATGTCAGCATGCTGCAGGGCAACGGGAAGGAGAAGTACCAGCAATCCTGGGCTCAGGGGGAACCATTCTATAACTCTGAACTCTTTTCTCTGTCATCTGAAAAAATGCCATGTGCCAGAGCTCACACCTGCATGTCTCTTATCAGTGACTTCCACAGGGCAGTTCTCTTGGTTTGCCTTGGCCCTGCTTCCAGGCAGCTCCCCTGTCACAGCAGCTTTGCCAGCTCTATATGCAGCTGCTGCAGCGATGCTGCTAGAGTTGCAGCTAAAGCAAAGCAAGTCTTGGGAGTGCAGATCTGGGGAGCCAACTTTTTTGCAGCACTTCCAGATATGAAGAGGGGGAGTTGCTTTATCCCATTTCTCAGATTTTGTTTTATTCTTTTACGATTGTTTTGTTTTTTTTTTTTGTTTTTTTTTTTAAGTGCACCACGCAGGCACACTATGAACAATCTGTACTGTTTGCTTGCACTCAGCTGCATGTTCCCAGTGGTGGTTGTTTATGTGTTTTTTTTATAGCTGAGCCTCATCCCAAAGCCCTGTCTGTGTGCTGGGGCAAAGAACAGCAACAGAGGTTTTTTTTTCCCACTTCCCCACTGAAAAACTGAAAACTCCACTGAAAACCATCCTGTGCCTTATCTGTGCTCACTCTGCAGCTCCCCTACTAATAGACAGCTCTGTGGAGCTCAGAAGGGAAAATCCATATGCACACTGAACCAGGAGGCAAAATTCCTGTTATCTGTGGGGAGAAAGGACTGCATGGGGACTATGTAGTTTTGATAATCTATTCTGACAAGGAGCACTCTGGTGAGATGCTGAGTAACTTCCCATGTGTGTGAGCACCAGAGAGAGGGGGCAGAGCTGCTGGAGCATCACATAGGGGGTTTGTTCCTCCAGTGCAGCAGAAGCTTGGATCAAACCCTCGGCCTCCATGTCAGCACACTGCACTGATGTTTCAGCTTCTCCCTTGCATGTACCTTTTCTCCCATTCTTTCCTGTCTGTGGCTTCAAGTTACCTCCTTAACAAATAGAACAGAATTACAGAATTGTTAAGGTTGAAAAAGACCACTAAGACCACCTAGTCCAACCACCAACCCATCCCATCATGCCCACTGATCCTGTCCCTCAGTGCCACATCTACACAGTTCTTGAACACCTTCAAGGACAGTGACTCCACTTTGCCTGGGCAGCCTGTGCCAGTGCTCACCACTCTTTGTGAAAACATATCCAGTCCTGCAGCATTTACTGGGGAGTTAAATGTGATTGTGATGTAGGGGAGAAAGGGTAAGCTGAGAGAGAAACAGTGCAGTCTGTCAATGCTTCTTTTCAGGTGATAAGAGATGAGTGTGTTGATGTCCTGGTGGCTGCTGCTCCTTCTGGTCAACTTTGGCTCATCTGCACCCAGGTTTTCGGTGCGTATGCCTCAACCAGTGTCTGTACAGCCTCTCTGTGATATGCCAGTGGTTATCATTTCCAGTCACATAGGGATGGGTGTCCCCTGCAGACAACGTGGGACTGCAGGAGCTTACGACTAAGTGAAGGTTACTCCTGCTGCTGATAACAAGAGTTTCACAGCATTAGGGGCTGTGCAACCCTCCACATGGCTGGACTGACATTGCTAAGAATTGCAAGCAACAACAAAAAAGCCCTTTCAAGGGAAAAAAGAAAAAAAAGACGGGAAAAAAAAAGATTTTACGGCCAGCAGAGAAATACTCCATCCCATTTCCTCAGGGAAAACTGTCTTCTTTTTATTCACTGCAATTTAAGAAGCAGGGAAAGAGGAGCTAGACATAGTCTGAAGCAATCCGTTTTCATCTGATGAGCAAATTACTCTTGGGCCAGCTCAAAGAGGTACAGAGTTTGGCAGAGGTGAGCCCAGAGCTGTCTGCAGCAAGTTCCTGTGTGGCTCCAACCTGGCAACACTCCTCTGCAGGGGAAAACAAACAAGTGGAGGAAAAGAAGCAGGCGGCTGGGCAACCATGTGTTGGCACACAAGGCAATCTGCTGTCCTGCTTGTTTCTCTCATGCCTAGAATTGGGCCTGCTCTGGTGTTGCTCCAACCAGCATGCTCAGAGCAAAACCAGCAGCCGGTTCTTACGCACACCTTTTCTTGGAAGATAATTTGCTCTGTTCTGTTGATGTAACTAATGGAGTAACATCCACCACAGACTGCTGAAAGTCCCAGCCACAGCGGGCTGATTCTGGTCTTGATTATAGTAATGCAGCTCTGAAGTTACTCCACTTATCCCAGTAGGCCCACTGCTTTTCAGCTCTTTTATCTTCCAGTTTTACAAGATGTTTTGGTACCTCACTGGTTTAGTCTGGCTGCAGTGCAAGAGCAAGGATTTTCTGCTCTTATTACCCTGAGCAGTTTCATAGTCTGCAAAATTCCCTTTGATTTCCTTAACTGAGCTGAATGACTTTTGTCCAAAGTAATTTTCCACATATCTGATGATATTCTGCAATGCTCAGATAGTGGAAAGACCATTGCAAGAAATCACTTTTCATTGGGTTCAACTCAACAGCCCATGCTGCAGGACTCACACTTCTTAGAGAGGGACTGCTATCATAGAATCATCTTGATCCATAGAGGCAGAGCAATGTGCTAAGGTCAAGAGGAGACACGCACTCATTCCCTCTCTGCCCCTCTGTTCCTATCACTGATTGAAGTGTGTTTCTTGTTCTTTCTTTTCATTTATTTTTTTCCCCCCACAGGAAAATGATATTTGTTTCCTAGACAACAGTAAATTGAGGCAAAGGTTAAAACATCTTCAAGATCTGCTTTACTTATATGAACTGCAGCTGAAGGACATCCTGGAGAACAGTTATCATAGGACAAAAAGTGGGCTCTTCTCAGGCAACGGGAGCATACAGCTTGAGGCTCCTTTACCCACAACCAGTGGAAATTTGATAGTCTATGACCAAGGTACATTTTGCATTAGTCTGTGTGGAAATGTCAGCTTGCAAAAAAGTTTAGTTCTTCCTGCAGTGTCCCTTGTATCACATTTTATTCCTGCTAAAAATTTACTGAGCTTTTAAAATGTTCAAGTGGAATGTGTTTTAACACGCAGTCAGGTACATGGAAGGAGAAGGGCAAGCTGTGGCCTTGGTGCCAGGAGGCTTCCCTGGGGCAGGATTCACCTGGCCCAGCTTTAGGCAGCCAGCACCCAGCTACCACCCAGCTATCTGCAGCTAGGTTTTCACCCAGAGACTCTGGTGCAAAGGAAAAAGCATGGTGCAGCTCTTTTCCATCAGACCTGCTTTAGACATGCGCTGCAGGAGAAGATGGGATGCAGGCACTGCAACCTGTCTGGAAGAAACCAGCATTCCTGTTCTGTTGCATGGTAATGCACAGGCATGCTCTGCCTCTTGCTGTCACTTTGATAATGCTGTCATAACTTGAATCATAGACTGTGGCTGTGATTTCATTCCTGATGGGCATTACTCTAAAAGTATGAATCCCTGCTGGAGGCGGTCACACGAACTCACCTCTAGCTTTAGAAATTTTAGGCCTTTATCCAGGTCAAAGTACAGCTGAGGTTAAGTTTCCACGTGGAAATTTAATACCGCTTGCAGTGATGCTAGATCTGTATTGTTCTGGGAGTCTGAAGTACGCACAACAGCTGGGCCCAGCCAGCTGCCCATGCCATTCCCTGGTCTCTGCACGGCACCTGCTGACAGAGCCAACCCTGCTCCCACATTCCACGTGCTCTCGCCCCACCTGAGCTGCACCTGTCCCCTTCTCACTGCATATTTGGGAATGACTCCCAAGGCTCCAAAGCCCTGCTCTGAAAGTCAGCATTGCTAACACCTTTCTGACCTGTCTGCTTTGTCTCTGCAGGCCTTGCAGAGCCGGCCAAGGTTCCATGTCCTATTTCTCTCAGCGATGCCCTCTCTCAGCTGCACGCACCCCGTTGTGTTCCCTCATGTAACAAACTGATTCCATTCTGCCCAGATTGTTCTGCAGTGTATAACAGGAAGAAGACCCAAAGTGGCTACTATCGAGTCAGGCCCAGGGCAGACCAAGAGCCTTTCCTGGTGTACTGTGACATGTCTGATGGTGGTGGTTGGACTATAATTCAGCGGCGGAGTAACGGCAGAGAGAATTTCAACAGGTAGGTGCCTTGAGGTGCCACCAACAGAACCTTCAGTGAGACCCCCAGCGCCCAACGGGTGGCAGGACCCAAGGATTGGGAAGCAGGATATGCAAGATGATAATGATGGTAACTCTTTGCATTAGGGCAATGTGTGGGTATATACTGGTAACAGGAGGCCACTTTGAAGATGGATTTATAATACCTTTTCCATGGTCATCTGCATTTGAGAGTGTATGTGCATGCATGTTTGTATGAAGCAGTTCAGTTGGAAGGGGCCTATAAAGATCATCCAGCTGCCTGGCCACCTCAGGGCTAACCAAGAGTCAAAGTGCATTAGGAGCAGGACTATCCAAATGCCCCTTAACCTGTTCCCGTGTTTGATGACCCTTATGGAAAAAGTTTTTTACCTGGAAAAAAATGTCCCCATGAAGATTAATTATAGCTCGCAGAGTTTTAGGGCATATCTAGTGTCTCTTAAATCAAGTGCAACCTATTGTAAAGCCACATCAACTGGCTCTAAGCTAGCCTACCTAGAGGAGGGTAGCTATCTAGCCATGGTGATTCAACTTTTAGCAGAGTGAAAAACATTCTGAGGAGTAGCACTGACTAGTAAGTAGGTCAGGCAGATTTGAAATCCCCACAAACAACCTGAGAGAGGGAATAAAGGCAGGGTTAATTAAATTAGAAATATCAGTACACAGAAAGTATATGTGAATATCAAGGACAGCACAGAAATAACAGGAGGTTTTAAGTTACTGAAATGATTAGAAGAATGTAATAATGTAAGATTTATCTTAAGAACAACAAAGCTACAGGATTCTGGGGAAAAACAAGTATGTATCCTTAAAGGACAAGTTGCCACAAGCAGTGACTTCGCAAAGAAACAGAAGTGAGAGTGGTCAGTGAATTAAAAATAGGTTTAAGTGGAACAGCAACACAAAACAGATCCAGATATCTTCCTTCCAGCTTCATCCAGAAGCTTTTGTATGCAGCTTTTGCTCATTTTCAGATTCTTCACTATATCACTTTATTCATCCAAGACTGTTATATCTATGAAACTGCAAGTATCACCGACACTTGTTGCCCTCATATGCTGAAATTCATATTTGTATCTACTGCAGGAAATGGAATGATTACAAACTGGGATTTGGGAAGTTCCAGGGCAAGAATGATGAATACTGGCTGGGCAACGACCACATCTATGACCTGCTTGCTAGAGGTGCAAGTATTCTCCCTCCGCTGATTTTTCCAATTCACCTGAGATAGTTCCTCTAACAGGAGCCCACTTTGTGCTTAGGAGAGAGCTCATTAAAGATTGACCTGATGGACTGGCATGGGGAACGACGTTACGCAGTGTATGAAAACTTCCAGCTCACCAGTGAACAGGTAAGAAATGGAGAGAGCAATGACTTCTTGTTTTATCCACACAGCGTCAGCCTTCAGCATCAATCCTCTACTAAGTGCCACAGGCAGAGAAAGAGACAGGCAGATCTTTCATGTACTTCCATGTTTGCATTCTATCTGTAGACAGCAAACTACTCAGTGCAGGGGCTGCACCTCTGAACCCCATGTGTAAGTGCCCCACACACCCTGCGTGGACCAGTTCTAGTCCCACCTCCATCGTTGTTCCAGAAATGCATGCACTGTGTTCCATTTGCAATTACAGCTTTCTTATGAAAAGTTTTGAAAATAACCATTCTCTTTTTTTTTTTTTTTTTCTTTTTTTTCTTTTTTTTCCCATAAATAGAATTGGAATGTGATATCAGGAACACTCCACATCACAGAAGTAATCATCCACCTCATATCAAATGTTTCTCAGAAATGTTAGCTGCACACAGACAGTTCTATCAAGAATTCTTAAGAGGACAGGTCTGTTAAACTAAAAATCAGATGACTTGTAGGTCTTAGAGGAGAGAAAATGCTACAGGACTTGTAGTTGAACCATGACCAGTTTATGAAAACATCTGCTTGGCACAGGTTCCTGCAACAGGTGTTGTGACCAATGAGCCAGGCAGAGCTTTCCAGCTTGTTGCATAGTGTGTCAAATGATTCATGGAAATCAATAAAACCTGAAGCCCTTTGTGTCAATGCTAGTATAATAGAAAGGCTACTAAAATGATGAAGAGACTGGAACACTGCTCATATGAGGCAAGGCTGGGGGAGCTGGGCCTGCTCAGCTTAGAGGAGAGAGGGCTCGGGAGGGAACTTATCCATGTGTATAAATACCTGGAAGGAGGGTGCCAGGAGGATGGGGTGAACTCTTGTCAGTTGTTCCTAGCGATAGAATGAGGGGCAGTGGACAGAAACTGAAACATGGGAAGCTCCATCAGTATACAAGGAAAAACTTCTTACTGCATGGCTGACAGAGCACTGGTACAAGTTGCCCAGAATGTATGTGGGGTCTCCTTTCCTAAAGATATTCAAAAGCTGTGTGGACACACATAACATGCCATAGGGAGCGTGCTTGAGCAGGGACCAGACGGTCTCCAGATGCCTCTTTCTACCTCAACCATTCTGATATTCTGTAAATCATAAGGCCAAAAGTCACCTGTCGCTTCAACAGCCACTTATTTGACAGGGGATACAATGGACGGAGAAAATTTGATATCTCAAAAATAAGAGCTGATATCAAAGACACATTTCACATCCCGTTGCAGGACAACTACAGGTTGTGGTTTGGCACCTACTCTGGTAATGCCGGTGACGCTCTGTCTGGTGGAAGCAGTTTTGAAGATCAGTGGTCAGCCTCCCACAGAGGAATGCAGTTCACCACATCTGACGAGGATCACGATCGATTCCTGGCAGGCAACTGTGCATTGGAAAGCAGTGGTGGTTGGTGGTTTAACAGGTATGGAAAACAGTTGATTCTACTCAGCCTTTGGAAGTACGAACAGGGTGTGGGTGGCAGTTCTGCCAAGAGTACCTGCCTGCCTTGCAGCAGATGGAGGTTGCTGTTGGCACACGCCACCTCTCACAGCTAAATCTGACATGTTCATACCAACAGGAAAACAATCTGCTACTTTTGTTATGAAGCCAAGCAGGTCAGTTGCATTCATTTTAAGAAAATAGGCCAGAATAAAAGTACAGGGGGAATGACTTGGAAGAAGAGCCTGACTGAAAATTCCTTGGAAGTGCTTTGGGTTATATCCTAAGAAAGAAAATAGTCATAGACACTGCAAGAGGAAGAATGCAAAAGTATTTTTATGGCACTTGTAAAGGGGGACATGCTGCTCCTTACTCTTCCTGGTGATATGTTTTCCATTTGGGTATGCCCACAAAAAGCAGATAGAGTTCACCAGCCTCAGGAGCATAGACATCCCACCATCAGGAGTTTTCCTACACTTTGGCACAGGACAAACCTCTTTTTTGTTTAGTCTAAGCCCCCATTGCATACAATTTGGAGTCAGTGGAGCTACAAAAGTGTACATCAATACCTAGATTCAAAGACATCTGCATTTTTAGGTGTTAATACATAGTTACCCACACTTGAGCTGAAGCATACCACAGACCTCTCTGCGTTCAGGGAAATGAATCACGTCCCTGGTCAGTACATTCAAAGCAGCCAGCAGGTTGTGTTATCTGACCAGAGTAGTTGTTTACTTTAGGATGACCCGCATACTTATCTTGGCTCCACTGACTGCATTAACCAGTTCTCCATAGGTAGTAGTAGGATATCAGACATCTAGTTTATCACAGGTGTGTCCAGTGTCTGAACCTGTCAGTGAATCCCACCCATGGTATTTCCAAACATCTGCTGTGTGAAAGTTGTACCTTGTTATAACAACGCAATGTCTTCCCAGGCTCAACACGATCTCCTTTTTCCCTCCCCTACATTATTGTTCCAAGGTGCCACGCTGTAAATCTCAATGGACGTTTCTACACAACAGGGAGGTACAGCGGATCCCATGACGACGGCATTGTTTGGGCTACGTGGCACGGGATGTGGTACTCGCTCAAATTCTCGGCCATGAAAATCAGGTCTCCGTTCTTTGTTGACGGCGAGAGCGGAGATGGTGAGGATGGTCAGGGCAGCTGAAATCTGCTGCTTTGAAAAGTGAAAAAGTATGGGATGAGTTTTGTACAGTAATAGCCAACTTGCTGCTGCTGCCAACTGTCAAAACGGCACTGCAGTAACTGTAGTTGCAGCTGTTTCTACTAGCTGAGTTGTTTGAGCACAGCCAGCCAACAATCAAATGAAAAATGTAGAGAAGAACACAGCTTCCTTTTTCAGCAGTTTTTGGGACTTCACTGCAGAATGTTTCTGAAAAGCTCTCTGGATCCTGAATGATCAAGCATGTTCTTTTAGCTAGCTGTACTCCTCAAGGGTAAGTCTTTCTCATCTTGATTGTGATGGTCAGTGCCTGAGAACATGATAACAGAAATAATGAAGTGATAAGGAATTGGACTTCATCGGGTGTGCCCTCATTAGAGCTTGGATTTGGATTAGCAGCATGTTTTTAAGCAACTCTCTATAGTCACCAATTGCTACACTTCAGTTTCAGAACACACCTAGAACGTGACACCAAGCCAGCAGATGGATGTGCTCCAACAGCTGATCAGCAACCTGACTACTTTCAAGTAAGACTACTTCAGAGTAAGCCCCCACAGCATGGGCAGTGTTGATGCTGCATTTCATTGCCCCAGCTTTGCTCTGCAGAGCCACTTCTACAGCATATGGGGCATGCTAATGCAATCATAGACAATGCTGGTAACTATATTTAAGTCTAGATTTAAATGAGGCAGATTTTATTAAATTTAAGATTAGAACAGATATCCTTGGGAGTTCACAAAATGCAATCGTGATCCATCTCTATGGTCTCATGCAATTTACCAGACCACTTTAGAATTACTGAATCATAGAACTGTCAGAGTTGGAAGGGACCCCCAATGGCCATCTGGTCCCACTCCCCTGCAATGAACAGGGACACCTACAGCTCCATCAGGTGCTCAGAGCTCCGTCCAGCCTCACCTTGGGTGTCTCCAGGGATGGGGCATCCACCACTTCTCTGGGCAACCCGTGCCACTGCCTCACTAAACCTATTGTAAGACTTTCTTTAGCAAAGGGGAATTAGAATTCAAAAAGGGATTGAAACATAAGGCATAGTGCATTCATTATCTCATCTGACTGAAATAAAAGAGCATAAATGACTGAAACAGAATGCTGAAAATTTATTTTCCACAAGTTGTTGAGAACAACAAGTCAAAATGAACAGTATTGTCAAGTTGATGCAAATCATTTAACTACTGTGTTGTAGGATGAGCCTTTTTGGTTTTTTTTCTGAATTACAATTTTTTTAAACAGGTTATTTTTCATTTATTTGCTTTTAGAACAATACATGTTATAATTTGTATTATATAGCCATAAGTGTGAAATAAAACCATCTGAGTAGCACTTAACACTTTGTATCTGTTTTTAAACAGTAGGAAATTGAACAGAAGTTTGGATGAGAAAGCACATAATGCAGGAATTTCATTATTTTGTTATCTCTGGCACTTAGATACCTCCTGTCCTGGGTAGTTCAGAGGGGTCTGCAAAGTGAATCTGATTTTTATGTCTCAGGCTGTCCTGGAGACAATGCGGAGACGTATGAATAGTCAGTGTATCATTTGGTTTGATTCCCCTGCTTTTTCAGGAGGTAAATCCTGTTCTCACTTGTTCTAGACACCCCAATGATTGCAAAAGTGAATGCCTACGTGCAGTGGGCTGGTGCTCCAGGGAGACTTTCTCCTGAAGTCCACGCCTTGATGACACCACATCACTGTCCTCTTCCCAAGAACTGATGTGGGTCCACGTGGAAAAACCTGCACCTGTATGTCTGCAGTGAGCTTGCCCTTGTGAAGAAGGACCTGCTAACAACCAGCACTTAGTATATCATTTTATGGAATCGTGGAATCATAGAATGGTTTGATCCTTAAAGATCATCTATTCCAACTCCTCAACTGATCCCTTCTGCATTTTACAATGGTAAAATCAGTGCAAAGCTTTAACTGTATGTTGAGAACATAAGAAATCCCTTTGCATGTTGTATAATGAGGCAGCCAGTGGTGTGGTATCAAGAGCAGGAAGGACAATTTTTGTTTATGCAGAAGATGCAGAGAAATGTGAACAACTTCAGGTTTTGTTAAGGCCTTCTAGCAGGCATATGATACTCAGCCTTCATTCTTCAGGTCTAGGGAAGCAGAGTAAAGACTAAGCTGGTGAAACTCAACTCTGCATGCTGGAAATCAGCAACGCTACCAAAGGGCCAGCATTAGTGGTTTGACAGATTGCTGAGCAGCCAATAACCCCCATCTGATGCCAAACAACCAAGCAGCAGCAGTCAACAGGGCTTACTCCGACAGCTGTTACCCAGTCCAATCCTCCAATAGCCATAAAGCTTCAGGAGTCCATTATCCAAAGCCATTACAGTTGGACTGACTTCAGTCTGCACCGGTATTTTGCTGCTTTTCTCAGGCAGAAAATGGGGTCAAGATCTGTCAGCTTGGGATGGAAGGGAGTCTGATTCATTCACTGGTGCTTTAGATTTGTGATGTCCACCTCATGCACTGCAGTCACTGGAGGGAGCCTGACGTTGAGAAGAGGCTGCAGAAAGCCTTAAGGCCAAGTTGGTTGGGGCCCTGGGCAATCTGATCTGCTACTTGGTCTAGTGGCTGGCAGCCCTGCCTGTGGCAGGCCTGTTGGAACTTACTGATCCTTGAGTTCCCTTCTAACCCAAGCCATTCTGTGATTCTATGAAAGCAGCAACTGGCTTAGAGCAGAGCTGCCTCTTTCTTGTGCTGGGAGCCCCTTGGAGACACAAGAGTCACAAGGCTTTGGGCAGGACCCCACAGCACCTAAAGCAAACCCTACTGAGTGTTTCAGAACCCTTTTAATCTTAATAAATACCGTAAAGTGACACTAGACAAGTACTAGTTTGATCTGAGGACTACTGTCAAGCTCAAATACCTCCCACTGAAGGTTTTATTAAGGCTTCCTGAATGTCTTTATGCAGTACATTTGATCATCCATTTCTCCAGGGTCTCCTGCCTTACGAGACTGTAAATATATCTCGCAGCACTGTAGCTCTGAAGCTGATGGATCACTGCTTCAGGGCAAATGTGCTTCACACAGCCAAGTTTACCTTAGCACAGGGGTGGTAAGTGAGCTAAGAGGTAATTGCTCTAGAGATCTGGTTTCCAGCTCATTTAAGTCAATTTAAAGACCAGTTACGTTTGATTAGCTTTGGATTGGTCCTCAAGTGCGGACATGTTCTGAGCTGCTGTAAGCAGCACACTGAGCTGACAGCTGATGGGAACACGTCGCCGTGCTGGAGCAGCTCTGGGAAGAGGCTGCACTCAGCATGCTGACACTCAGGCCCCGAGCTCCAGCAGCAGCTGCAAAATGTTCCATCGGCTGTAGAGCCCAACTCCGGCGGCCAAATGCTGACATCCTGCCTCCTCCCAGCACAGCGAGCCCTGCCATACAGATCAGGCTGCTTATGGGGGTGTTTGAAGACTGACAGTTCTCTGCCTGAACCCACCTTCTCTCATCCCATCCTCTGCTGCCAGCATCTTTTCTTTCCTTGCTTACGCCCAGCAGTGCTCCCCTTGTCCCTGCAGACTCTGAAGAGGCGGCTGCTCCAACGAACGCCAAGCAAACATCCTGAGTCATTCTCGCTGGCCCGAGCTCTGTCTCTGCTGTCAGTCAGGGTTTAGACCCAGCTCTGAATTCCTGCAGCACTGTGTAATCACAGTTTATAATTCCTGATTTTAAAGCATGAAGAAGAAAACACCAATGTAACTTTTGCATTTCACCTCCAAGTTCTCTGGGAATCGACAGATGTTGACAAGCCTTTTTCCTTTTGATTTGCAAACCAGGTATTTACCAAATAAATGTGTTCTTTGCAGGGTTTGTCCATAATTTATTTTGAACTTGCTTCAGTAGTATTACTGTCGTTTAATCGACACAGAAAATAAACCGCTCAATAAAGGCAATGATGATCACAGAATGGGCGGGTGGTCAGACGGCTCCCACTGCCCACTATGGCTATCCAAGCACTCCACTAAGGTTTCTGAGGGCTACAACTTAATACTTTTCTTTGCCCCTCCCATCAGCATGCTCTTTTTTACTATCTCCTGCAAATATCTGCACATCACTGTATTTTTTTGCTATAAATACTGGCAGAAAGAGAACATCAAAGCGCCGAATGATGAAAAATACCCCCTCCATTTTCTCTCCAAATGTGCAGTATGCACTGCTTGCACTTTCACCCAACCAGCAAAGAGAAGCACCAACACATGACATATTTCAGCAATTGCAACCAATCAACACAGCTCAATAATGACCACAAAAAATGATGGAAATTGCTCGCAGCTTGGGGTTTGTGCTTCCTAAATGGGAAATGATTCACTAATTAGGACAGATGTTTGGAAAACGGATCTCTTAGGACATCATCATCTACTAGTAGAAGGTTTTCATGAGACGAAAATGTCTATATCAATGGGGTTCATGATGTCTAAAGCATGGAAGGTGACTGCTTTATGCAACAAAACCCAGTGGATCGCTCCTGTGTCACGCCTTCACTAACACGAGCTTTCCCAGGGTATCATGTGTGTATTTTTAGACACACACATACAAAAAATAATTATATGAAAGCACTTTCTAGTCATTATATAGGAATGCGTTCCCGCAAGTCAGACTTTGGGATTTCCCTCCTTCTCCAAGCAGAAGAACATAATTCCCACTGCTCCTCTCAGCAGAATCCAGCAGATGTTGCAGACCCGCTCCCGCACACACCCCTCCTATGCGGTTGCACTGAGTCCCTCAGATCACAAGCTTCTCAATACTTAAAGTACTCCTTTCGTCCTCTTCGTTTGAGCCAAAATACCCAGGGAGATCGATCATTTGCTGCTCCGCCTCCGTTAAGCCAAAGGTGGTATTATCGTAGAAGGCAAATTCAGGGTCCACCGGGAAGCTCTGGCACTTGTCCTTTCGGTACTGGGCAGGGCTTACAGTGAGGCCTCTCTGGTAACTCTCTTTGCCAGCGGAGCTCGTTTCCTTCCGCCAGGCACCTTTGGGGTTAGGTGAAGAGCCCCGCTTACTCCTGCTGGGCTCAGGCTTTTCAGGGGCCCTGTCCTGACTGGCATGTTGGCGATCGGCGATCAGATCCAGCTTCTTCACAGGCGGACATGGCCTGTGGTGGCCTTTTGTGCCATGTTCACACATTGGCGCGGCGCCGTGGGGTTGATCCAGCTTTTCAGAGGTTGGGTTTGGGTTCCTCGGTTTTGGCCGCGTCCTGTCTTCCAAGCACTGGTCCCACATCCTGGTCCTGGAGGTATACAGAGGAGTCTGCCGGGGGGTGAGGGTGGACATGCTTCTCTCTCTGAAAGGCCTGGCCTTCTTCGTTTCGTGAAAACTGGCTGTTCTTCTAAACTGAGGGTTTCTGTGGCAGCCCCTCTCGGACAACTCACCTCTGTTATCCGGGTGTTTGAAATGAGCTCTTCTTGTCAAGGTCTGCGTGGGGCTCAATGCAGCACCGGCCTGGGAGAACGGAAAATCCAGCCTCGGGTTACAGCCTTCTCCTAGGAATTTGGGCTGACCGGCCGGCTGGTCCAGAAACGGAGATTTGATCCTAAATTTGTTGGCCACTCCCTCCTCTTGGGTTTCTGCACTCAGGGGAAGCATCGTAGTGGCACCAACAACCGTGTCCGTGAGGGGGTTCTGAGAGACGTGGTACACCTTGGTGGTCTCAGTCAGGCCCTTCTTCTTCATCTCTTTCAGCTGCTGCTGCGCGAGGCGGTAGCTGAATATCGGAGGGATTATTTTTTGGGCGTTTGGCTGAAAGTTCTCGCTTCCAGAGGCATCGTCTTCTTGGGCAAACTGAAGGCTCCGCCTGTAGGTCAGAGGAATGTGAACAGGGGCATCCCCTACTTCGGTGAAGCTGTCCCGCTGCTTGTTGCCCTGGCAGATGTTCTCCTCGTCAGAGTTTTTTCGGAAGCCAGGGGAATGGACGGAGTTCCGATGCACGGCCGTGCTGCACTTCTGAGCTCTGCAGAGCTTTCTCCACAGGGTGATGAGAACAGTGGCAAAGATGATGAACAGGCACAAGGAGATACCTGTGATGGTGACTATGTTGTTTGCTTTCTGGTCCTCTCCTGGCTGGACAGAAGGTGGGGTGGGAGGCTTGACAGCTGCAACAAAGAGCACAGTCTGTCACCAGAGTTACATTTGTCAGCAGAAGTTGGTATTTTAGAATGGATACTTCAATAGAGTAACTAATTAATACAGTACAGTAAGTGGTCTGCCTATACGATTTGCTCACTGCAGATGACTTACTGCAGATGGCTCACTTCAAACTGGCAGGACCAGATCTACTTACTTTAAATCAAGGGACCCAAAGATCATTCAAATGTAATTGTCACCTTTGCCTGTTCTGCTCTTTCCAAAAGACACTCCTAAATAAGTGTAAAACAGGATGATAATACTTGCCCTCTTTTATAAAGTACATCAAAATCCCCTGCTGAAAAGTAATGCAAAGGAGTAAAAATAACAGGAGAGTAGCACAGGTATCACTTTAACATTATTTTTAGGGTCACTTAAGGGGTGTGAAAATTATCAACTTGTGAGCCCTGCAGATTGAAGAGAGACAGCACTAACAGAGCAGTCCTTTGCAGGTGCTTCTTCCACTTCCCAGTGTTGTCAACCACACAAGACAAAGCCTTCCCCCTACACGGCAGGTTCCTAAATGAGGTTCCATTGCTCTGCTGCCATGGCTATACTGGCATTAAAACTTCTGTTGTGAACTGGAGATGGACCTTCAAAAAGTGAAAAATACTAACTGAAATACGAACATCTCAAAGATTTCCATAGCATTTAAACCTCCTTCCTGAAGGTTACATCGCAACACTGAATCACTGAGAGAGAAGTAACTCTTGTTTTGGACAAGGTCTCCGGCATTTCAGTGGCATCCCCAAGCAGAAAACAGCATAACTGAAAGCATGTAAGCTGTTCCAGCAGACAGCACTCATTTCCTAATTCGTTACAGCCAAACATCTTCATAAGGCCATGAAAATGCTGCTGGAGGACAAAGCTGCTCCGTTGTGGTGGTCAAGAGCTGGCCATGAAGCTGTGAACACAGACTGAACCACTTAAAGCTTTGCCCCAGTTTCTAGTTTGATCCAGGACCTAGAGCCTTGCATCAAAGCCATGGACAGTCTGTTGTAAATCTGGCCATGCCTGCCTCGCAGTGACTGTCCACCATGCAAAACGTGTGTAGAATAATGAGAGGCAGACACCAGTCTGAATGTACTGCCTAAAACCCCAAAAAGCGCTCATTCAGCAGCAAGCTATTAAGTGTGCAAGATGTACAAATGCACAAGCAAACATAGCTTAGAAGGTCTCAGGCTGCTACAATAATGGATGTGCAGGGTGCTGGAGGCCCATTTCTTTGACTCAGAGCTGCAATGGCAGCCCGAAAACCTTTGAAAAATCCCGCTGTGAACTAAACTTTGATCTTCATACCACACTGAGAGCTTAATATCAGCACGAGGAACAGCAGCACTGCCTGTTGAATGTTTTTGAGGATCCCTAAAACCTACACTCAGCCCAGCACCACCACACCCAGGGCACAGAGCACTGCTGTTCTGATCCCAGCAGAGAAAGCAGGACCTGCATTTGACCTGGTCATTAGCACTGTTGCAGAGTAATTCATCCATTGCTCATCCTTTTCTCAGTTTCATTTTGCTCAGTTTCTAAATACTCTGTTTTCTATCTGCAATGTGCATTGTGCTATAACATTTGGATTATGCAACTAACAGGTAGCAAACAGTGACGTTTGAAACAGGGTAAAGTTACAAGGGTTTGCTTCTCTCTCCACTTATTCAGCCATTTGCTCCATCTGCTGGACTGCTGACTGCAGACACGGTCAGGCTGGAATTGCTCTGGGCAAGTGTGGGCAGCCGAGGGAGAGACGATCCCAGGCTGAGATCAGACAGCTTTAGAAGACAATCTAGCCCCTGGTGTCACTACTGCCCTCAGCAGTCTGAAGGAGATGGGCACAGAGAAGGTGACCGCCCCTAGAGCAGGCCATTAGCTTCAAACTGTGGCCCTCTGAGTTGTTCCCCTCTTCTTACACTTGCAGGTTTACAATATAAGAAAGTCCACAGAGACAGCCTTATCTGGTGATTAAAAACATTAGAAACCTTAACAACCAACTCCTAAAATGAAGACTGACAAAATGCAAAACCTGGCTATATGGAATATCATTTGTAATGATATTTATATTTTAATATTTTCCTTTTCCTTTCACCTGACCTTTTGCTCAACACCATTTCTTACAATGCTCCACAATGCATTTCTTTCCTACCTTCTAGAAACAATATAGTAATGTTCAACAAACCTTCTGAAGCTGGTTCAAGCCAATGCTCTCATCGAAAGAGCAGTCCTGCATTTTCCTGCTGTGGCTACATGTTTTCCCCCTCTGCTGTTCTTCCATCTTCAGTGGCACAAGCACTGCAATGTCCATGTGCTATGCAACTTACAAAAACCCGAGACTACCCACTTTTTAGCTGGATCCACTCCAGTTCTCCATACCAAATTTCTGCCAGCAGAAGGGATTAAGTGGCATGGAAGCAGCCAAGGCAAGCAGTAAGGCATTGCTCGCTTTATAATAGCACAGAGATAGATAGTTTATAGCTGTAATCTGTTAAATTATAGCCTAAGAGACGAGGAGTTTGCATGGCCCTGTGAGCCCCCCTTTACCCATCCCTGCCGGGCAGTGGCACCTATGGGACATGAGGACATTGCATCTCCTACATGAGCCAGGTTCTGAGCAGACAGACCTCCAATCTCTCCCATCAAAGCAGAGACAATTTGAAAGTTGATTATGAAGCAGCACAAGAAACAGAAATATGGCAGAGTTCCATACTCTGTTAAAACCACAAGGTCCCATGCAGGTGGCACTGGAGAACTTCCCAACACCCACTACTGCAGGTTCATGAATCCCAGCATACTGCACATTTTATGTATGACATACATCTCCAGCTTTTTTACAGGTACCTTCATTGTGGCAGTAGATTTTTCCACACCTTTCCAAAGGACGTAAAAAATAAATAATTCCTCCAGTTGCAAGCCAGAAAATTACCTTTTTAATAGATTTCCATTGCCTACAGTCTTTGAGATATTGTACCAGATATAGAATCATAGAATTGCTCGGGTTGGAAAAGACCTTAATGATCATCAAGTCTAACCACAACCATACTACCCTAACTACCAACCCTCCACTAAATCATGTCCCTGAGCACCACATCCAAATGTTTTTTAAACCATCCAGGGATGGTGACTCAACCACCTCCCTGGGGAGCCTATTCCAGTGCTTAACCCTTTCTCTAAAGAAATGTTTCCTGATATCCAACCTAGAAACTAATCTCCCCTGGCTGCTGCTCCCCTTGCACAACTTGAGGCCATCTCCCCTCGTCCTGTCATCTGTCACCAGTGAGAAGAGACCAACCCCACTCTTGCTTCCTTGTTCCCCTGGCCCTGAGATCTTTCCTGCAGTCCTTCCCTAAGCCCTCAGCCACGTGGAGATTTTCATAGAATCACAGTGTCTTTACAGCTGGAAAAGACCACTGAGGTCATCCAGTCCAACCATCAACCCATCACCACCATGCCCACTAAACATGTCCCTAAAACTCACATTTTAAACCACTTCCATAGCATCCCCAGCACGCAGAAGTCTTGGAGCCCTATCTCCAGCTGTCCCACAAACACAGGTATGCTCCTGTCAACCACAGAAATGTGACATCCCTCCATAAATCAGTAGGACTGAAGGAGAGTTTGGACACTTTCATTTTACAAAGCCCTCCTAACTATACTTTGCTGGCTTTTGCAACATGAGGCCAGAGGAAGAGGAGAGCAGAGCTACGTACTCAGACACTCCTCTAGCGAGCACAAGGAGGTCTCCTTTGGGGAGCCAGCACAGCCTGGTTTCACAGGTGAGGAGGTGAGGCACTCTCGGAAGCGCTCCCGGATGCCGTCTCCACAGGTGACGCTGCAGGGGCTCCAGGGCTGCCACAGGCTCCATGCTTCTGCAAACACACAAGCTCACAGCAATGAGAAACACATCCACCTCCTTGTCCGTATGGAGAAAGGCATTTAACTATCCTCTGTTATTTAAGAAGAGCAATAAATAACCAAACAATGCAAACTGCAACACCAAAAGAGCAGGCAGCATCCAGGGACTTGCTCCCGTTCCCACCAGCTTGGGGCAAAGCTCCCATTTTTGCTTTCCTTTCTTTGCCCCATGCTATGCAGCACTCAGCTAACTGAGGCTGGCAAGAGCTGTCTGGAACAACAGCAAATAGAAATTAATCCACAAATCTTTTTAATGGCTTAGTAATTTATATATTCATGAGTCCAATTCCTACCTGGCAAATACTGCTTTTACAGCAGGATAACTTCATTGACTTAAGTGTAGTTACTCCTGATTTATATAATTGTGAAAGGACAAGAAGCCTATGAGGCCTAATGAAAAGGCAATATTGTTTTTCCTCTTTATGATCCTCTTAGCACACAAACATGTTATTGAATCACTCATCTGACAGCTTTACAGATCCCTGTTGTTTTATTTCTTGTGCTTCAGCCATTAACGCAAGATGAGATTTTGCAGGTTTATTTATTTTGTTTAAGTGGAGGCAGGCTCAGGTTCTAATGCTAACTCAATACTTAAATGCAATCTCTTTCTTGCTAAGGTAACATCCTCATCCAGTGCTCAACACCCAAACTTTATAGCAGTGAGGACCCCAAGACAGAAAGGGACCATTTCTGACTTCCAGTTCCAAAGTAACAGATGAGTCCAAGTGCAGTCCTTAAGGATAAGTACTCTGGGGACTGTCTGATTGGTCAGTTGACTCAATACCTGTCTTTAAAATGCATTAGGAAGAAAAACAACAGAGCAATTACTCCATCTCCCTGCTCAGAGATAAAACAGAAAATCAGATAAATTACAAAAAGCAAATTGGATTTGTTAAAGCTTGCTCTTTTAAATAATTTATGGTTGCTAGTGCCAACCCAGGTCATGATATTTAATTTTCTTACACAGTTGCTCTGCTGCTGGAATGCCTCAGCGCTCCTCATCAGTGAACAACATCCAGTGCTGCACAACTGTCATGCTTTGTGACTGGAAATGGCTTTGTGATTTCATGCTATATCCATGCATGCTGCAGTACATCTGCATGGCCTTGTGGAGCACGGGGGGGAACACTAAGGGGCCTGGTGGCACTGTGCTCCAGGTCCATGTGAAGTCAAAGGATCTCTGCATTTGCCTCCAACCCTACAGCAGCAATGAGATATTCACGGTCCAAAGCTTGAACAAACACACCCTGGCCCCACCAGCTATGAGCTGGTATCAGTGAAGGAAGCAGGAAAGCATGGCCATCATCAATAGTCAAACAGTCCCTCCTCCAATGCACTTCATGGTGTCATAGTACCTTGGGGTCTCAGGACGTTTTTCTTGATGTCAGTGTCACGAAGGACCCCAGCAGTGTCCCACCACTGGCAGAAGAAGAGGGACGAGCAGGAGAAGCACAAAGTTCCTTGCAGATCAATTTATGTAAGCAGCTTGATAAATCAGTCCCATCATTTCCAGTGCATGAGCTTGCTTGTTTCCCTATTTCCATACTCCCTGCTTGTTTTAGCTTCTGCTAATAACAGTCAGATAGAGGGCCAGATCCAGAAAGGTTCTGGCTGCTTCCAGTGCTGCTACTTGTTATACTGGAGGGTGCTCAACATTTGAGGCCCCGCTCAACTGGAGGGGCCTCTACATTTGAGCCGGCAAGCTTCAATGTACATAACATTTAGGATGGGTAATTTTCTAATTCTAATGTCAAACCCAGGACGTGCCCATTGCTTTCAGGCTCTTTTCACAGAGTTCAGCTTCAGCTGAGGGCATGGAGTTCCTTAGCTGGAACACTTGGCATCCATAGCTCTGGGGCTATGAATGTGTGCCTGCAGCAGAGCAGGAGAGCAGGAAGCGCTCCAGCCCCTGTGAGAAACAGAGAGTTAAACCCTGCAACTTGCTCTGCAACCTCCTGCAATTACCAGAATGCAAAAGAAAATGAAGCAGAGTTTATTCTCCCCCAAGGAAACAAAATAATTAACCTCCATTTAAGACAAACAGATCCAAAGCGCCAGGGGAAAAAACCAGAAGGTATGCAGTGCAAACTAGCGCTAATAAGTGTGAATTCTTTCTATACGCATTTGAGGAATCAATTATCAACATGAAGACATCTCATTGATGAGTTAGTTTGAAATAGCTGACAGTTGGCAGATCTGTCGACATGAAAGATAAACTCAATTAACTGTGTTAATTGTTGCTCTGCTGAAGTATTTCCCCTCCAACTTCTGTATTTCATCCTCATTCTGTGAGACTGTGTGTCTGTGATGCTATCCAACAGCAGAGCCAGCAAGGAATGCTCTGCATCACCTTCCCAGCCTCCCATGTATGACTGTCCTAAGCTCTCCAGCAAGACCAGTAATATGGGATAAAATCACTATTTACAGGTTCACGCAAATGCCTCTGCTAGCGTGGGGGAGTGCAGGCTACTTGTGAAAGCTGAGATCAGTTTCCAGGTCTTGAGACCAGGTGCAGTGATGTTTGGATGAGACCTGGGAAAACATTCCTCTCACCCATCCTGTGCTTTTCTATGGGAATAAAACCCAGGTGAGCTGACATGGTGGCATGCTCCAACAAGCTTCTAATTTGGACAATGAAAGGACGATGATCCCTGTAAAAGAAGAAAGCCTAGACTGTGCCTGGGCTAATTACAGACTTTTCCCCACAAACCAGCACCTTTAAGAACTGCAGGAGCATTGCCTAAAATCTTTTCTCAGAAGCTCAGAGCCATCCCTGTGACTCCACAACACCTGATGTATTCTTAAAATGCTGGGGATACGGAGATGTAGAACTCAACGGCGTAAGAGAAGTCGACTGGGGCACAAACTGTGCTTCCCCAAATTAGTCTGTTTCTAAATAAATGCAAACCAAAGAGCAATTCAGGCAACAGAGCTAATTGGTTCCCAGATCTTCCTACAGATAACTGGCAGGTCTGATTCATACTACTTTACTCAGGGAGCAAGAAGTTGATGGGAGTCTTGTATCCTTGCCTGACTCCTGGGTACTCCACTTACTCCCTGTTTACCAACTACTGCTCCCTTCACAAGGTCTTTTCCCACCTTCTGCTTTCCGTTTGAGAGCAACATCTGTACTTCTTGTGTACAGCAGCTTCTTTGGATAGTTGGAAGAAGTCAGATGCCAGAGAAGGTAACAAAACTCATCCCAATAAAGGCAATAAGCTCCACTAGGACTTAGATCAGAGTTGAAACTGGCCTCAGAAGTGTAGCTAAGAGCTGTAAAAAAAATTAACACTGGAAATACACAAAAAGCGTGTCCCTTTCTATGCTGCAGCACTACTGATTAATTTTATCAGGCATCCCAAACGACTCCAGCTTGACAATGGCTAGGATCTAGGATGTTTTCCTAAGGAGAGCAGAAGTCTCACTGCTGGGGGCTCAGAGTCTAAGCATGTAAAGCACAGGATAACACACTGAAATGAATGAGCCTACAGCACTTCTGCTGCTGGGTAAAATCATCTAGCACTTTTCTTTCTCAGACATTCAGACGATTCCGTCAGATGCAGGGAACTCTGCATGGCTCTCTCTAAGTCATCTGTGGGAAACAGTTAGCACCCCACTGAGATGAATTAAGTGACTCACATCTCTCCTATTTTTTCACAGGTTCTCCAGCTGGAGTCTACAGAAAGTTACACAAGCACTGGCTCACATCTGATAGACATTCTCCCCACATCTAATAGGTAAGATTCAGAGTCTTGGAAAGCAGGGGCATTTTTGTGACACTTGCTCTGAAGCTGACGGCTCCTGCTGGGAGAGCTGTTGCTCTCTATGGGTCATCAGGAACCTTGTCCCTACTGCAGGCACAAAGCAGACAGACTCCTGCTCCACGGGCTGCCCGAGCCCTGCCAAGGATGAGGAGTAATGAGATGGATGGAAGAAGGGTCAGGAACACAACTGATGCCTGACCTATGGAAAACGGGTAGTTGCAAAATAAACTATATCTCATCTTCTGCGGTTTGGATGAAGATAGCTTTAATGATTTCAGATATTTCATCTTTTACAAGACGATACCTTTGTTTCATAATAATAGACTGTATTCTAAATGGAGTAAGAACTGGCTGAGCGACAGATTTGATATGCAGTTGTCAACAGAAAATCATCACCGAGTGGGAATGCATTTGGAGAGATTTCAAAGGAATTAGTATAATGCTTTGTTCTGTACAACGCTTGCCTCAGTGACAGGAAAGTAAATATAAAATCGTTAATGAGAAAATATGTCACTACTGTGATGACATAAGTACATAGTGCATGGGGCAATGGAGGTTGCCAGCTAAGTTGTAAAATCAGCAAAATGTAAAACGTAGGCAGAAAGCACAGAGATTGTAGAATGGTAGATTGTAACTAAGAGGTCACATGCAAGAGCAGCTTGGGAGGCGTTTGTAGGGTCAAAGCCAATGCCATCTGTGGAATTAAAAACTGAGGAGCAATAAGTCAGGGTAAGGAGAGTGTTGCTGCTCAAACGGCATCGGTGAGGAGGATGTCAGAAGGCACCAAAGTCGGTGACTGTGTAGTGAAATTAAAAGTACTGTTAAAAAAAAAAAAAAAAAAAAGGGAAATAGAGGCAGATAGAGCCAGAAAATTAATTAAATCCTGAAGAAAATGCGTTCCAATTAAAGACTCAATCTTTTCAGCTTATTAAAAAGAACACTGAGATTATCTGGAAGGACTGACACAATTTGGACGTGCAAATGCTTCTGAAGGGGAACACAATGGATAGGAAACAGCTGTCTAGTCTAGCAGAGAGACTAGCAGAAGAGCCAGTCACTAGAGGATGAAGCTAGATGAGCTTCGTTACAAACTGCATGCCACATCCTTTCTTCTTTTACATCAGAGCACAGTGTTGAGAGAAATTACCAGAAGGGTCTCTGTTTGGTGGTGCCTTCAGCAAAACACTGGATGGCTGCGGAGGATGAGCAGCAGTTGCATGCAAAGACCGGCTGTGGGCTCCTTACCAGCTTAACTGGATGACTGCAATGGCCCACGCCGCACAGGAGACCACAGTCAACGATTTAACTGCCCTTAACCTGAGCAAGCTCAGAAGCACAAGGCAGAAGAATATCAGCGATCTGAGCAGAGAAGCACTTTTTACATGGAGAGCCATCAGGGGTGCAGGTCTACCTACAGTGCAGTGAGGCACGGTGAGGGGCTCTGGAGAAGGCCTCGTGAAGCAGCTGGCTGCCATCACCGGGAGCGGAGGCTCCCTGCACCTCCCTCAGGGCCAGAGGCTCAGGACAGGGCCTTGTGAGGCGGTCAGAGGCCGGCAGCCATCTCTGGCTCCGCAGGCTCGCTCTGCGTGCCGCGGCTTCAGGCTGACGCGCTCCTCCAAGCGCAGCCCGCTCCTCTCAACGCTGCCTGGAGGCTTTGAAGTTGCACAGACACGAAGACAGATGAGCTGCCGCCTAATTAATTTCAGTTTGACGTTTTATTTACGGCTACGCGATGTGGTTACGCTTTCATCGGCTTTGTGGATGTGACACCTCTAACTTGCCAGCTATTGACTTCAGGCCGTTCCGCACGCAGGTAGCCTGATTCTTTCGACTGCAGTCACAAGGATGGTGCTACCGCGCAGCCCAGGAAACACAGCAAATTGCAGGGAGTTGTTGCCTAGGGTGGATTTCACCAATTAAAACGGTCAAATATTGGACACAGAAACACAGCTATGTCATATCCTGCATATTCATCTCTCTGGGTAATTAGCTAGATAGTATCAGCGTGACATAAAAATACCACCCAAGCACAGAAGAAGAATTAGAATTCTCTCTTCCTTTTTCCTTGAGAATTACCTTGATTAAGGAAAAACGCTTTCATTTTTAGGCGGACTTTCTTGTGCCAAAGAGAGAGAGTGCCAACAGAGAATATAGTTGGAAAGTTAAGCAAAAGAGAACTACGTACCACGTTTGGCATGTGGTGAAAATAGAGGTCATTCTTAGTACAGATTGTTAATTAAAGGGCTAACAGTTTTAAAATTTGTGAGATAGCCTGAAGTAAAACCACACAACGCTAGAAGCCTTGTTAAAGTAGGTTGTGCCTGGACCACGTGCTATAGAACATCTTCCGTGCTCCTGGCCCCAATGATCTCCTCAGAGACCTGCCCAGGAAGTGCAGTGACCCTTTTTTGGCTTCAGACCTGCACTTCCTTCTCAGGAAGACCAAGGGTGGGGAGGTATAGAATATATCTCCAGCCTTTCAAGCCAAGCTCTTTGAAGTGTGCTCATGGGAAAGATTAATTCATTACCTATGGACGCAAGCCTGCACCAAGCCTTCGGAACATTTACTTTTCTGTTCCAGGATGTGGGAAACACAGCCTAACCCAACTCCTATCCCCTCATGTAAATGCAGCCCATCCCTCGCTATGGCTGCCGTCTACAAATTAGGGAAAAAAATGCATTTGTCTTACTCTGCTTTGCTACTGGGATTTGTGGACAATGCCAAACCTTGGACTCCTACCCCTGAATGACTATGAGGGTCCATCTATGTGCGTTGTAGAGATATAAACAGATGCATGGATATTCCTTAGACAGGACTGAGGAACGGCCCAAGTTCATCCCCATTTACGATCACTCCTTAACTGTGACCACTTACACTCCATGGTTTTGGCTTCTGCCAACCAGCACTATCCTGAAGAATGCCCAGTCATGGCCAAAGGACTACACAGACTACAGACTGTCCCCAGCTAGTTGTATGCATCTAGTGTTTGCTTGGAAGAAGAGAACTTAGATGTGCAGATGTGACTCAAGATTGTCAGGTGGCCTTACTGATCATAAAATGTGCCATGATTGCTTTTAAGCAGCAGCTGAGACATGGTTGGAAGGGTGATAGAAAAACCCACAAGTGTCTGTTGCTATAGCCGGACGTTGATTCATGTGACCAAAATTTATGTATCTAGTAGGTAGGTTTTTAATCTCCCACAGCAAATGGTAGAGAAAAAGATAGCTAGACATGGACTCAGCCCATTTATCTGCTATACCTATTTTTATATGGGATGAATCACCCTTGTGAGATGTCTGTCTCTCTTGACTAAATAGGTAGATGGGTTCTCAATGTTGGACACTTGACTTCTAGACACATAAATGTAGTATCTCTGTATGTACAGAGATTAGATTTAATGTTTCCAATGGGTCTGATCTACTGTTGTGCCTTCTTAAATCACTGTGAAGGCCAAGTTTCAGTTTTACTGAAACTAGATAGATACATCATTTTAAATATCCCAAACTGTTTTGGTTTAAGTAGTTTCAAGCTACCACTGTGGCTTTTGTTACTAAATGTATGCCCCTACACAGGTCTAATCCAATTTGTTTCCATCTACCTCTCCAACTCTTTTTTTCTCATGCAGGAGACCCAAAAAATAGTTATGCAATAGAGACAATACAGTCAAACCCATTTATCATTATCCACGTTGGCTGGAAAGAATGCTGATATTTGATAAAAGAAGACAAACATTGGTACAAACCCATATTCCTTTCGATCATCATACACTGCTTAACTCTTGTTGGGAAAAGGCTTCGGTTTGAGAAATTATAGAGGTCAAAGCAGTATTTGTTCTTTCCCACATCGAACAAAGTGCAGTTAAATTCTGTCCTGTTGTCTCCTGGGTGAATGGTGTTCTCATACAGCCAAGCTGTTCTCAAACTAGGATGCCTGAGAGCCTCTTTATAGACAACAACTTTTCCACTGATAGAAGTGCATGGTGGTGAGACTATGAAGACCTGAACCAAGGTTCTGCACACTGCTTCTGGTGCCACAACCAGTCTGTATCCAAATTTGTGGAGATCTATGGGTCCCATAGAGGCAATAACAGAACGTGTTTCTAATGATTTCAGTAACACAGTGATGTACATTTCTTGACCAACATGTGGGCAGTCAAACTCTACCCACTGGGATCTAGAGAGTGGGATTCCTTTGCTAGTTCTAATGCCCAGCATCTCATCAGAGCTTACTCTTCCTAGTTCATAAAGTGTGCTGGTGAATATCACATCTAGTGAAACCAATGTCTTGTTCATGGCACATAGCTGCTCATTTGTAAAAACTCCAACCTGAAGGGAGCTCCCAAGCACCTCTGAAGTCTTGTTCAAATCAATGTGAAATACAGGCCATTCCACATGGAGGGTGGATGTTCTTCCTCTGCTTGCAGCAGCACTGCTATTATCACTGGGAGAGATCATTCTGAACAAAAAGTCTCCAGCACTTGTGAAATAGGAACATTCAAACTCTACCATCCCCCGGGACTGATTTGCTGGAAGCTGTTTTCTTGCAATGATCTTGTTGGTGTTGGCATCCAGCAGTAGGATGGACAGGTTCTCTGCTGTCTCATTACCACTGTAGTAGTGGTATTCCACAGAAACTGTGTCGTTGCTGAAGGCTACATGACCTGGGTGCTTCAACAGGAGGTCCTCCACTTCACCAAGAACTGAAATGAAAACAGGTTAACAACAGCATTAAGAATCAAAGCAGCAGCCAACTGCTTATGAAACATAAAGAAGAAAATATGTATTTATGAAGTGGATATTTAAGAAATGGCTGTTAAACTCTTAAATGTGAATGAATCAGTTCACTAAAAAAAAGGTCCTAGCTAGAGCAGTTATAGCTCACCTTTCCTTTGTGCAGGGACGTGATCTGCAAAAGCTCAAAGTCCACTGTAGCAACATGTTTAGGAAGGAAGGTTAAAAGAAGGTTTCTCAAATAAAAACAAAAGATGTACAGAAAACTTCAGTTCTAAGGATAGACCATGAAAATGCTCAACTTCCCTTCACTTGTAGACTCTTATAGTCCATTTCACCATGATCAGCTGTTCTACCTTCTTTAGTGGTAATGCAGTAAAAAAACCACAGTAGTTTCTTAATACAGAAACATGAAAAATATCCCTCAAATTAAATAAGATAGTAAATCTGCATGATGCTTTTTGAAGCCTCTTCTCTTGCTCTGTCTTATGAATCTTTCATTTTGCTCATTTGCATCACAGACACATGAGTGAAAGGGCTGAAAATAACAGTGATGGTGACTGCAGCACTTTTCTTGTCTCAGATGTGGTGCAACATGTCTAAATGACATCATTTCATAATAAATGGCACAGTCTTTTTAGATGCACTTCTTGCATGACCATGTTTGTGCAAGTTGCCAAATTATCCCGAGACATGCTGTAACTAGTGGGGATAGATGATATCTGAAGCATTGGATTGGGAAGATCACATTCCTGCTCTCAGCTCAGCTAGTTTTTCTGTGTTGCCTGAAACTTAAGGATTTCAGACATTGACAGGTTACCTGAAACATGGGAACTACATACACCTATCCCAGATACAGAATGTGCTGTGAGACATCTCTATATAATAAAGTGTCTGGAAAAGGGCTTCTGAGTCTTGGATGGAAGGTGCTCTGGGAGCATAAAACCTCAGTTAAAGCAATCCTTTCATAAGTAGTATCAACTAACAGTACTTCAACTTGTTAAATCTGTTACATATGTCTTAAGATTACCTCAAAGAAAGCTTTGCTGGAAAAACACTGCAAGTGCCAAAGCAAGCACTCGGCATTTAGGAGTAGCAGGACTCATCTTACAGAATACTAGACAGCTACTACTGTAAGCTTCAGTTTGAGTTTGTCACCTTGGATTCACTTTCCTGTCAACAGAAAATGAGTTTCAGGAAGAAATTCATCTGACCAGCTAAGGCCATTTACGTCAGGGTGAGGCACAGCGTACACTACTAAGACCCACCAGCTATAATGTGGTTAAAATAACCAGCTCTAACCACATCCATAATGTCTGAATGAAGACTGTATGCACAGCCTACATACATAAATCACGTATATACTCTTACATACATGTATTGTAAGTCAGTCTTTCATCTGAGTGACTCAACACTACTTTTTTTGCACAAGATTCTGCCTCATTTGGCAGATGGATAATGCTTGTTACCAGAGGGTCTTTTATTCTCGTTCTTCCTTGGGTGGTCCCATGTATTATTGACTGTGCACCGTTCAAAATTCACCTTGATAACACAGAATTATTCATTTTCCCCATGGATCCTGCTATTGTGCTCTTATCATAGTATATTAGTGTATTAGAAATATTAATGAGTTTATCCCTGCAATGTTCCAGAAAGATGAGTAAATGTCACTATTCTTGTTTAGAGTGTTAGGAACCAAGGCAAAGACATAAAGGTGAAAACTGTCAAACATTAACTAAACAACCATCTTTTAACACAAGAATGTGTGAGTGGAGAGCCCAGTATATGCAGCTCGAGGGCCTGTTACTATAAGCATGTGGAAATCTGCTGGCCTGGGCTGAAGCATGCACAGTATCATGTGGGGCTGGCAAGAGGAACTGAACGGACATGGAACATGTTTGACCCTTTGGAGAACTTCATTGCGAACTCATCTGCAAGGACTCAGATATGGACCAAGTCCAAGCAAACCTCCATATGGGGAACAAAAAGTATGTCCCAGAGCATCATGAAGTTTTGACAGCTGTGTTACAGTTTCCCAGTGAAATGCTTACAAGTTGCTGGGTTTTTCTTGATTTGAACATGAGCAAACCTACATATTTCTCTATAAAGGACTTGATCAGATTCAACTTGGCTGAAGTGTTTTAAGAGAAAAACAAATCAGACCATAACAAAACCTCAACATGAAAAATTTCAACATCAAGCTTCAAATTTTCAAGAAAAACATTTGTGTGATAGTAATGAAAAGCACTGAGAGAAAGACCAGGGGTCTGCCATGTAGCTCTCATCAACCCTCATATGGATTGTTGGAAAGTGAGGAAAGCAAGTATTACTGGAGGACGCCTTTACAGCACTGCAGAGTTCTGCCTGGTGCACTGCAGGTCACAGAATCATTCTCCCATCTTCATTTAATAGCAAAATTTGCACTTCTAGGTGCCCCATGTAACAGTTTTCTGCAAAAGGCCACTCACAGTCAGCAAAAGTGAGCTTCCACTGCATGCTCCTTCAACTGCCCTCCAGCCTACTGCATGTGAACATCTCTGCCATAAGCCAAACCTCGGCCCCAGGGGCAGTTTTCAATTTGTGTATTTTTAGTTGTCACTACAGTTTTTGTCCCACTGAATGGAGCCTGGCTGTGGCACCAACCAAATGCCACAGTGGTCTTTGCAGGAGCTCCCTCTTAGAAAGATCAAAAGGAAAACCCTGTTTTGTTGAAGAGTGAGTGGCATGCTGTTCTGATATTTATTTATTTTTAATTATATTTAAGCCAACTTGGGTTGTGATGTTGGCTTGTCAGCAACCAGTAGCACAGGGCTATGAAGAAAAAGCACCAGAAGCACCAGAAAAAACAGTAAGAAATGAGAATACAGTTTTGTTGTATGCCTGTTTTGGTTTGGTTTGTTTGTTGTTTTTATTTTATAGCATTGCGGTCATTTATATTTAATCGTTTAAAACACATTTGAAACAGTCTTGGTGTAATACAGATAAGCATATGAAGGAAACAGTTATCTAAGAAGTGATTTGTATACACAAAACTAGAAGTTATTTTCTGAAGTATGGACTACTCTTCTTTAGAAACAAGGGAAAATATAATACAGCTAAAGTTTGCAACAGAGATTTAGCTGTTCAACTGCACCTTTTAGCTACTCACTCACCTTTTAACTACACACCCTCTATAAAGTTCCGGAATAATAGCTTTTACCTCTGAGTCAACTAGTTGTGAATGCCTACAGGACTGGCACACCAAGAAGCAGTGGATATCACAATCATTCACCTCCCTTCTTGGGTTAAGTGAACTTAATGTTATAGAACTATAGAATCACCAAGGTTGGAAAGGCCTCCAAGACCATCCAGTCCAACCGTTCACCTATCACCAAAATTCCCCCATTAAGCCGTGTCCTTTAGTGCAACATCTAGACATTTCTTCAACACCTCCAGGGATGTTAACTCAATCACCTGCTTTGGGCAGCCCAGTCCAGTGCCTGATCACTCTTTCAGAGAAGAAATTTTTCTTAACATCCAACCTGAATCTCCCCTAGTGCAACTTGTGGCCATTCCCTCTAGTTCTATCGCTGGGAGAAGAAGCCAACCTCCACCTTGCTGCAACCTCCCTTCAGGTAGTTGTAGAGAACTATAAGGTCTCCCCTGAGCCTCTTCTTCAGGCTGAACAACCCCTGTTCCCTTAGCCACTTCTCACAACACTTGTGCTCCAGACACCTCCATAGCCTTGCTGCTCTTCTCTGGTCACGCTCCAAGGCCTGACTGTCTTTCCTGAAGAGAAGGACCTAAAACTGAACAAAGTACTTGAGGTGTGGCCACACCAGTGCAGAATTCAGAGGTGTGATCACCTCCAGCTCCTGCTGGCTGCACTATTTCTGATACAAGCCAGGATGCCATTGGCCTTCTTGGCCACCTGGGCACACTCGCTGGTTCATGTTTAGCTGAGTGTCGATCATCATTTCCAGGTCCATTTCTTCCAGACAATCTTTCAGCCACTCTGCCCCAACCTTGTAGCTTTACCTGGGGTTGTTGTGGCCCAAGTGCAGGACCCAGCGCTTGGTCTTGCTAAATTTCATCCCATTGGCCTCAGCCCAGAGATCTAGCTTGTCCAGATTCCCCTGTAGCACCTTGCTACCCTCAGGCATATTGACACTTCCTCCGACCTTGGTGTAATCTGCAGCCTTACTGAGGGTGCATTGAATCCCCTCATCCAGGTCATCAATAAAGATATTAATCAGGATGGGCTGCAATACTGACCCCTGGGAAACACCATTCATGATTGGCTGCCACCCGGATTTAACTCCATTCACCACCACCTCTGTGCCCAGCCATCCAGCCAGTTCTTAACCCAGCAAAGGGTGCACCTGTCCAAGCCACAGCCTGCCAGCTTCTCTAGAATACCACTGGAGACAGTGCTGAAGGCTCTTCTGAAGTCTAGGTAGACTACGTCAACAGCCTTTATTTTTACTGTATTTCCCATTCAGTGCACCATTCTTAACTTTGCTAGTCAACTCTGTCTTGTTAAAATAACACATAGTACTAAAAGCAAGTGTCTTCTGTTAGACTTGAGTTCATCTAAAAGAGGGCAGTCCTAAGTTCTTTATGTCTTCTCATGATCCCTTGTTCTAGAGTGGAGGTGGAACACACACCAAGGTGTCTGTTTTCTCACATACACAGGAAGAGCAAACTGCACACTTTCTTGGTCCATTTCTCTCCTTTGTAAGACATCTTCAGCCTTTTGATGCATGACCTACCTACTATCACAGCTCATGTCATAACTGGGAACTAAAACAGTCCTTTTTCCAGTTTCCCATGCTATAGCTATTTCAGCAATGCATGACTTCATTCTTTATCATGGTTTGACAATGTACTTCAACTGGGAGGTTAACAACTTTTAAGTTATGAATGTAATTTTTGAAAATCTATGTATTATTTATAAACTAAGGATCTTACTTTCAAAATTTCTAAACTGAATGTTGACTCACTTTACAAATCTACCTTCTATGCAGTACATTCTTAGAAAAGATAGATGCCATGCATAGCATGCCCCTCAGCTTGCAACCACTTTATAGCTAACCCAAACTAGATGTCCAGCTTCCATTGGCAGCTGAAGGTGAGAAGGAGGTGCTTTCTCATCCTTAGAATCTCAGGCTGTGGTTAGGTTGTAACTGTCCTCCAGATGTGCTGATCTGTGTGTGAACTACTCAAACAACACTCAGACTAATTTTACATGACCAAAATGGAATGAGTATGAATTCCATCCTTTGGATTCCTACACAGTCAGAGGAGGCAATACCCTTCCTGTCCTCAAAAGTTTTCTCTGAATTGGTGGGTGAAGTCCATCACATGGGGTCTCATTCAACCATAGGAAGTGACCTGCACTATAGATGGTCACATTTCATCCAACCACTGTAAGCTACTTTCATAGAAATGGGCAGTTGTACGCTGTGGTTCCTCCCACCTTGGTACAGACACTTAATTGATCTCTGATCTATCATCTGCCATGCATTAAATGTTACCAAATACAAATCTCAGAAGAGAGCAGAGCTCCTGCTACTGCTTCTAACACAGTTAGTCCCTTGATGAGGCCCACAGAAATCTGCTCACTTATCCTGCTTCCTTCACAGAGCAAATTCATAGCAGGAAATGTTCCTGCCACTTTGACACAGAGGAGCAGCTCATGAAAGCTGTCTCTTCCACCTACATATTACATAAGGCCTTGACTACATCCTGGGCATATCACTGCTGGCTTGTGTGAGCAGTGATTTTTTGTGATTTTATTTCAGCAGACAAAATGAAAACAGCACTATCCAAAACTACTTTATGAATATGCAACTCACAGTTCTCCCTTGTAAGCTCCAATACTCACCATAGTCACAGAGCATTACTAACAATAGATTTGAAAAATCTTTCAACATCTGTTTCATTCTGACCAGTGAGATCCCAGGTCCTTTTACTCCTCATGTCCTTCTTCAGCTCCAAAGTTCTAAAGTGCAGGCACTTTTTTCAAGAACACCTGAAAGATAAAAAATTACAGCTGCATTGACTTTGTTTCATAAAATACAAGGAGGAAGACTACATCTGGAAAGAAAGAAAGAAAATAAAAAGCATTGATTAACATTTTTATCCCATTTATCCAACCACTATTAATATTGGATCAATGGATAAGTGCAACTATATTTCATCACAGAATAAATTTTCCCTCAGTATACGTCAGCCCTTGAGTCACAACAACAAAGATAGGCCACAAGAATTTACCTTTGTACTGCAGAAACTGCTCTTGTGCATGTCTTATATTAAGATCAAGACTCCTTCCAATACTTGAAGGGAGAGTATAAACAAAAGGGGGAATGACTGTTCACATGGGTTGATAGTGATAGGACAAGGGGAATGGTTTTAAACTGAGACAGGGGAGATTTAGGTTAGATATTAGGTGGAAGTTTTTCACCCAGAGGGTGGTGACGCACTGGAACAGGTTGCCCAAGGAGGTTGTGGATGCCCCATCCCTGGAGGCATTCAAGGCCAGGCTGGATGTGGCTCTGGGCAGCCTGGTCTGGTGGTTGGTGACCCTGCACATAGCAGGGGGTTGAAACTGGCTGAGCATTGTGGTCCTTTTCAACCCAGGCCATTCTGTGATTCATGACAGCAAAGTAACAAGTATTCTGTACAAAATGTAACTCACCTCAGCACGTGTAGACACTAGAGGTTTATTGCTGCTACATAATTCAAACTGTTTTCAGTAATCTATTGTTATCTCACTGGCTCTATATAACACATTACGTTATCTGCCTGGCTCTATAAAAGACCCGTAACTGCTTTCTCTGTCTTTCAGATGTGAAAGCTCAGCTGTGTGATCCCACGTGCCAGTCTGTATATTTTTAGCTATCTTCTCCACAATTTTTTAAGTTCACAATTCCTGTAGCATCGCCTATGCAAACAAAAATAGAGATCCTTTTGGAAAGTTTCAGGATCTTACTTCAATGTGCTCTAAAGCAGTCATCACGAGTCTCATAACAATCACATAAAACAGGTTGGAAGAGAAGGACTGCAGCAAAACCAACAGCATGCTACAGAAACAGAAGTCACAGAGTATTTACAAAGAGAAAATCTAGCTCAAAGCAGCCACTCTCAAAATATGAGAATTGCTCTCTTTTGCATTGCAAAGGAGTGTCAGAAAGTCAGACTGACTGCACTCACCATCACTCAAACAAGCACGAAAGTTCTTGTTCAGTGGAGTTTACAACCTAATTTTATGAGAGAAAACTGGCACGGCAGCAGGCATGGTGGAACGTAAACATGAAACACAGGGCTATGGCAAAGATGAGGTGCATCTTCAGGAATCACAAAAATAATGAGGTATTTCAACAGTAACACTGTTAGCGCTGCTGACCTACGACACAGCCGATGTGTTCTTTGAAAGCTTGTAAAATTGTTTTAGCTTCTTCTCCTGTCTTCTCTATGCCAATTTGCTCTCTGATTTCTCTCATGCACATAATTCAAGTGGCTGGAGAGAATAATTTCTGTAGCTTGCTCAGCACAGGCCCATTGTAGCAATAGCTGTACCCATCTGACAAGGAATATCATCGCCTGCCCACAGGCCTGACAAGGCTCCAGAATTAGATAGCAGCAGCGATACCCCGAACACCCACATCTGATACACTGTAAATTACCAGAAGACAAACCTCCTGCCTCCACACAGGGGCAGGCTGCTGGCAGAGCCACGGCACAATCACTTAAGGAAAACAGAAGAAATTAAGCAGCTCTGCTTGAAATTTCACTGCACTAAAGAGGGAAGAAAGATGCTTTGTGGGCAACAATCACAGCCGTGCTGAAAGCTTCAACGGGTCCTTTCCATCTCCAGCTTTCCCAGCTATGTATTTTTCCAATGTGTTTTACAAATACTGTTTATAGACCATCGCATACCAGCAGGTAAAATCCACATAATCCTAATTGCAGCCTCACAAGTGACACGCTGCAGGAAGAAACAAAGCGACAGAAGAAAGAACACATCCTAGGGAAGAAAGAAAGAAGGCTGAGCGGGAGAATTCTCCTGAGACAGCGGCCATACATTTTAATTCACACATGTCAGGCTGACAGATGGAAGAGCAGCGTGGTTCACGAGATGGGGCACTGGAGGGAGACACAGGAGACCTGACTTCTGCTCCTCTTCCTGCCTCGGTCAGATGCACCATGTTAGCAAACTGCAGCTTTAATCCGCTCCTCTCCTCCCATTCCCCCGTGCTGTATTTATACCAGAAACTGTGCAGGGTGGAAGCTTTTTCTGACGTCTGTGGACACAGCCCAGCACCTCTGGGCGTTCCGTTCACCAGACCATAAGCCCTCTTCCCTTTTACTCTTTCATCTGTGTTATCTGAGTTTGCTTAGGAAAAGGCTCTGGCAGGGTGCACAGGCAACACCCAAGCTCAGACGAGTGTTTGAACCAGCACCAAGACTGACTTCCAGGGACTTCACCCAGGTGCCTGGGAAAGCCTATGCTGGGGCTGAGCCCTGTGTAGCCCTGCAGCCCTGCAAGGCCCTGGAGCCCTGATCCAGCACAAAGCTGGCTGCCCACCCATCCCTAGCACTGCATTCCCCCTCTCCCTTCACTCTTTTTTCCCCTATGTTTGTTCCTCTCAGACTTTCTCTCCCTCCCCATCTCAGTTTTGTGCACACAGACCTCTGCACCTGATTCACGTTTCTCCCCTTCAGCCTTCCCTCAGCCATCTTCTCCCTTGCACTCTTTTCTTCTTCGCTTAAAAATTCCCCATCCTTGCCTCCTGCCCCCTGCTCCACTATTGCTCCCTTTCTAGTACTCACATAAAATCTTGCTTTTCAAGACAGACAGCGTATCTTAAATAGTTTCTTCTCTATGCAGATCTTTTTACCTCGAGTTCATTAGCTTGATGAGATGAAAAATGATGGAACAGAGAAGACTATCAGACTTTGAATAATTGGCTTTTTTAATTTATTACTCTGGTGGACCAGCAGGGACTGAGGCTCCATTGTGTGAGACGCAGCAGAGGGACAGCAGCACAAAAAGATGCTTTCTGCTCCAAGAGACGGTGAAGGGGGCCAACTGGAAATAGAAGACTTCCTCTCCAAAAGGAATTGGAAATGGCAGATAAGGAGGGCATAAGCCATAAAAGCCTTGGAGATGAAGAGCAAGAGGTCTGCGTGTAGCACAAATGCCAGGAAAACACTGAGTCCTTCCTCTGTCACAAATACCTTTTAGATGTCCCTGTTCCTTGCTGGGAAGCTGTACTAGACGACCTTTAAGGGTCCCCTCCAATTCAAATGATTCCCTGATCCTACTCTACTCTACTCTGTTCTACCCTAGCCTAGCCTATTCTATGTTATTCTATGTTATCCTATGTTATTCTATGTTATTCTATGTTATTCTATTCTATTCTATTCTATTCTATTCTATTCAATTCATGTGGTCTTAGTCTCATCACTTAGCTTTCCTCTGGCACAGGCTCTTGCTGGAAGCTGCACCCTGCTGCCTGACAGGTTTTAGGAGAACAAATCCACTGCACGTGGGCACTGCAATATCAGGAACCGTGCAAGAACCAAAGTCACACTATTTTATGTTCACTTTGGATGGCAGATAGCTTTTACAACAACAACAACAAAACCTACTGGATTTATGACTTCCTGTGCATTTTCCACGAGTTGGTACGTCAAAAGGCCAGAGAGCAGGCTGGTTGTTGAGCAGGGTGGATGGTGCTATCACTGCTAGTGTGCACAGCTAACAAGTGTGCAGCTTCACCAACATATCCCCCAGCAACTACGTCCTCTTCATAGGGCAGACAAAAGACAAATCAGTGCTGCAGTTAAGAAGGGGGCTGTAGTTAACGAGGAATCAATCACCCACCCCACAAACAAGCCTCAGGCTTTGAGATGACATGTGCATCAGACAAAGCCTGTATTCTCCCTATGTGTACTCTGCAGATCCCTGGCAGAGCACCCCTGCCCTCACTCCACCCCCCTGCAGTAGGCCTGTTCTCGCCCACCTCATCCCATCATAGCTCAGATGCCTTCTCCCAGTTACCTCGAGGAACCCAGCCAGGAGCTGTCAGGTAAATAAAGTCTGAAACTCAAAATGAGCAAAACATTACAATATCACAGAATCACAGAATGGCCAGGGTTGGAAAGGACCTCAAGGATCATGAATCTCCAACCCTCCTGCCACATGCAGGGCCACCAACCTCCACGTTTAATGCTAAACCAGGCTGCCCAGGGCCCCATCCAACCTGGCCTTGAACACCTCCAGGGATGGGGCATCCACAACCTCCCTGGGCAGCTTGTGCCAGCACCTCACCACTCTCATAGTAAACAATTTCCCCCTGACATCCAACCTAAATCTTCTCTCCTTCAACTTAAAACCATTTCCCCTCGTCCTGCAGTTATCAACCCTTTCAAAGAGTTGATTCCCCTCCTGTTTGTAGGCTCCCTTTAGGTACTGAAAGGTTGTACTGAGGTCAACCTTGCTAGAATGTAAGAGGGAAAACAAAGTCCCAGATGAAAAACAAGTCTCCTTAACTGCTGTCTGTTAGTAAAAGTATTGCAGTCCTATTTGCACAGTTGTATTATGCATGAGAGTGGCTGACAGTGAAGCAGCCCAGCAAAACAGATCCTGGAAGTCATAGAATCAGAATTACAGAACCATCTGAGTTGGAAGAGACCCTTAAAGGCCATCTGCTCCAACTCCCTTGCAACAAACAGGGACACCTACAGCTCGATCAGGTGCTCAGAGTTGCTCCAGCCTAAGTCAGAGAGCCCTTCCTGCTTTTCACTTGAGGAAGCTCGCTAGCAGCACAAAAAACAAGCGTCCATCTGCCACGTTTCTGCAAACGTGAGATACTTCATCTGTCTGTAGGGAAAGAGATTAATTATTTTCGCTATTGCGCCGTGGCATTAGGCAGCCATTGAAGTGTCACCACCTGCTGGGAATTTCAAAACTTCTCACCAAATCCTCCTCCCCGTCACAAATGCGGGAGCACCTCAGGTGCACATCACCTCGCTGACATCCCACTGCTGCTGGCCATACACACGGCTGCTGGCCGGCAGCTGCGCTCTGAGACTGGAGCTGGGCTCGGGGAAACGCACATAGGCTGTGTGCCGCAGCAGGGGGCCGGGGCTGCCAGCCTCAAAGGCATCGCTCTTTCTTATTTACACATCAGACAATTCGACGTCGTTATCAGATAATGGCCGTATTGAAATTAGGCATCTAAATTCATCGGGATGAAAATGACAGCGCTTTTGCGAGGTTAAAAAATAATAATAATATGCTGGTAAAGCATACAGCTATCAGTATTTGGGGCTGATGCTCAGAAATGCTGGGATTTGTCAGCTCTTATTGGTATTGGCTCAGCAATATGAGAGCTGCCAGTACTCCCCATCCTACAGCAGAGTGAATAGATGGATGAGGTTTGCTGTGGAAAACGTACAGTAACAATAAGTTCATTAAGCATAAGGAGGGTCAGGAAAACATCCAAGCAATAATGAATCACCTCCGTGCAGAATTAAATGCATCGGATCGACCCTCGTGGCGTAAGGTGGACGCAGCCATCCGCTCCTCCGCTCTCCTCCAGATTTTGCTGGCATTCTCTGTATCGCCCATCGTTTCTGGGATCCCCCACTTACGGAAGTTTATCGTAAGGATCGTGACACGCATCACACAGCTGAAACAATTAGGAATCAGCTCCGAAATGCCACCAACCGCCGATACGAGCAGGAGAAAGCCTCCCTGGCGCCTGCACAGCGCACTGTGCCCGGCGCACGACGGCCAGCAGCAGCAACGCCGCGCACGGCAGGACGCAGCGCGGTCTCTCCCGTCCGCGCTTCGGGGCAGCGGGCTGCAGCCCGGAGCCCGAAGTTACTCCGCGCCTCCTCACACGCAGCGCGGTCCCGCGCCCCCAGCACAGCGCGCCCCGCTCCGCCTCCCCCCGGCCCCGCGTTCACTCCCTACCGCGACCGCGGGACCCCCGAGCTCCGGAGAGCCGCCTGCCGCGCGGCCGCGGCGCTCGCTCACCTCAGGCAGCGGCCGGGGTAAATGGCGGGGCGGCTGTCAGCGGGCGCCGCGCGAGGGGAACCCGCGCCCCTGGCGGCGAGGCGAAGCGAAGAGACGCGAGGCGAGGCGAAGCGCCGCACCGCCCGCCCCGCTCCCGCCGGGGGCGCGCCGCCCTCGCCCGCCCGCCGCCAGGGTGTGGCGGCGCCCCCGCCCCGCGCCCACGGCCGGACTCGGCCGAGCGCCTCGGTGACACGGCCCGGCCGCTGGGACGGAGGCACCTGAGGCCCCGTGACAGCTCCAGTGGGCCCGCGGCGGCGGAGGCTTCGGTGATCTCAGCCCTCCGCTCTCCAGTGCCCGTCCGCTGCCCAACTTGGCGTGTGCATGGGTGTTCCTCATCATGAGTAAATTCGGGGACTGCTGCGGCAGGACATGCTGATAAGGAATGGAAATGTCTTCTAGAGGGGCTTCTTAAAAGAGAAATCCATGCATTTTTACACAAGAGCGACTGATTTATCTCAAACCACTGTTACCTGTATTTCCCAGACGTGCAGTCTGTGCTTTAAATATACACCCTCTCTCCTACAAAATGATGCCCCGTCCCTGGAGGTGTTCAAGGCCAGGTTGGATGGGGCTCTGAGCAGCCTGGTCTGGTATTAAATGGGGAGGTTGGTGGCCCTGCATGTGGCAGGGGGTTGGATCTTCATGATCCTTGAGGTCCCTTCCAGCCCTGGCCATTCTGTGATTCTGTGAAAACAACAGAAGGATCTGAAGAGGCCTTTGTGTTAACTGCTGCCACGCAGAGAATCTCCCTGCTTTCCAGAGGCATGGCCTACAGAAGACCAAGAGGAAGCAATTGTCAGTTTTTTGGTTTTTTTTTAAGTCCAAAATTCAAAGCACTGTTCCTAGTTACCATCTGTGTGACCATGAAAATAAGCCTTCCATGCAGCACAGACCTCTGCCCCACTGGCATGCCGAGGCCAAGCAGCAGGCTGCAGCCCCATGCCACTGCCATTCCCACTGTGGCCCTGTTTGAATCCATGTGCCAGGTTACTCTCCCATACACCGGCTGTGGTGCGTGGTGTGAAAGCTCCGAAGGCAGAGTGCCATCTGGAGTGCTGCTGGGAAGGTTCAGGGAAGTAAGGTAAATGCCTGCTGAGGAGCTTGTAACACAACATACAGAGAAGGAGTATGCATGTGCGTGTGTCTAATAATGATCACAGCTTGTCACCATTAGGACACCACGGAAGATGTGGCAATCTGTGCTGTGTCATGGAATCATAGAATGATAGGATCACAGAATGGCTTGAGTTTGGAGGGACCTTAAAATCCATGGCTTCCCCTGCCATGGGCAGTGCTAGCCAGTAGTTCAGGCTGCCCAAGGCCCCATCCAACCTGGCTTTGACTGCCTTCAGGGATGGGGAACCTACAGCTTCTCTGGGCAGCTGTGCCAGGGCCTCACCCTGATGGGTTCCTGTGATGACACGGGGCAAGAGGCAATGGCCTTAAGTTGCATCTGAAGAAGTTTAGGTTGGATACTGGGAAAAAAAACATTCTCACAAAGAGCAGTGAGGCATTGACACAGGCTGCCCAGGGAGGTGGTGGAATCACAGTTCCTGGAGGTGTTCAAGAACCATGTAGGTTTGGCACTGAGGCACATGGTTAGTGGGCATGGTGGGGATGGGTTGGCAGTTGGACTGGATGAACTCAGTGATCTTTCCAACCTTAATGGTTCTGTGATTCTATGACATCACTCAGCCCTTGCTTTGAATGCTGAGCAGCTCCCAGTGTATGCAAGTAGCCTGGCCACAGGAGTTCAGCTCCAAGCAGCACCACTGTGGAGGAACTTGTGCACAGATATGTGGATGTGCCAGAAGCTCATTGTGTGCTGACCATTTCGGGTGCCAGCTAACGAGTGGATGTGTCACAGTTGTGGATTTGGTGAAGGAAATTGTTAATAAATCATATTTGTTAATAAAATAATACTACAAAGAGATTGTTGGTGATGGGGAAGAGTGTTTGCAATGCACTGAAAGTTCTACCAAGTGCCCAGGACTGAAACTCAAGTCTCACTTACTGCCTATGTTTAACGTCTGACAAACTTACATAGGTGAGTGTTTTGCCATGCTTTTTTCCTTTAGAAACACAATTTAAAAAAATTTAATCACTGAGAAAAAATGTATTTCCTCTGTTGTAATGCAGAGGAGTAAATAAATTCACTAAACAGGAAAGAGCCTGAAACGTGGTGATATGCTTTCCTCATACCTGAGTGTTTTGCACTTACTATACTGCCTTTGATCCAACAGCTTTCAAGTATTTTACAAGTTATTTGTGATCTTTGGTCTTTTTGTTTCTCACTCCTGATGAAAAAAGCTTTGTCTTCATCTTTATGCCAGAGTAAACTGAGGTTATATTCAGATTGTAAAGCCAGAAACAAAATGAAGGCTGCAGCTCAGGTGGCTGTGTTCATAGAATCACAGAATCGTTTGGGTTGGAAGGCACCCCTGAAGGCCATCTGGTCCAAGTGCCCTGCAGGGAGCAGGGACACCTACAGCTCCATCAGGTGCTCAGAGCCCCATCCAGACCATCCACTGACCTTGGGTGTCTGCAGGGATGGGGCGTCCACCACTTTATGGGCAACCTGTGCCACTGCTTCACCAGCCTTATTGTAAAAAACTTCTTCCTTACATCTGATGTATATTTCCCTTCTTTTAACGTGATACCATTTCCCCTTGTCCCATCACAAGAGATCCTGTTAAAGAGTGTCCCCTTATTTCTTAGAGTCTCCTTTGGACTCTAAGACTCTTCATGGCTGCTTCAGACCCATCTCCCCTTTGCATCAGCATTTCCGAAAGGGAGTGCAGTCCAAAAGATAATGATTAAAAAACACAGATCGTCAGTTTGATTACATGATAGAAATTGTAACGAAGCCAGAGAGCAGAAGGATGAGCATAGGATAAATACACCGGCTGCATTATTAAACCTTTTGAAGCATACAGGATTATGTTTGCACTTAGCACACCTGCTGTGATGCCAGGGACTGAGATCTGTCTTTGTTTATGTGCCGTCCAAATTTCATCAAGATCACATTTTTCATTACAACATTTCTGGTTAACAGCAGGTAGAAATGCGTCTTTCCTTGCCACTCAACTTGGTTTCCTTGGATAGCAAGAAACTAATAACAGAAGGGACAGGAGAAAGAGGGAACAAATGAGCACTCATTCAGCCCAGAACTGCAATGTTGGGAACAAAATTATCGTAGACACTGAAGAGTACAAACAGAAAATGACCTTTAATTGCTCATCTGTAGTGCTGGCAGCCGGCATAATAAGCAACTGGGGAAGGCAAAGTGATGGCAGCTGAGCTGTGAGCTGGTGGGGTCTGCGTGGTGCCAGTGTTTGGGACGGTCCTCACAGGAAGCTCAGGCAGGGGAATGGATCCTGGCACAGGATCCTGGTCTGTATAAACAGAATTACCTGTTTTCCAGCTGTAAAACAAATGTTTGCATGCATGTGTAACTGCAGGCAGTGGTGGAGGCTGCGGGCAGCTGTCCTGCTGGGTGCCAGGGCAGATTCCAGCTGTGGGCTGTGTTGCTGCCCATGCAGTAGGCACTGGCCGCAGGCGTGGAGTGGCACAGGGGTTAGGCCAGATCAGGCATGTCGGCTGGAACAGATCAACCTGGTTCTGCCTGAACTGAATTATAGGTGTCAGATGATGGACAGCACCAGCTTGGCTGTGCTGGTGGTTTCCGCAGACACAGGCTGCTGAGCTGCTTGTGGCTTTCCCTCAGTTCAGCTGAGAAGAAAACGTACTTCTTTTCTTGGCATAAAAGCAACATCGTGTGTTAGCACATATGGACTGCAGACCGGCTGAGCGGTGAGCAGCATGGCTGGCTACCACTTTACCTCTCACTATGTGCAGGGCAGTGATGCGACATGGTGTGTGTGACTTCTGTCTGAGCAAATGGACTGAAAGGTTCCTGTTGTGGATGTTAAAATGACCTCAAGCTCTAATAATATCCTAACTGAGGAAGTGAACCACACAAGCAAGACAGATCTGCCCAGATCCGCGCCGACAGAGAAGAGCTAACTGTAAAACCCCAAATAGTGCTGGCTTAGGTACAAGCAAGTAATCTGACGTGAGCAAAGGAGGTTTGAAGCTTTAATGTAAATATTTGATGGTTTAGGGGGAAGCATCAGAAGGCAGGAAGCAGTGAGAAACTGAAGTGTATCCCTTTGGAAATCATAACTCTGACAAACTGATAAAGAACTTAAAAGGACAGGAGAACCCCGGTCAGCAATGTTGAGAGAGATTTTCCTCATGTTAATATATAAGTCAAAGGAAAGAATGGTAACCATCCCACTATGTGAACATTTGACTTGTGGATTGGAATGCAGAAGGAATACAGATGTTTAGTAAATACTACTGTTCTGTTGTGAGGGGAGAACAGATGATAGAGCCATATTGCAGCACTGCAGCCAAATACTTTCTGTTCCAATACAGGCTCAAGAACATAACAGAAGAGCAGCTCAAGTTACATCAATTTAAAATCAGCTCTGGAGAAACTTGCAGCCAGTGAATGGTAACCAGGATTTTCCAATCAATCGGTTAGGGAGTTTCAGATCACTGGAAGAATTCTCACATGTGGGGTTGTATTGATTTGTGTTTTAGGCATTACAGCAGCCCAGCAGGTTGATCCAAACCTGCCAGCCTTATGCGGAGTCCAGGCATAGTGATGGGAAAACTGATAAGTAAAAAAAAGGGGAGTACCACTGCCAATGCCAATTGACAAAGATTGGTGGCATCTTATATAAAATTACGTGTTTGGTGAACAAAGGTAGAAGTATTGGAGTACTGGGATATAATTATGCTTGCATTTTCATTGAAGGTTTGGCTTGACATTTCTACAGAGGAAATTTCTGCAGAATTAGCTCAGCATGCATTAAAAGGATTAAATATTGACTAACTTGTCTCAAAATGTCATTTTAATGGATCATCTTCATACAAGACGTATTTACCTAAAAATCTAAGCATGGACTTGGCTTGGCAATTTCAAACTTTTTCCAGAAACCTACAAGAGTCTCAGGAAAAAGACGTCATCTTTACTCAAGTTTTCAGATAACGTGCATTGGGAGAGTAATACTGATGACAGGTATCATAGAATCATAGAATGGCCTGGGTTGAAAAGGACCACAATGCTCATCCAGTTTCAACCCCCTGCTACATGCAGGGTCACCAACCAGCAGACCAGGCTGCCCAGAGCCACATCCAGCCTGGCCTTGAATGCCTCCAGGGATGGGGCATCCACAGCCTCCTTGGGCAACCTGTTCCAGTGCGTCACCACCCTCTGTGTGAAGAATTTCCTCCTAATATCTAACGTAAACCTCCCCTGTCTCAGTTTAAGACCATTCTCCCATGTCCTGTCCTGTCCACCTTTGTAAACAGTCATTCTTCCTCCTGTTCATAAGCTCCCATCCAGTATTGGAAGGCCACAATGAGGTCTCCCTGGAGCCTTCTCTAAGTTAGGTAGTGAGTGACCTGCCACTGAGCCTTCGGGATCCCTGAGTATGCTGAGCTTTAGCAAGCAGTGCATGTTTCGGTGTAGCTCCCTTAAAATTCTGTATCCCATCTCAAACCCCACTCTTCCTTCTCCTTAAGATCCCCATGGGAATGAGAGCCCAGCAGAAGCCTGCAGGCTGAATAATGTTCGCATTTGTATGGGTGGGGAGAGAACTGAGCAGGAACATGGGCTCAAGCACATGGGATAGCACAGACGTGCAGGGGGCTGGGAGTATGAAAAATGGGCAACTATGGAGAAAGACACGGATTGCATCTGCAATTGGTACTTTTGCAAATAGCTTTCTCTTCATTGAGTTCTGATGTTCACAACTGAAGGTGGTTATCAGATAATCACGGAAAAATTCGGGGAAAGCAGAAAAAAAAGGAAAATGCAGCAGGTAGAAGAGCTCCAAATGATTTAAGACCGTTTCATTCCAGGAGTCCTGGCATGAAGGGAACACACCCATAATAGAAGATTTATTACATATAAGGTACGGTGGCTGGAAGACAAAGCTAAACAAACTCTGACTGTGTATACTGAAAACATTTTTCACAACAGGTAACAGTCATTGGGAAAATGTTCCAAGAGTTGTGGTGGAATTTCCCAGAAATCAAGATCTCTTGTTGTTCCTAAAAGAGGAGCTCTAGTTCAAACACCAATTAACTAAGGGAAATCCTACAGCATCTGTCACCCAAGAGGTCAGGCTGGATGGCCACATTCTCTGCTGGCCTTGTGGCCTATAAATAGAGTCCCAATGGAGAAAAAATCCTCCTTATCTTGGACCCTCTTGCTGTAGCAAAAACAATGGAAATGCAGAAAGATCAAAAATAGTCATTTTGCAGCAGTATTTCTACCGAAGAGACCAAAACACGTTGCAGTCTGATTCCACAACATCGTGTGAGCTCTTCCTTCCTCCTGTCAGAGTGCAGCCATTCCTCATGCACCGCTTTTCAGAGCTGCTAACTAGCCAGCATCTGAGAATTACAGCAAAGGTTGGGTTTGAAGTCAGTGGGAGTGCTGCTGTTCTCATGGAAGGGGTGGGTCAAACCAGAACATCTTTGCAATCTGAGGACACACCTCAAACTCTCCATTGGATTTTAAGTGAGACCAGGGGGAATTATGCCACACACACAACAGCAGAGTCTGGCTGAAAGAACAGCTGTTTCTCATAAACAAATACAGTTACATTTAAACAACATTTGAAAAGAATTCTACCTACGTAGCGAGTCATTAAATAACCACAGTACCAACAAGAAGTTTATCCTGTGCACTGGTGCTGCATTTATTTGCAAACGTTCTGTTTATTGCCAAAGCAGTCACTGGAATAAGAGAACTTTCACACAGCAGGTATCCTTCTGCAAACTTTTTGCTTAAATAGCAAATCCTGCCTTGAAGTGTCTGGGATCATTCTGCACACATGAATCAAGGGATACAGGAGCACAGAAACAAGTTGGCTTCTCTCAGGTCTACCTCTCCTGAGTGTGTGCTAACCAGCAGGCAATGGGGTACTCTGAAACAGAAGGTTCTTCATTCTCTCCTGAAGCTGTTTGTTTTTTAATACTTAAGACTTTAATTCTAAACCATGCAGAGAAATGACTCTCAAGCCTGCTGGCCAGGACAGCTACCTGGGAGGTATGACACAGGGGCATGAACTCCAAAAAGTACTGAAGTATTTCCTTATAAATAAAGGTGAACATTGCTGACAGGCATGGATGTTATATCCCCTGAGCATGCATACCTGCAGCTTCCTTGGGAGAAGAGAATGAGAGTTCAAACCTTCCTGGCAGAGGAAGTCCTGAAATGTGAGTTTCTTATATTTTATTTGGGTTCTGAAGCACTGAGAATCAGGATAAAATGGGCATTGCCAGCATAGGAAGTACAACACAATAGTCACATTTGTGATTATAGCTCAGAAAAAAGGCTGAGATAACAATGACCTCATATCAAATCCACAAATAATTTTTAATCAGCCGATTTCTGCCTTTTCAGAGTGTATTTTGAGAGAACTCTCCAGTTCAAAATGAAAGTATTCCAGGCTTTAAGAGTTGGGTCATAGAATCATAGAATGGCCTGGGTTGAAAAGGACCACAATGCTCATCCAGTTTCAACCCCCTGCTACATGCAGGGTCACCAACCAGCAGACCAGGCTGCCCAGAGCCACATCCAGCCTGGCCTTGAATGCCTCCAGGGATGGGGCATCCACAGCCTCCTTGGGCAACCTGTTCCAGTGCATCACCACCCTCTGCGTGAAAAACTTCCTCCTAATATCGACCCTAAACCTCTCTGTCTCAGTTTAAAACCATTCCCCCTTTGTCCAGTCGCTATCCACCCTCATAAACAGTCATTCTTCCTCCTGTTCATAAGCTCCCTTCAAGTATTGGAAGGCCACAATGAAGTCTCCCCACAGCCTTCTCTTCTCCAAGCTAAAGAAGCCCAGTTCCTTCAGACTGTGAAACTTTGGTTTCTAAGTGACTTAGTGAAACTAAGTGTCAGTGAGTTTAGCTAATCAACATACAACCAGGAGTGATTATTAAAGATACGCTTCCTACACTTCTAAGTGCACTTACATACATACGTGTGCTTATACATTTTAGAAAGAAGGGTTTGCACTTCAGCAGCATGGTTCAGATTACATCCGTGCCTCCATGGGCTGAATATAAAGTAATTGTTCCTGAAAACAAAGGAAAAAGAGAAAGGATGTACAGATTCCCATGCAGCCTTCTTTTCCTGTCAGAGGCATGGAAAGGCCTGTGTTCTCACATGACAAACCTAATCACATTTAAGACTGCTCCATAAAGGAACAAGCACTTTTTGAACTGAGCTCTGTTACAAGCCTCTGCTCAAAGGACTGCATAATTGGACATCCCTGGCAAAATGAGATAATGTTCACGTATCATGATACAAACATTGCAGCAATGATCAAAACATGAAAGGAAATGAGGTTCATACACATACCTTCTATATTAAATTGGTACAATCTGTGAGAAAGGCAGCTCCTACATTTTTCTCTCTTCTATACTCTGTGTCAATGGTGTCAGGAGGCATTTTGCTATTAGTACCAATGGAAACAGGATTGGGGAGCACGAACTCAGGACAGTTCAACGTACTGACACATCATACCACACTGCAACGACGTCACCACGCAACAGCTGGCTCTGTACAAGTGATGGATACACATGGATCTCTGCGTTCTTTCAGCTGAGAAAACACATTCCATGCACCAGAGGCCTTTCAAAGGCAGCATGGTGTACCTGTGGCTCTGGCTCAGACTGGCTCCCTCATGAAGTTGGTGCTTCTGCAAGCACCTGCAGTTCTGTGATTTGGCCTGTGACAGGTCACAAGCTACTCAGCAACAGAATCAGGATATTATAATTATATTATAATTGCATTTAATTCTGCCTTATATTTTTACATCAAACCTGTTTTGTGCCCCTTTGGGTACAAAAACGAGGTGGCAAAAATACATTGTATGAAAACCTACCGCACAGAACCACAAGATTTGATGCTTAAACATTTCAATGCTCTCAAAAAACATTAAGGAAGAAATAAAGCTCACAGAATAGTCTACTTAAGAAAAATCTTTTAATTGTTATTGATTTCAGTGGTCATTTTCTTTTGTGTATTTCAATTCTAAACCAGCTATATACAATTTAGCTTCTAGATTTCTTCCCTACCGAAATAAAATATTTCAAGGAAAATACTGGGAAAGAAAATCTCAAGAAGATACCATCATTCTAAATACAACCTATTGTTATTTATTACTCGATTGAGATAATTAAATGCTCTGGGTTGGAGTAATGGAGACTAGGAGTTTACACTCGGCACTTCCTTTCTGATTTTGTGCTTTCTGACAGAGGATATATCCCCCCTGTGGGAGAGGTTTGGGCCCATAAACTCCTGGTTTCTCTGGGGCAGGTGTGAGTACCAAGCAAGAGAAATAGCTGTCACAAACCAGCTTTCTGCTTCTGTATTTCTCAATTTCCAGTCTTCCCTTAGACGCAAACTGCCTGAGATACCTCACACAGATCTCTTCTGTGTGTTGTGGGGAAAATGAAGAAAAGCAGCAGGCCATAAGGCTCCTGAAGAGATGATATTAGCTGGTTAACAGAATAAGAACAGGGTGGAACCATTTTCTTTCAGCTGTGTCAAATCCATTATTTTTAGCACCTTCATGAAACACAGAGGAAAACTGCTGTAAGGAAAGCACTGCACACAACTTCACTCGTGACAAAGAGGACACAATTCTCTGGATCTAAATGAGCATCTGGCAAATCAAAAGCATTATTACTGTAAGGATGTCCACATTGAGCTCATTATTGACAGGTTCTTAACCACGTCTAAGCTGTGGTAACACTGAAATAGTTCTGAAAATATTTTCAGGCTGTTAAAAAAACCTCTCTCCTTTGCTTAATGCCAATTCCACTGCCACAGTTATAACGCAGTTGCATACTTACTGTCTTTGCCCATCACTTGAATGATTTTTTTTATTTACTGAAACCAGCCCATTCAGAAAGCTGACAATGTAAGTGATGTGGATCATAAACATCCACTTACTGCTATTACCACCACAACACATTTCCAAGTACCGTAACAACTCCACTGGAGTTACAAAAGCTGAGGCTATCAAATTGCATCCAGTCTGAAAACAGGGAGAGGAATACCAAACAAAAAGACACCTTGTGACTATCAAACACAGGTTGATAGCCTTCTTCTCCCCTTTGATATTGAAAGCACATTAATTTTGGTGTACGAGACATGAAGAAATGCACTGTCTCTCCAAAACAGGCAATGGGCTGATGAAGCTAACTGCTGATCTTTCATTAGAAGTACAAAATGAAAAACAAACAAACAAAAAGAAATGAGTCTGGTGGAGTGACAGGAGGCTATTGCACACTGTGCTGTATAGAGAGGACACAGAACGTGCACCAAAGTGCAACACAATGAGACAGGAAGGGAGATGGCAAAGAAAGAGAAGGGAGGAAGTCCATACTAACAATGCTTCTATCTGAGATAGTAGCATAAGACATGACAAAATGACAACATGAACAATCTGCTTTCTAGATTCACATAACACACGTTAATTTCTCCTGCAGCAGATTCTTTACGTCTCAAAGAAACCAAGAATATTCTTTAAAAACTTCATCACCTCAGGGAGACAGGGTTATTCTGCAAATTATTCTGCACTGTTTCAATCCTTACACACCAGAGTCTCTATTCTTACTGCAACGGATGCATCTGTCTGCTTTGCTGCTCCAGACACAAATTAACTGAAATTGGAGTATGCAATAACCTGTGTTCTGGGTGCTCACTCTCATGGCAGGCTGTAAGGGTAGTCTCTCCATTTTCACTCATGTGCAATCTGCATCTCACTCCTCTTGAAATGAGAAGTTACAAAGCACATCAAATGGAACTTGAAATGTGAGATAGCCAGCTTAAGACAATTAACATGTTTCTGACCTGGTGATTCTTATTTCCTTTTGGTTCCACACAAGATGATTCAGCACTTGAAATACCTGAGAACTGTAAAGTGTTGCAATGTTCATCACTGTTAGAGCTGACACAAAGTAAAAAAATGTCAGTGTCTGTTGTACAAAGGTTCCGCTCTCTGCTCTCACGTTCAACCGTTACATAGCAAATGCACACAAACTACATTAGCTTTGTGTTAAAAATAAATTTGGGTAGAATCTCAAGCCTTCCACCGAATCGTCTCTGCAAAGATGGCCCATCTTTTCAGCAAGAAGCAGCCTGGAGAAAGCAAAAGAGGATTTGTTGCATTACTTGAGGACAACTTGATAACAAAGGTGCTATTGAACACAATCATGATTCCTTACCTTTCTTTGGCTAAGAGAACAGACATTCCCACCAGCTTCGCAAACTCATCAGCTGTGAGAGAGCCCTTTTCAGACACCTATCAGAAAACAAACACACTAATAAACAAAGTAGGCCATTAAAATAGCAGCTCGCTCAGGCCTAGCTTTGTGAAGTAAAAAATCAGTAGCAAATCTCTTTGAAGAAAATAGTTTGCGTTTTAAAAAATTAAAAACGAGTTCATGGTACCCTTTCTTTCAGATTTTTTTTAAATACATGGAAGAAATTATTGGAACTATTCAAGTAGCTCACAGACAGAGGTACATTGTCACAGTTACTATCAAACAGCCTAACTAAGTGATTCTGCAAACAGGAGAGCTCGAGCGAGGAAATAAAAACACAGCAGGGCACAACAGGTCATTGATTGAGACATTCAAGTAATCTCAGAGAGAGGCAGAGAATTTCAGTAGATTTATGATATTGCCACTGACTGTATGAAATCCACAGACCTTGCTATTCCACCCTACATTGTGGCCTGCTACTGGGATCACATTCACACAACAAAAGATTCAGTCTTGGGCTCAAAGCTTTGGTCCCATTGTCCCAGTGATGCTAGTTAATACATGCTAACGTGAAACATTCTCACATAGGCTGGCATGTGGACATTTGAAATACAATATTTCAAGTCCAGACTTATTACTGCATTGAATTTCTCATATTAACATATGCTGTATTAGGCTACAAATTAAAAAATATTACATTTTTTCACTTGCTCAGATTCAAACAAACTTGCAAATCCAGATGCAGTTGCCATTTCCTGCTTCCTACATAACCAGGTGGAAAAGGGTTCATTCTGCATTATTCTCAGCATCCTCTGAGCAGTAGTTTCCCTTTAGCAGAAACTCCAATTAAATTAGGCCTACCTTGAGAGTATATGACTAAATTTAGGTAATGGAAGTCAGTTATACAATCAAACATAGCACATGGGTAGTTATTTTTCCTTCCCAAATCACTGCTCTCATCGAGTGACTTCCCCTTTGACTTCCACGTCTTCCTGTCCTCAGCAGTCATTCAAAACCACATCACTCTCCTGTTTGAAACCCTGACTTCCTTTCACTTTTTCTCAGAAGTTTCATGTTATTGTGTATTATACATTAAGCATGGGGTGCTTTTGGTCAGAGTTCTCATCTCTTCCCTTTCCTTTATGGGCTTGCCTTCCTCATTCAAAGCCTCTCCCTTACATTCTTCTATGAAATCAAAGCCTAGTTTAGAATCATAGAATCATAGAATCACAAGGTTGGAAATGACCTACAAGATCATCCAGTCCAACCGTCTCCTCATCACCATTGCCACCACAAGCACTAAACCACATCACGCAGCACATCGTCCAGATGCCTCTTGAACACTGCCAGGGACGGCGACTCCACCACCTCCCTGGGCAGCCATTCCAGTGCCTGACCACTCTCTGAGAGAAATTGTTCTTCCTTATGTCCAACCTAAACCTCCTCTGATACAACTTGTGGCCATTACCCCTTGTCTTGCTCGTTGCCTGGGAGAAGAGGCCAAATCCCTCTTCACCACAGCCTCCTTTCAGGAAGTTGTACAGTGCAATGAGGTCTCCCCTGAGCCTCCTCTTCTCCAGACTGAACAATCCCAGCTCCTTCAGCCGCTCCTCATAAGCCCTGTGCTCCAGACACCTCACCAGTTTCGTTGCCCTTCTCTGGACACATTCCAGGACCTCAGCATCTTTCCTGTAGTGAGGGGCCCAAAACTGAACACAGTACTTGAGGTGCGGCCTCACCAGTGCTGAGTACAGGGGGATGATCACCTCCCTGCTCCTGCTGGCCACACTATTCCTAATGCAGGCCAGGATGCTGTTGGCCCTCTTGGCCACCTGAGCACACTGTCGGCTCATGTTCAGCCGAGCATCAACCAACACCCCCAGGTCCTTCTCTTCTTCACACTCATCCAGCCACTCACCCCCAATCCTATAACGCTGCACAGGGTTGTTGTGCCCAAAGTGCAGGACGCGGCACTTGGCCTTGTTGAACCTCATCCCATTCACCTCAGCCCAGCGGTTCAGCCTGTCTAAATCCCTCTGAAGGGCCTCCCTACCTTCAGGCAGATCAACACCACCTCCCAGCTTGGTGTCATCTGCAAACTTGCTGAGGGTACACTCAATCCCCTCATCTAGGTCATCAATTAAGATATTGAACAAGATGGGACCCAGTGCTGACCCCTGGGGGACACCACTTGTAACGGGTCGCCAGCTGGACTTCACTCCATTCACCACTACCTGCTGGGCACGGCCCTCTAGCCAGTTCCTTACCCAAAGAAGGGCAGACCTGTCCAGGCCACGGGCAGCCAGTTTCCCCAGAAGAAGCCTGTGAGTTTAATTCTCTACACCACTTTCCATGTGAGCACTCTTCACAGCCAACTCAACTGTTATAAATACAAAGTGCTATTTTACCCAAATCAAACTGCCTGCCTGCCTCAACATTTAAGAACTATTTTCACCACCTTCAAGCACATTGTATACAAAGACTGAAGACCATTGTTATTAAATATATGTCATGAACTTCATCCTACAGTGCAAAGATTTGGAGGAAGGTTAAAGGTTAATGAATTTTGAAAAGAGATGGAAAAATGCTTTATTCCTTATGGAGAAAGCAACAACCAAGATTATTGCCTGCATCGTAATTTGAAGATGAAAAGTGCCATTTGAGTATTATTGTTAGAAGATTTTAGAAGTGGAATATTTTGTATTTTAAAGCCTCAAAAGGAAATCCTGTACTTCACATTTCTATACCTAATGTGTTTAAATTTCCCCAGCATAATCAGAACACCGAAGGAAGTGGAGTTCACTTACTGTCTCTAAAGCAGAAGCAACCATTTCCTCTTCATTGTGAGACTGGAGCTCAATCACCATCACACCGCTGTCAAATATCTGAAGCCTGAAATCAGAAGAGAGGGTCAAAGTAACCCAAAGCCCCAGGCACATCACCTATGGCCACCCTTCTGATACATCCACAATGACAACCACATTACAAAATGAAAAAAGGAACGACTGTGTAAAATGAACTTCAAGTTAAAAGCATCTTAGAAATAAAAAGAGATTGAAAAAGACAGAGCATACAGTTGGGCTTAGATAAGCCAATTTTCCCAATATGGGGAAAAAAAAAAGGTTGGAAGTGAGAAGAATATTGTCTTTCTAGCAGACAAAGTAAAGCATGGTTAAAGTACATATTGAAATGTAGAGTGGATGTTGGTGCACACAGCAGCACGTGGACAACTGTGTTTAAAAAAGAAAGTTCCATATGTAAAATACTGTCAGCCAAGCAGCACGCCCTGACCTACGAGTGCCATGTTTTATAAATACATCTCCTGTACATCTCTTACCGTAGCGGCAATTTCAGTGGCTCCAGCATCTTACAAGCATTTACTAAATCTTCTGGTGAGAGCAGCTAAAAAGTAGTAAAACACATTTATTGACAGCATGCCTTTCTAGTATCAGCATAACACCAAAACAAACAATTGCTACAATGATAGATATACACCAGGTTACTTAATTTTGTTCTTTTTTTTCCCTTTCATGTTGCCCCATCTATTCTACACTCCTTCCTGTCCCCTTACTGCTTTGTTTTTTTTTTTCTATAATACACATTTTTACCCTGTTTACTGAGAGAACTGAAGCATTTTGGAAAAAAAATCCTCATTCTTTAGTAATCCCTGGTCTCAGGTTTGTGTTTTTTTTCCAGATAAAGGTGGATTTTCTCCTCTATATGGTACTATGAAAAGCAGCATACATTGTTATTAAGTATAGAGAATATATAAACGCTGCATGAAAGGAGGAGGAAGAAAAAAGGTAAAAACCTCTGATTTTAATAAACAGTTGATCACTTCACATTGTTACAGACAGTGAGCAATTGGTAAGGAATACTTTCAAAATTATTCTTGAATTGCCTTAGCAAGGATGTGCACTTTATGCAAACAAACAAATAAAAAAAAAACCTAAGAAAACTAAGAAAAAATGGGGGAATAGTTTCAAACTAAGACAGGGGAGGTTTAGGTTAGATATCAGGAGGAAGTTTTTCACACAGAGGGTGGTGACGCACTGGAACAGGTTGCCCAAGGAGGCTGTGGATGCCCCATCCCTGGAGGCATTCAAGGCCAGGCTGGATGTGGCTCTGGGCAGCCTGGTCTGGTGGTTGGTGACCCTGCACATAGCAGGGGGTTGAAACTGGCTGAGCATTGTGGTCCTTTTCAACCCAGGCCATTCTGTGATTCTATGATATGATTCTAGGAAAACCAGCTTCTCACCTCCAATCCTCGTGCACGGTTTACCAGACAGTACACTTCTGTAAGTGACATGATTCCTCCTCTCTCCTGTGTAAGCACAAGACTGGTAAGAGAAATAGTATTAATCTAGTAAACACAGTATCTTAATTTGCATTTGACTGCTTGAACAGCTAAAGCAGAGAAGCTAATTGTGGCCTTTAATGAAAAAGCTACCCTGTCAACACCACCAATTTCTAGCACTAGAAATAATTTGTTAGCAATCTTTGTCCAATCATTTCAAAATGTAAAAAATTGATACTGTACCCAAAGATTGAGGCCTAATTTTATTTTTAAGCCAAAGGATGAAGGATTTTTTATGTATTAAACTTATCAATCAATTTTCATTTTTCAGGCAGCGTGTCTGATCACAACAGGTGGCACATTTCTTAAACAAAACATTCCATATACTTCTTAGGAGACATATAGCTGCACAAGTTTCAAACGTAAATATAGATTTCTGGCAAGAATCTAGAACTCTCTAAGAGCTTCAGATAAATTAAAATGTGAGATATTACTTGATGGAGAATAAGTATTAAACAGTTTAATGAAATATTTCTTTCTTGGAAAGACTTACGTAAGCAGTGAGTAAGAGGCTGTGCTGCTCCATTAGGAACTTTGCAAAGAGGCACAGCCATTAACACAGCCAGAACACGTTTTCATGAAAACTCAGCACCACAAAAAAACAAAATTGGTACGTTACCTCTAATGGTGTCTGCAGCATTCCAGCTAGTTGCTTTGCCAGCTGCATGTGGTAATGAGTACCAGATCCGTGTGTTTCCCTAGTAACTGGATTGGCTATGCCCATACTCAGCAGATATGATTTGAACCTAATAGTCTAAACAAATAAATTCATTAAAAGCGTATCAGCTATTGAACGACTCTCATTTTTAAAGGACTTTCGCTTTATTACTAGAAGACAGTTTTGGTGAATTGATCCAACAGTTTACTACCAATAAGGTCGATTACTAGCAAAGCGAAAGCAAGAATAATACAAAACAGAAAACTGTCATCGTCCACCAACAAAGGCAGTAAAATCTGTGCTTTTCAGAAAGAGCCAAAATAAAAGTTAACCAAACTCTTCAGTCTCTTTAACTAGATCTAAAATGAACAGAAAAGCTCACAAAGCATTCTTTACAGAACTCGTTTTGCTAAAAGGACAGCTTTGGCTTTACACAGGGACATTGCTGTTGATTCTAAAAACAAAATTCATTTACCTCATCCTCCGTGATGTCACCTTGTTTTTCTTTAATCTTATTAGCAATTGACTTGGATAGCTCCACCATTTCCTTAGCCTATCAAGAAAAATCCACAGATAAATCAATTTGCAGGTCATCAGGGAAAACATGCTGAGAACAGAAAACAAGCATAAATCTACTCGCATACGTAACACGTGCCTTACCTTCTCCATTAGCTTACTAAGGTCCTCAAAAGCCTGAAAAGATAATCAAAACATTTCAGATCAGTACAACTACAGCATTCAGCTTCATAGACACAGTGAGCTACCTCAGCAAACCTATCAAGCTGGTTGTAAAAGCTGCTATCCTTTACATTAGTAAGTTATAGTGTGACATATTATAGACAATTGATTGTTTTATGAAACTGTTTCATACAAGTCTACAAAGAAAAACCATACAATCCATAAACAAGGAACAAAAGAGACTGAGACCCAAAAAAGTTTAAACAGACCAAGTCAATTATGCTATCCTTAATGCTGGGCAAACATTTCTTGGTGGTGAGGGCAGGTTTTCTTCAACCAAGTGAGTTAAAGCTCACTCAAGAAGATCTATTGCTTCTGGACAGCAATAAGCCAGCTGTAATGCTACAGAAACATTCTTCCTGACAACACAATTTCACTTTATTGAGTGGGAGCTTCTAGGTTAGTAAGCAAGACTGTAGTTACTTTAAAATGAGCAAGGAAGATAATGTACAATTTGATATAATATGCTTAACCAAAGAGACAAAATCTCTGAAATTCTGTGTCAACATCTTTTCATGTATCTCACACAACAGAACAGTGATGCTCCCATAATTTAACACAAAACAGTTAAAGAAGAATGTAAATATCCATGAGACAAACGATCAGATTTATACAAATGAAGATTTAAAAAATAGATTAAGATCTTCTGAAAACTCTAGCTGTTGGACCTGAAAAGCACAGTACATGCTAAGGCAGGTAAATGCTTATTTGTACAGTTTTTTCTCCAGTCTGAGCAGCTTTATTGCTGCCACAAAATTTGTAATAAAGTGGACCTACAACATAGGACCATGCTTATAACAAGTCTATTGAGCTTAGTAAACTGCTATGGTCTCAAGTACAATAATTCTGTATTTTCAGGCATAAATAAAAAAGATCCACATATTTTGATCTCAAAGAAACAAAAAGTTAGTAAATATATTATATATTTAAAAGTAACACATTTTTGCCAGGCTTAGCAACACACACTCAGCCTGTGGTGCATCTATCTAAATACATGACAACATGCCTGTGTAGTGAACCTTTTCAAACCACCTTTGTTGGCCAACTGGTTTGAGAAACATTCCAGAGCCTCCTCAGTTATTGCCTGCCTGAAAGCAGCACCCAGTAATTCCAGCCACAAAGAAAGATCATTCAGTTAGGGTATAGCAAATGACCACAGATACATCTTGCCTACACTTTCCAGACATCAGTTCTATGCCGTTTCCTATCTTCCAACTAATCCCCCTCTAGAAAGAATTTTAGCAGGACTTATGCAGGAAGACTGAATTGTTTCCATCTAAAATATTTATGCACCTGAGTGAGGAAGCTTATTGGCCTGAGAATCCATATACACAGATGAGAGACATGTCTCCAAGAAGGGATGTTTTTTTTTTCCACCCAAATCCCTCCTAATGGTACAAGTGACTCCATAGAACCATAGAAGTTCAGCCTCTTAACACTTGGTACCTCAGCTAGGCATCCAAAACTAAATTGAATACTTCTTCTTGGGGAAGGACAAGGGGGAATGGTGTTAAACTGAGACAGGGTAGGTTTAGGTTAGATATTAGGAGGAAGTTTTTCACTCAGAGGGTGGTGATGCACTGGAACAGGTTGCCCAAGGAGGCTGTGGATGCCCCATCCCTGGAGGCATTCAAGGCCAGGCTGGATGTGGCTCTGGGCAGCCTGGTCTGGTGGTTGGTGACCCTGCACATAGCAGGGGGTTGAAACTGGACGAGCATTGTGGTCCTTTTCAACCCAGGCCATTCTGTGATTCTATGGTGATTCTATGATTCTTGCTTCCTTATTTGCCAAATTCAATGGTTTACAACAGAATTCTATATCTTTGATGTAATTTAAGTCCTTCTATTGTGCTCGCATGATATCAACAAAATTTTCTAATAAGGTTTTTCCTAACTTATTTCTCATCTCTAAAACCTGCATGAAAACGCTGTTCATCAAAAGAACCCTTGCTTTAGCTAATAAACAGTATGCTGTGTGTAACTCCTCCTCTGCCTGACTCACTGAGGGCAGGCCTGGAAACAAAGGGGAATGTGCACACACCTAACAGGAACTTCCTCAGATAAACAAAAGGCTACAGAACTGGATTCTTATCAGCAGTGAACAGCAGATGCAGGAAGCCTTTTTCTGGAAGCCAGGGCACCATTTTTTAAATTAAGTCATCTATAACATTTAAAGCTGGAGGAAGGCAGGATTTCACAAGTCATGATTTTCCTACGTTCATGCAACACTTACAGATGGATTTCTTCTGCTCTCTGAAAAAGCTACAAACGGAAAAAATAACCAGACAACACCTTTTGAACTACACACACACACCACAATGCCTTTTGAACTACGCATAGAATTTCATTCACTACATTCTTCATAAAAGAAGAAAAAATTGTAGCAGTATCTGAAACAGCATGCTGCCTACAAGCTGCTATGTAACTCTACATAGCAGAATATGCAGCACGCTTTTTACTGGGGCACGCTGAGTCTTGTAACACTTTGCCATTCGAATCAATCTGTTGTAGGCAGTTTATGAGTATTCCCACATCAGTCCCAGAGAGGCTGTGGATGCCCCATCCCTGGAGGTGTTCAAGGCAAGCTTGGATGGGGCTCTGGGCAGCCTGGTCTGGTATTAAATGGGGAGGTTGGTGGCCCTGCATGTGGCAGGTTGGAGATTCATGATCCTTGAGGTCCCTGCAAACCTGGGCTGTTCTGTGATTCTGTGAATCTGTGTATCACTCACTATCATGTGACAGAACCAGATCACTTCAAAGGATATTACTCCCAATACATCTGAAAGATTTTCAGTGAAGGAACAAATTGATCCTGCTGTCCATCAGCACTGACATTTGAAAGTCAATTACTGCACTGCTTCTGGGAAAAAGGACAGCATCCATCCTGCCAACATACCCTGCACAGATACCTGTAACTTGTTGGAGCCTGGACAATTATGGCACTGTAATTATAAGTTGAACTCTAACATTTAAAAAATAAGCATCCATGCGATGAAAAGGTAAATGCACCACAATATACATATTACATTTTCAATTGAAACCAAAACTAGCTGTACAAAGAGGAAAAAAACACTTGTCACGTCCTCTTTCTGTAGAAGTCTCTGCATTCTGCTTCTGTTGATGAAAAGTCATTGAGCTCAGATGTGTAATGAATCTTACAAATACACAGCAGTAGTTCTGAAGTACAGCCTTCTTGAAAGGAACTGTTTACATTAAGTACCCTTGCAAATATTGAAAAGGCAGTTAAAAAGAATAAATAGTTGTAAAATACACACTCTTAATCAATTCAGATGTCTCAACAAAAGCAATAAACCATCTCAGCTGCCCCTAAAAGAAAGTGTGAATGAACAAAAATAGCGCATACAGATGGCTGACCTTGAAACTTCAGTAGTATTTACCTCGGAAATGTTTTTGTCAGTCTCTTTTCTTTTTGCTTCTAGTTTCCTTTCGATCCCTACAATTCCTACAGCTCTTACTCTTCCTGCCTGGAAAAGAAAAGAAAACAAGGAGTCAAAATAGGAAATGCTAAGTTTTCTCATCCACCTCAGCATGAAAAAGCTTGTATCAGAACACAGAAAAAGTTCCTCCAAATAGCCAATAACATACATACAGTAATTCATGTATTTCTTTACAGTACTTTCAAAATCAGTGTCACAAAATAAACAATGTGCATAAAGCAAGTATAAATCTGCTGTCACATAGGCAGATAATGGTTACTATATTGAAGCTATTAACATGAATATGCTTAATAGCTTGGTCTAGACTGAATGCTTTAGTTTATCCCAATTAAAGCCTCCTGAGCCCATGTGAACATTTACAATACAGAGCGATGCAAATACGTGAGTGCTTCTAAACACAATTACCTCAAGAAATCTGTGTTGTGCATATTCATACATACAATGTATTCACATACAGTTGCAATGTGCACACATTTATCAGAGTTTTTAACCTAGAAGTACGCAGACAGGTAAAAAGACAACCAAACTGACAAAGACATCCTCCAGAACAACTGCCCAATTAGAAGATAAATAGAAATCAGATCCATGTGGTTTTCAAACATATGAAATATACGTATTACATTTCTGTTTTCTGTGGCCAGAGGTCAGATAAGAGATCACCGAAAACCTTTTAGCTTTATCAAGTCTCTCATGCTGAATGTGCTATTACAGAACTGAGCTCACCATCAACCACTCAAGGCAGAGCACACTTAAGGAAGACAGGCCAGAGGCAGATGCAGTATATGGAAACAGCACTTGTGGAAACAAAATTACATGAAGGTTCTGAATTCAAACTAAACAAAGCAACATGAGACGTACACAAGAATGCCAGATGCTCTGCTCCTACCTGTGGATCCTTGTTAACCTGAATGGTCTGTCCAGCAGGCATGTTCTCCCATCTCCTCTGTGTAATTTCTTCTGAGAATCGTCGAAAGAACTGCAAACATTTAAGAGTGACAATAGATGTTTCACAAAACATGCAGAGTAAGTCTGGTTATTTTAGTTTCTTGGCCAACGAACCAAATGTCACTGTAAGAAGCAGCATGGGAACACCTACACATTCACAGAACAACATTCTTCTCCAACCTTCAAAAATACACATGGTAGAGAAGGAGCTACTAGTCAAACTACCATGACTGCTTCTACTGTAAAATATTTTTTGAGATATTCAAAATGTTCCAAAACATGCTGAAGTTAATGATGGCAAGGTTTGCTCAAACGCCTGCTTTTAAAAGGAAGGAAAATTGATCAATACAATCACAAACAATCTGTTAATTGAACAGCAGAGAGACAACCACGTAGACTTATTTGTTTAATGCTAATACCAGAAAGTGGCATTAGTTGATTAGTTAACTTTAAGCAACTTTGCTCACAAAGAAATGAAAGTGAGTGTGATGAAACATATGCACGTTAGATACAAACAAAGAAGACACATAGATGCCTTATGAAGATATCTATAACTAATTCAAGTTGAAAATCTGATTTTCTGCAGTGAAATGGCATGGCTTTCTTCTGTCTTTCAGAGCTAAAGTTTTCCATCTCTCCACATAAGGATTTTATACTGTGACATTTCTTCACAGAGGACAATTCCTTTTTTTTTTTTTTATCTTTTTAACATCTATTGCATTTTGAGATTAGCAGTTGGTAAAACAACAAAGAGGAAAGAAAGAAGAAAAAGATTTATAAAACACAATGAAACAAAGCTCTAAAGCAATGAGAGAATTGGTTAGGAGTAAGCTGCTTGATTTCCATTCAGTGGAGAAGTACAAAGAAACACCTTTGACTCTATTAACAGTAACAGATTGCAAGGTCATCATTTTGGAAAATAACATGTTCCATTTAGAAAATAATACAGGAAGAATAAGATGTTTCTAAATGTACCAGAAAGAGGACAAAGTCTCATAGCACCTCCTGACATTTTTGGGACTCTGTTTAATCAACTCACAATGTTTGCTTTAAAAAAGGATGTACTGAAAAAGCTCCACCTCAAAAGTCAACACAGAAAGATCGTGGAAAATTATCACTATCACAGCAAGAGGAGAAAGGCATGTCCAAAGCTCTGATATACTGGGTTCACATGGTACAAAACTTACCTCAATTTGTCCATGCTCTTTGAAAGAAAGTTTTATGTAGGAGTATTTGCTGCTTTGGAATGGGCCAGGCTCTTTGTTTGGAGAAGCAGGATGAAGATGAGCGACTATTTTGGCACTAAGAAAAAGTTAAAGGAAAGAGAAAACACAGCTCTTTTCATTAACTAAAAAAAAAAAACACCAAACCAAAACCCAAGCCCTCTTCCTACAATCAAAGTTATCTGTCTGTTCAAAATCTGCACTAGCTTTATCTCATGTAAGAACTAAAGTACATCAAATAATGCTTTACATTTGTGCAATAACATTGAAATGTTTTGCCACCATGTATATATCTATTTTGTGTGCATATTGCATAAAAGCTACTACAACCTCTCAAACAATAACATCTCACAAGTATAAACTATGGCATCTGCCATCATTTTTAAAAATTAAATGCAACAGATCTTAAGACTTCAAGCAAATTATTTCTGACAGTGTTAGTTAAGGTAAAAACTGCTTGTCAAGCAGTACTTTTGATTTGGCTTTTGACTTGCAATGATTACTGTCAAAACACACTAACTCTGTCACAAGAAAACAGAAAATCTCAATATTCTGTTTAATCTGTCTGCTTGTATGCTTCACTCATGAACACTGTATGTGATCTTGTCCAAAATCAACACTGAAAGGTAATGTGTGTGGAAATAACAGTCTAACATGACACCTACCACCAAAACAAACCTTGAGATAGCACGATTTTAGGAATATACTAAGCCACTATCACATTATGGGGGCAAGTCTGCCATTCCCATTTCATTTTACAAATAGTTATTTTTAATAGATCTTTATTTGCCTTCTTCAGCATAAGGGAACTACCTGATCTCATCTGGGCACCCCCAGGATATTACCTTAGTCTTTTCATCTGACTGCATCTATTCATCTGGCTGCAAGCACATATCTCTATGCAATTTCTCCATTTAATCTTTTTTCTTGTCAAACTTCTTTGTACACACACCACACCAGATTTGTGACCTAACTGAGGGGAAACACCAGCTCTTTCTATTCCTCACCAGCACTTCCAAGCTCAGATTCAATCATACGTTTATGCAAAGTAAGATAATATGGGATTTGGCAGAGTCTCTGTTCCTAACCAGTTCTGTGACACGGATGACAAAAATTAGCTTTCAAATTTAGATTCAGCAACAGCACTGTGGTATTGATGACTAATCACTGAAAATGGCAAGCTGGAACACATACTTTAGTGCTTATAGGATGATTTAACCATTTGCATCAAACACCACTTTGTCATGACTTGCTTATGCACTTGGTCTTAAGTGAGGAATGCTGAGCTCCCTGGCTGTCAACATGGAAACATGGTTTACAAACTGATCCTACCATGGATAATTAAGTAATCTTGGATTTGTCACATAACACACATGCAATTAATTATCAATGTGAGAAAACCAAAGTGTTTATCATAGGATCATAATAAAATCATGGACTAGCTCAGGTTGAGAAGGACCTTAAAGCCCAGCCAGTCCCAACCCTGTGCCATGGGCAGTGCCAGCCAGCAGCTCAGGCTGCCCATGGCCCCATCCAACCTGGCCTTGAGTGCCTCCAAGGATGGGGCAATGGGGCACCCACAGCTTCTCTGGGCAGCTGTGCCAGTGTCTCAATGCTCTCTCAGTGAAAATTTTCCTCCCAACATCTAAGCTAAATCTCCCCTCTTTTAACTTGAAGTCGTTCTCCCTTGTCCTATCACTATCTACCTGTGTAAAAAGTTTTTTATCACCTTACCTTTTTCCTATCCCAGCTGCTTGCTCTTCAATAAAGACAACTTGAGACAGAGGTATAGCAATGCAGCATTCCTGGAATTATCAATGGAAACACAAAAGAAATTAAAGCCACATCCTGACCATTCTCTTAATCCATTCTTTTCTCTTTTCCCATTTCATAAACAGTAAAGATTTCTACAGGTGCTGTCAGAGGCTGTCAGATGAAGTAGAGCGTTAACAATAGAAACTATGAAAGAGAAATAAAAATACAAAAATACAGATTTGAAGCTGAGTTCCAGATAACCAAAACAAATCTAAGTGTAAGGCACTTCAGGCTAGATTTATAAAACCTCAACTGAACAAAGCTTTAGGATATAAGTACAAGACACAAACACTAAAATTTCCACACTGCTGCAGCTTATCCCTGTAAATGCATAATGCTAATAGGTCCTTCAAATGTTTGGATGGATGTAACTTGGGGAGCCAAAGCACTACACAAAACCACCAGGCTTCTCGGTGCTGAATGTCTAAAAGCTGGATTACTTTTTGAGTGGTGATACACCAATTAGGAATGCCTCCATCTATTCATCCTCACACAGGTTTAATGTCAACACACATTTGTTGAACTGTGCTTTAGATAAATCAAAGCAGAGCAAGAAACAAGACTGTACCTATTTGTGGGAAACGAATCTAAACTCTTTATTTATGTATTTGAGACAGAAGTTGCTGAAGGGAACAATTCAAAGCATCCAGTTATGTGACTGGTCTTGTTTTGGTGAATATCCTTTGCTGAACATCCTCTTCAGGATGAGATCAATGGTCAGTCAGAATGCAGGAAACCTTACAGACCCTCTTTGAAGCTTTCTCTCCCATCAGCCACAAAGGTGTTCCTAACACCAGCTTATAATGAATACTGTTGGGAGGTCCTCTCAATCCCTGCTACCTAAACTGTTCTTTGCATGGAATGATTAAATACACATTAAATTGGAGCTTATAAGTATATGTGGAGGAACTTCTACTAATGAATAAATCTCTCAAGGGAAAAAAAAAAAAAAAAAAAGCAGATGGCTTTTACTTCCTGTTTTAGACTATTCTGATTCTTCTCTGGCTCCAGATTTTACCACCAATGTACAGAACAATCATGTTTGTAAAATGCCCACATAAATATAGGGGAAAAAAAAAAAGATTCCATTAAAACCCAAAGATTTTGAAAGCAACAAAAGAGTCAAATGTTATATAACAACACATAATATCTAGATTTTTTAAGCAATATATTAATCTAGTTCATAGCTAGAAAGCTATGAGTTTACTCTAAGTACAAGGACTTCACTCCTTCCTGGAGAGAAAAGCAAGAGAAAATGATGCCAAAAGAGCAACAGATTAAAAGTTCTGTGGGGATATGAGGACAGTGTGTTCATTTGGATTTATTTTTCTGCTATTTAGTGTTGAAATCACGTATGATTTTGTGATCTGCAATGTTGTGCAAATCTAGCTATGTAACAAACGTAAAAGAATTACATCATCTTTTTCTTTGGAAATGGCTATTTTCTGTACTGTTTGACTGCAGGTGGTATCTAAGGACAGCAGCTATAAAACAAGTGTTTTTGTAACAACTTTTGCTACTTTAGCCTAACAAGTAGCCTCCTCTATTACAAAAGTCTGTTGGCACAACAAAAGGGAATCTCCTGAAGTTTATTCTACGTAAGGCAGCTAAGTTTCTGAAGTTTATGCATCATAGCTCCACGTGAATATAAAAGACCATTGTGCTACCCATGCTTCGCTCCTAAGAGCTTGAGAAAGAAACAGTTTCATTTACCACAGTAACAAAGTTATGGATTTAAAAAAAGAAAGCAAAAACTTAGCTCTTTTGAGACAGAAGTAACCTATACTAGATCAGACATGGATAATTTCTGCTAATCTGCTGCCCTGTGTTTCTGCCTCCTCCCAGAACCTTTGCTAAGTCAAATTGTTAGAACTATTTTCTTATTCTCCAAGTTTCTTCTCTGCTTTTTAGCAAATTACATGATCTTTGGAGAGCACAAGGAGCCCTGCCATTGAGGTAGCATGGGGAGAAGAAACAAATGTCATCTTTTTGTTGAGGAGAAAAAGGGGATCTGAACAGTTGTTAGACTTGCTGAAGCTGTCATACACAGTGTTACTCCAGGCAAACTGAAAGCCTGAGAAGATAAGAAGCAATGCATATTGCCTTATGTGCCTGCCTTACACAAAGACATGCTGATGAAGAAGTCAGGGGGGTGAATTACAGAGACAGTTCAACACAGGTAAATTATCTCACATTGGCTGTGGAAAAAAAAAAATAATAATTACAGAATGGCTTGTGATTTAGACAATCAGCTCCTGACTTAATAGCAACCCCAGCTGGGACAGGCTCTCTGAACAAAGCAGGGGGATTGGAACTTGATGATTGAGGTCCCCTCCAACCCAGGCCATTCTATGACTCTATGATATACATATATAAGTTGCTTTGCCAAATTCAGATCATCCTTGGCAACCTTACATGTCATGAAGCTCAGAATAGCTCACCACTGTGGAGCAAGAATGTGATGATTGGTGGGGAATAGTCACTAAGTATGAGAGGTGCTTCAGTTACCCTTCTTAAAAGCTAGTCCAGTGGAATAAAACTTACTTTTGAAGAGCTGTTATGTGCACATGGCTTCTGAGGCTAAATTTTCTAAAATACAGTGTCCAAAACAAAGAGAATTCAACCTGGTTCTGAGAAAGACATCTTCAATTACATCTCTAAAATGGTGCACATTATAACAATCTATGTTTAGAGCTAATTAAATATCTGTAATCTTTCTCACCCATTCACAGCCACATCTCAAGCCACCGGGGACCTGATGTAAAGCATTCAGCAGCAGCATCACACTGTTGTTTCAACAGCACTGCTTAAGCTCTGAACTGATTCTCCAAAGTAGTACAGACAAATGGTCTGGCTTACTGGCTCAGCACAGCAGTAGTCAGCTGGAAGGATAAGGCGTGTACAACATAATACTGCCACCAAACACCAATTATTATCATGGCCTGGTATTATGTGCTGGAACCAGAAGATGGGGATGATTGGACTTCGAAACACAATGGGGAAGAAAAGGTCTTGCGAAATGAGCAGCACGGAAGAGGCATTCAGATTACAGTCAGAGTGACATTTTCACCTTCATTCTCAAAACCAAGTATCCAATACATGATGCCAGACTTCCTTCTCCATTTGTGTGCCACAGAAAAGGAAAAACGATACGATTCCTTTCTGCGCCTCCTCATCTCTGATCATTTTATTAAAGCAGAATTGGGTGAAAGAATATTCCTTGTATATCATCTTCTTTGAACGTAATTTCTGTGAAACAAAATGTGGGCTACATCTATAAGACAAAACATACACAAACAAAGCTGTGGTGGTGAGGCACTGCAACAGATCACCTAGAGATGTGGTGGATGCCCTGACTCTGGAGACTTGCAAAGCAGGGCTGTACCAGGTCTGGGCAACGTGATGGAGCTGCGGATGCCCCTGTTCACTGCAGATGAGTTGGACTAGATAACCTTTAAAATGTTCCTTCTACCTCTAAGGATTCCATGATTTCTTTTTCATCTGCAAACGCCAACTTACTTGATATGAAATTTACAACTGAGTGACATGCAAGAGACAGAAGTGGGACTTACATGATTCTTCTGATCCCTCCATATTAATCTGTGCGTGCTAAGCAGTAGTACTCCACTATCAAATTTCACCTAAGCAAGAAAAATAAAACAGATCAGCAACAAATTTAACCACTAAGTTGCATAAATAAATCATAAAATCATTAAGGTTAAAAAAGACTTCCAAGATCATCGAGTCAGTGTGTAAACTCATCACCACAACACTCAACTTGGTAACACTACACATCAGTACAATGTTGGAATAAGATACAAGCCAATATTTTGAGGGCACTCTTATTGTTTTTTTCTTCCCGAGAACAGAATCAATGAAGTTAATGGAAAAAGAAATGGGAAAACCAGCATAAAAGGATTACATGGATATAGACAAACTTCCTTCTGAACTGCATAAACATACTCTCAGGAAATCCTGAGAGATCCTCCCTCCACATGCTGTGCAAGATACACAAACTGCTAAATGGATATTTATTTCTAAGAGGGCTATTGCCTTTTGTTTGCTGATAAAGAAAGTAGAAGTTCTATAAGAACACAAAGCAACCTAATGAGAACGTGCTACAGACAGAAGTCTTCAGGCCTACCAAATAGAAGCGTTCCTTCTATCCATTTTATTGTTGAAGAAATATTTTGTATATCGGTAAGCAATTAGGATTGGGAAAAATCTGTGTGAGCAAATTGCTTCCTACTTGTAAAGCTCGAAGGAAGCTTTTGTAGCTTCTTGCAAGGGTACGCAGCCATTCGAGTGGAGAAAAACAGAGAGACCGAGAGGCGCGGCAGTGGCACCGGCTGCGCGGGGAGGAGGCGGAGTCACCGTCCCGGAGGTGTATGTGGCACTGAGGGACGCGGGCAGTGGGGATGGGCTGCCGGTTGGAGGAGAAGAGCTTAGAGCTCTTTTCCAACCTTCACGATTCTGTAATTCGCAGAACCAAGCCCTGTCAGAGCTCGCAGCAACGGCTGCTGGGCGCTGCGGCTCCGCCTCACACTTCTCCTCAGCTACGTCCCCTCACGCTCACTCGCCTCCCCTCGTCCAGGTGCCCACAGCAGCATCCCGCGTTCCCCCAGTTCCCCGCCCGCGCACCGGCCGGCACTTCGGGCCTGGCCGCGCCGCCAGCCGCTCCCGTCACCTTCTCCTCCCCGTCGTAGAGACGCACGCCGCGCTGCTGGAGCACCAGCGTCTCTCCCAGCTCCAGCAGCCCGCTGGTCCAGGAGAACCGATCCATGGCGGTCCGGGAGGAACTCTCCCTTCCCCAGGAGACACCGGGCCGCAGCCGCCGCTCTCTACCGGCAGGCACCGGGCGAGCACGGCCCTGCCCCAACCGCTCCAGACACGGCGGTGCGGCGCCCTCCAGCGGCAGCCTGAAAAATGACCGCCATTTTCTCGCCGCGGCGCCCTCCAGCGACGGCCCCGGGAACGGCCGCCATTTTCTCGCCGCGGTGCGGGAAGCGCCATTGGCCCGTTCAATTCCCGCGGCCGGCCAATCAGAGAGGCGGAGCCCGGCGGGGATTTCAAACGGCGCAGCCGCTCCCAGCCCGTCCTGCCATGGCGGCGCGGCTCCCTCCGCAGCTCCCCACCAGCCGCCGGTCCGAGCCGGAGTACCGAGGTAAGGCTGCTGCCGGGGGCCGAGCTGGGCCGGGTTTCCTGCCGCGCTGCGTGCCCTCAGCGTTGGGAGAGGGGGGAACTCAGGGAGAAGCGCAGGGGTTGCGCTGCCCGTCAGGAGTTCGTTGCGCTTTGTGCGTTTCTGTTTTTCTTTGTGTTGATTTTAGGGTGTTCAATTAAGTGCATGATCCTAATAGAGGATTAATGTTCAGGGCTCAAAGGCAACATTCAAGCGATTTCTACTTCCTCAGCTTCAGTAAGGTAGCAGTGTCTGCATGTCGAGGGAGCAAGGTGGTGGGACTTCAGCCTAGAGAAAAGAGCTCGAGGTAATCTGAGAGAGGCCTGTCAGTATCTGAAGGGGACAGGCTCTTTAGCAGGCCTCCTGTGACAGGGCAAGGGGAAATGGTTTCAAAGTGAAGGAGAGATTTGGGTTGGATATAAGGAAGAGGGTGTTGTGCATGTGTGTGATTACAATAAAGGGGGTTAGGCACTGGCACAGGTTGCCCAGAGAAGTGGTGGATGCCTGTCTGCAGAGACATTTGAAGCCGAGCTGGGCCAGGCTCTGAGCAACCTAATCTAGCTGCAGATGTCCTTGTTTATTGCTGGGAACTTGTACTATATAACCTTGGAAGTGTCCCTTCCAACTCAAACATTTCTATGATGGTACAGGGTGGGGGATGAGCTGCTGGAGAGGAGCTCTGTGGAGAGGGACCTGAGTGTGCTGGTGGACGACAGGTTGGCCATGAGCCAGCAGTGTGCCCTTGTGGCCAAGAGGGCCAATGGCATCCTGGGATGCATTAAAAAGAGCGTGGCCAGCAGGTCGAGGGAGGTGATCCTCCCCCTCTACTCTGCCCTGGTAAGGCCTCATCTGGAGTACTGCGTCCAGTTCTGGGCTCCCCAGTACAAAAAAGACAGGGATCTCTTGGAAAGAGTCCAGCGGAGGGCCACAAAGATGGTGAAGGGCCTGGAGCATCTCCCCTATGAAGAAAGGCTGAGTGAACTGGGTCTGTTCAGCCTTGAGAAAAGAAGACTGAGAGGGAACCTGATCCAGGTCTATAAATATCTAAGGTGTGGGGGGCAGAATGGCGAGGCCGGACTCTTTTCAGCAGTGTGTGGAGACAGGACAAGGGGAAACGGCTGGAAACTGCAGCATAGGAAGTTCTGCACAAATGTGCACAAGAACTTCTTTACAGTGAGGTGACGGAGCACTGGAACAGGCTGCCCAGGGAGGTGGTGGAGTCTCCTTCTCTGGAGATGTTCAAGACCTGCCTGGATGCCTACCTGTGCTACCTGGTGTAGGGAACCTGCTTTGGCAGGGGGGTTGGACTCGATGATCTCTGGAGGTCACTTCCAGCCCCTACGATTCTGTGATGACTTGAGGCACAGTGGCAGCTTGTGAAATGCAAAGCGAGGATGATGGCTAAGACAAAATTTGAAAGATGAAAGAATAGGCATGAAGAGGTTCAGGAGAGGACTCATGCCTGCTTTGGAAAGGAGATGTTTGTTATTTCTGTGAGTTTCTTACACTGGTGAATGAATCTGTCTCTTTTGGAGAGAGGATTTCACAGCTTAAGACCTCAGAACCACGTTGCGCTGTTATTATCACTCCCATTTTTGGTCTGACATTTGTGCAGAATCCTAGATGACAGCACAAGAGAAGCAAGTGATTTTACAGGTGGGTGATTGGTTGGTTTCACACTTGTTTTTTTTCTGTTAGTGGCTATCACAAGTGCAAAGTGGACTTGGTAAGCCAGCAACAGGTATGTTAATGGCATCTACAGAGAAGCATTCAGAAAAGATGAAGCAGGGCCTAATATCTTCCCATTCTTCCCACTGGTTTGGTTTAGGCTTCTTTTAGCTTAGTAGTCAATGCAGAAAAACAGTCATTTTGTATAGTTATAAAGTTATATTGACCTGCTCCTTGCAGCTAGACTTCTTCAGTGAATGAGATGTTTGTGAGCATTAAAGAATCGTCTGATCAATGATGTCTGTACAACAGTGTCTTGTTGCTTTCCTATTTATATTTCTTTTATAAGAGGCAAAATATGGCATTACTAGTTTAACTTAAAATGTAACAATGTAATGTATTTTTTTTTAAACCCCTTAGAACAGAGAAGACAAAAAGTTGAAGAATACCTATCAAGAAAAAAGACCTTTTCTGGCATGCCCATTCACGAAAATGAGACATCAGTCAGGTATTATTATTTTCTGCTATTCGTATTCCTTTTGGTAATGGATGGTTAGAAAGATGTAAGTGGCCGTTCTTGGGAGAATCACAGTCAAAAGGTAACTGTGCAACTAGTAGTGACCATGTGGGTTTTTGTACACCCTTTTATTGACAGCAACTATTAAAAGTTTGTGTTAAATAAATGCAACTGCTTTATAGATGTAATTTAAGTGTGTTGCCCATTCCACTGGAGACTGAGGCAAGGGAGGGTACTTCAATTGCAAAACTCTCATACCAGGTACCACTGTTTGCCTCTACAGCCCTCCTTTTGCAAATACTTTTTTCCCTTCTTTTTGCTCAGGTTATGTTACACATGTTGACAGTACAGTTGATGTAATCTCATTATGTTTTGTAGTTATCAATTTAATACTTTCAGTTAAGAGCAACTATATTATAACAGAAATTAAACTGTGATGGACAGAAGATAGACATAACTTACTGTGGATGCCTACCACTGATCACTAATGCTTCTTGTTATTTACTTCATTTTAAATGCTTTTCCTGCTATTGTCTGAAGTTTGGACATTCATTATGAAGGACCTGGCAATAAGCAAGAATAGCTTCTTTAGAGATAACAGTGTTGTAAAGGAGTTCAGAAGATGCTAGCTGTAATCCTAGTTTGCTTTGGATTTGCCATTTTAATGTTTTTGCAGTTAGGAAATTTCAGCATGGAATTTATTCTTATCTAAATGGAAAGCCTGGTTTAGCACTTCGTGTACTTGAAGTGGCATGCTCCCTATTTCTGTTCGCTGTTGAACAGTGTCTTGATGGTACAAATCTAGATGAACAGTGAGTGACCTTTGAATATAAAATGCACATGAATTGCAAGAATAAGTATAATCCATCAAATACCTGTTCTGTGTAGCAAGAAAAGGCACATGCTTTCATGTTGTAGAAAGCTGTCTTTTTTGGGAGAGAGGGATTGGAGGAAGTGGCTACTTTAACTGTACTAGTGGCCTTATTGTAGTGTTTGATCTACTTTACTTTTCCTTGCTTTCTGCTTCTTTGGCTATTCCTCCCTCAAGTGCAGCGTATAGGACACTTGACCTTTTGTATCAGGTGCAACATATCCTTAAGCATAAGAATGATATCTGAAGTGAATGTGGTCAGTTAACTTTTCTTCCCTGCATCAGCCAGCTTCCTGTGATGTGGGAGATGTCTTACAGCCTGTGCCATGACCAGTGCTTGCTTAACCGTTTCTCTTTCCTGGAGGCAGAGTTCATGCTGAGCAGAATTGCTTCAGTGTGAGTTCAACTTGTAGATTGCTGCCTGAATTGTATTCTTGTGTTAAGATAATCTTTAATTTTTCTTAATACAGTAGCAGAACTAGGAAAGCAGCTGGCAATAAACTACAAGATAAAACAAAGCTGTCAGCATCTCCAAAGCCAGAAATGGTAAGTCTTTGATAGTCAAATACTCTTTCTGTGGCTATCGTGTTCTGCTCGCTGAAGTCAAGTACCTGAAATGTAACTGTGATTGGTGATTGGTTAATGTATGGTTTTCTTTCAGTCTTCAGGAATGCTATGTAAAATCTTATCAAGTTCTGTCAGAATAGAGAAATCATCTAGTGTGCTTGTTTGTTTTTTGTGTTAAACTAACCAACAACTGACTATTGTAATGCTGGTAGGCTTAATGTAATCCGAAGAGAATGCTGAATACCCAGGAACTAGTCTCACTTCTTGTAACCTCTGGGATTATACTAAGAATGTAAAGACAAGAGTTTCAGGGAGTAGTAGGGAGGATGCCTTATAAAACAAGGTCTATTTTTTTTTTTTTTTTTTAATCCATAAGTTGTTAATAACAAAAGTTCTTTCTATCTGGATAGCAGATGGAAAGAATCATCCTAATGGCCTTATTTAATAAGACTTTTCTCACTACCTACATTCACTGAGCTATGCATAGTGAAAGGAGAATTTGTGCTGCTATTAAGTAATATGTTATTCAAATTGTGAATTTGCTTTTGACTGCATGCAGCCTAAAGCAAGTTTGTACTGTAGAAATCTTCTTGGAAGGCACTTGGAAAGCTGACAGTGGCTTTTAAAATAATTTTCTTTGTGCAGGGGGAGTCTAGCCCTTTTTACTCCCCAAGGCAAAATTTAAACAATCATTTGATTACCAAATAGGAGTTCTGGAATAATAGTTGACAAATATTCTACTTGATGTGCATATGTATGCTACTTCTGTACACACTATCACCTTTAAATTGGCATTTACTGTTAATTGATTCCTTTAAATATGCAAAAGCCTCTAGGGAACTCAAATAGCCTGCAACATGAATGCACATCTAACATCTTCATGGAAATTCCTCTGGTTTCAGGAAGATAAGGAGAATGCCAATGAGCTTTCATGGGACCAAGCAAGCAGAACTTCAGAAGAAAATATCTTGAAATCTTCTACAATCACACTGGCATCGGAGATGAGCTATAATCCTGAAGATCACTCTTCAGTGAATAAAGTCACTGAAATAAAGTCTCAGCGTGTATTAATCAGCAAGTCCCTGCAAGTAAAAACCATGAAAGAGAAACAACTGCCAGCAGAAAAACAGAGTTCAAATGTCAGCCTCCCAAAGAAACCAGTGCTTGGTACGTATCGTGGCAGAGTCATCCAATCCAAGATCAACTCCTTCCGAAAAGCACCAAAGAGTGAGGGGGAGAAGAGTTCTTTGTCAGATGAGAAGCTTCTTATTTCTGCCACCAAACCAACAGTGAAATCTTTGTCTGGAAGCAGCTGCAATGTAGTTCGGAAGACTGTGAAAGTCACAAATAATCCTAATTCTGTAAAACCTAATTGTGTCCCACCGTTACAGAGCAAACCATCTGTCAAACCTGCTACTAACTTCCAGTCCAGCCTAAATAAACAGCCATCAATGTCTGCGGTAGTACCAAAAAAATTAACAGCCCAAAAGGTGATTGGGAAGAGGGGACCTCAGCAACTGAAGGCTGCTACTAAGAATTCTGACCATGGAACACTAAGAATGAAGAGATGTGAGGACCCGTGTGAAAATGGAAAACCAGAAGCTCCAGCAAAGCAATTATCTGTTGTACCTGATGGCAAGACAGGACAGGATTATAAAGCTAACAGTATCAAGAAGTCTCTTTTCTTGAAAGAATCTGCAGAGGAGAGAAGGTAACTGAACGAGTCACTGTACTGTAGCTTGATCTTGTGAGGTATTTGTGTTCTTCCTGTGGCTATCTTACTTGATCTAGTTCTTGCTGTAGGAGAACTGGGTTGTTTGAAATTGACTAAAACTGGGCTTAATAGTGAGAAACCAGGATTCTGACTAGTTGCAAAGCTGTTTGGGCTTGTGCCTGTGCACTTACAAATATAAATGCTGTTTGCACTCATTTTTTCAGGCTGAGTGATGTGAGAGTTTTAAGGACGTAACATTTACTCCTGTAAATGAACTGCATGGGAATGCTGGTGCTTTAAAAAAAAAAAAAGACATGTTTATGGACTGAAGGGGAGTACTTCTTAATGAAGTACTTCTCAACTTGGTGAATGCATCCTAGATGATGGGATGAAGATTCATGATTGGGAAGTTATTTAGTACTGATAGTACTCCTTGTAAAAAGTCACACTGACAAAAAAAAAATTCCAGGTATTATGGCCAAGGAATTGAAATGGGTACGAAGACTGAATTACACTTAAGCTTCATTTTTGAATTTTAGAAGCTGTGTGATAGGTTTGTCCTATGCTGCACTTGGTGCTCTTCTAGTTTTCTGCTCTATACTGGGTGATAGGGATTATAGAAGAGAGGTGGCTATGAATAATGAACACAAGTGTGTTTTTCTTTATCCTATTAAAAAGTCAAGGTCTTGAGCCTAACACACTTCCTGCTGTTGGAAAGGGAGAGATCAAAGGCTTCTGACCTGGTAGATACCTAAAGTAGGTGGAGTGATGCACGTGGCTCTGAAATTTTGGTGCAGATCTAATTGGCAACTGTATTCCTTTCAAGCTTAGAAGGAGAGCACTACGAGGATACTCTTCACAAAGTTTGTCTTTGTAAGACTTACTGCAATTAATGTCAGTTGACTGTAAAATACATCATGAAATCTGATTAACTAGAGCTAATAATGTTCTTCCATACAGAGTTCGCCTGGCTGAATGGAGGGCATCTAGAGGAAAAGTGATGAAGAGGCCGCCTACATCTGTGCTTCTGGGATCACAGCCTAAGAATGAAGATCTCTCTTCTACTGGTGGTTTCTTAGATTATGAATTAAATAGTGAAAAAGTCAACAAGACTCTTACAGAATGTCTGCAGTTAGCTGAGCAGGTACTCAGTCTCTTGCCTACAAATTCTACTCATAGAGCCTTACAGCATGGGAGTACTGTGGATGTATCGGACCTATGAATCAGATGCAAGGGATTCATTGCTCCTCAAGTTAAGCAATATCATAGGATTTTGCTGACAGCTGAAGAAATTAGTTGTTGCTCAACTTTACTAACTTGCACAACTAAACAGTATAATTAGACAATAATGGTAACTTCATAAAGTAGAAGAGCTGTGAAGTAACTAATCTAAAACACATTTGCAGAAACATGCCTGGATTTCTGGAAGTCTTTATGAAGTAATTCCACATCTGTATCTACGGGCTATGCAGTTTTCTATATAAAAGGAATAGCATAACTGGTTTTCATTGAGAAGAATAGATGAATGAGAATTCTTCAGCTCATATTCATAGTTCAGTCTTGTAAATATTTGCTGTCTTCAACTTTCAGGGGCGCTTTTCAAAGCAACAACAACAAACTCTTGGTTTTTGGGTCAAAAGTAGCTGAAATATGGTGCTGCAGGATGTTCACTGCACTTGAACTTTTTTTTTTTTTGCTTCAATTTTAGGGAAATCAAGGTAACAAAGCACGTGCCATGTTGGAAGAACTGACAGAGAGTATTCCTGGGGCTAAAAAGCTTGCAAAATATTGGATCTGCTGGATGCGTCTTGAACAGATGGGCCCTCCTGAAAAGCTTGTGGCTGGCTATGAGGAAGCTATTTTGGCAGGAGCTATGGTGAGCAACTTGTCTTGAAGTTTGAGACTAAAAGGCATGAAAGCAGGGTGTGTATTTAAAAAAAAAAAATAAAAAAGATGCAGCTACTTCTAATTTTAATACTTGTATGACAGAAGGGTCACCTGACTTGTCTGAGCACAAGAACTTGGATTTGGTTTGTAATTGCTGTAGATACCTTTCTGCTTTCGAGAAATAAGGTTTAGACTCCTAGCACCATATGATGATCTGCAGAGAAGAAATAAAGTAGTAAAGCTAGTATCAGTAAAAACCCAAACAGAACTCAGTTTTACAGTCCTGATGGAGACTTGATTCCTTTGCTTTAATATCAGCAAGGTTTGAGGTAATCAAATATGGCTGTAGTGAGCTGGATACAGAAAGTGCAGGATTCATCTATCTTCTGACTTTGTCTGAAAAGCATCAAATGATTAAGTACACACTGTATGTTATGTACTGCTTTCCCTGTAACTTATACTAAATAAGATGCATTCAAATATGATTTTGGAATTGCTTTTCTAAAACAAAATTTGAAACCTTTTTTCTAGCCTCGAGATGAACTACGGCGCATGCTGATAGATGCTATCAGAAACACTGAAAACTTGGTTAAGTCTGAGGATGGTAAGTTTGAGTGTTTCACATTAGTTCAATGTCTGTCTTGACAAGCAGCACAAATTGCTTAAAAATATTTGTGCCTATATTAAATTATTTCATGGGAATTTGATTGGTACTTAATTTGAAAACAACCTTGATTAAACAAATACTTCAATAATAAATCACTGGAGATGCTTTTGTGTTCAAACTACTTAAACTCTCTCAAGTTGATGTTGTCCAGCTTTTTTTTTAGCCTGAGAATCCAATGTGTAGCAATTCTTTTCATTTAGTAAGTCAGTTGCCTCTTTCACATATGAGCTGTTTCAATGGAAGATGCATATTGCTGGGTGAAAATACTCCAAGTTTTGAAGCAAAGTAGCTATAGAACAGCCCAATAAGTATTTGATCTCAGAAACTGTCTGAAATACTCTATTCAGAGTTGCTGCACCTGAGAAGGAAGGGAATGACTTCTCAGGATGTACTTAGCCTGAGTTTTCTTAAAGTGATAAAATGACTGGTAACTTAAATTGTTGTGGCCCAGACTCAGTTTTGTAACTTTTTCTTTCTTGTGCAAAACTAAGATTTCAGAGATCCCTAAAAACTTCAACTTCTCTGTAACTGTAATTAATCACAGCTACACTTTCTTTCATTTTTCATTTTTAGGGGGAGTTGTGATAGAAACTCATTTAAATGAGGTACTGGAAATCAGCAAAGAATTCAATTCATCTGTTGAGCAGGTTCAGGAGACCTTCAAGGATCCTGATATTGATGATCAGAAAGCAGAGAACGATGACAAGAAGGAAGAGACTGGCAATGAAGCGGTCAAAAAAGAAGAACCAGACCTAGTCTTTAAACCAGAAGAAGAGATCTTGCCAAAAAAGAATAAAAAGCACAAAAATAAAGAACGTGCAAAAAAGAAAAAGTGTGAAAGAAAAGAGCAGAGTGAAGACAGAGTAAAAGATACAGCTCAAACAGTTAACTCTCCTGAGAAGGATAATGACACAGATGGATTACAACTGATTAAAGAATCTACCAACCCCTATTTGGAAAGGTAAGGTTATTTAAGGTAACTACTGAAAAGAAGCAGTGTCTGAGCCAAAAGTAATGTTTGTGCTGCTCTGAAAGAGAGAAGCATTGCATCTGAGAACATACAATTAAAAGTATTCAAGGCTTTTAGGGTTGTTTTTCTTTGTTCAAAAAAGTCTTTTTAAAATAATTCCTTAATAATAACTACTTGTTTTAAAATGCCTCACTATACTAAAATGTCTTCGTGGCAGAGAAAGAACTGTAGCTTCAGAGCCCCTGTAGTTGTACCAGTTCTACAGTGAGCTAGGTTAAGGAAAATCAGGTATTTACAGTTGCTTACCCTTTCAAACATAGAATCATAGAATGGCCTGGGTTGAAAAGGGCCACAATGCTAATCTAGTTTTAACCCCCTGCTATACACAGGGTCAGCAACCAGACCAGGCTGCCCAGAGCCACATCCAGCCTGGCCTTGAATGTCTCCAGGGATGGGGCATCCACAGCCTCCTTGGGCAACCTGTTCCAGTGCGTCACCACTCAGTGAAAAACATGAGTGTGTTTGTATGTAAATAAATAAATAAAAATAAAAATACAGAGGGTATAAACAAGAAGCAACTGTCCTGTAATTGCATTTTGATACAAAAATTGTGGATGGTAATCCTGGGTCCTGGGATGAAGCAGAGAAGTTTGTTTTTGTTTTTTTGTTTTTTTGTTTTTAATTATTCTTTTGCCCCAATGTTTCTTTTGTGACAACAGACTGGGGAAAGTTGTGCTCAGCTCTGCAATGTGCTGAGTTGGGTGATGTGCAGCGCAGTTGTCTGCTGTCCCTGACAGTGAAAAGATAACCTCTGTCCTGATGAAAGGAGTGATGGAGGATTCTTCCTTTAGAAACTTTTCGGGAGTTTTACAAGGCTAAAATCTTTCCTGAAAAAGAGGATGGATATCCAATTTTAACTGTATGGATGGGGAAACCTGTTCACTGTTTTCTTCAAGCTATGGGAAGATAGAGTGGAACAGGAGTAATTATAGTTCTGCTTCTGCTAGGTACTAGGGAGATAGCTTATCTGTCCTGTGCGAAGTAATTTGTTTCTTTTCCCAAGTGTGAAGATGCACTATGATGGAAACGATTCTGATGCTAAAGACCTGAAGATTATAACCCCTTTGAGGTACTCTCTACGAATTCGGGAGAAGATGTACAAGCTTTCAGATACTCCTAAAGATTCTCTTGTCTCTTCATCTGAACAGCTGCAGGAATTGGAATCGAAAGCAACTGCACTTCTCCATAAACAGAATGACAAACTGGAAGAAACAAGCGCTGAAGTAGAAGAGTGAAAAGTAGCATTAACACTACATGGAGGGGCGGAGGAATTGGATTTTTAAGAAAGCTTGGGTGTCTTTTGTTGTTGTTTTTTTTTAGCAGCCTTAGGAGAGGAGCTATCTAAACCTTGTGTGGTTAGCCTAGGATGAAATCTGGTTTTAATATGCTGTTTTTAAGCTTGTATCTTCCCGTGTTTTCAAACTCTTGTGGTAAATCCAAGGGGACTGTTTGGTTCTAAACAATATCAGTGTCTTCATGTTAAACCTGATTAATACTATATACTTAAAGATTAGGCTTAACGCACTTCATGTAACAGCTCAGTGATTATATTGTTAATATTTACTCTTTCCTGTTACAATTCCCATGAGTTCATCAGAATTGTATATTCTAATTCTTTGCTTAAGGATCAAAAGTAACTTAGGAGTTCCAATAGGGAAATATCTACTACAGAAACTAGCTAGTGTGGTATGCAACCAGTTTTAAACTGCAGTATCTGGTTTTCGTTTCTGGTTTTTTTTTTTGGTTTTTTTTTTTTTTTAGGGGGTATTTCAACAAAACTGAGTACAATCCTTTTAGTTATCTGACCATGAACAATCTCACTAACTAACCTTATGTCGGTTTCTGTTAGTCTGTAATATGGTAGGCTTATTAAACAAATCAGCTGACTTGTATTTGTGTCTTATTCATAGGCTTGGGGTTGGAAACTAATTGCAGCTCATGGCTACAGCCCTGGGACTGAGTTTCTGGGCCTTATTTTAGTTTATTGTGTATGCTCTTCAAGTGGCTTTAACTCTGCTTCTGTTAATATTTGACATCATTTTTTTTTTTCCAGTGTTTTATGACCACTAGTCTTCAGTACACTTAGCATACTAAACACATAGTTATCTGGATTACAGGGTTTAGGCCTTGGCTTTTGTGCAATACTGAGCAGCCAGAGCCTCTCGGGACAGCAGGATGCCCAGCGCAGCTCCTAGTTAACCAGCCTTTGCTGTGAGGGCTGCGTTCTGCCACCCCCACCCGGCAGCGGCCGCCATGGCTGTGCCCCGCCTTCCCGCGCGGCGCCGCCTCAGAGAGCGGCCGGGTGCCGCCTTCATTCCCTTCCCGCGGCGGGGTGCTCCCGCGTTCGGGGGCCGAGCACCAAGTCTCGGGGGGCCGCTCCGCAGCATCCCCCTGCCTGCCGCCCTGGCCGAGGCGTAGCGGGAGCCCTGCTGCCGCGGGAAGCGGCCTGGGGCCTCGGCTATCGCAGTCGGTAAAAAATGGAAGAATACGAAGTACTGAAAGTACTGGGAGAAGGGTCCTTCGGGAGAGCTCTCCTAGTTCAGCACAGAGTCAGCGACCAGAAGTATGCCGTGAAGGAAATTAGGCTTCCTGTGGTAAGTAACACACGTGCACCTCCTCCAGAGTCCCGTCCAACCTGGCCTTGAGTGCCTCCAGGGATGGAGAACCCACAGCTTCTCTGGGCAGCTGTGCAGGGCATCCTTGCCCTCATGGTGAAAAACTTCCTCTACTGTAGTTGACTGGAATCCTATCGACTTTGCAAGAATCTGGATTTCATCTGCAACATCTAATGGGGAATTGAGCCTTATATTATTGCTGAAATTCAGTTAGGTTACCTGAAGCTAACAAAAAAAATCACAAAATGGGAGGCTCTGGCTTCCTTGAGGCTGAAGCTAAGTTAGTACTTGGGCACTTGGTTTTACACTGAGTTTGTGCAGTACAGCTGTCAGCTGTTCCAAAGTCAGTGTGTGCTGATTTGTTGTTGCATAGTTCTATGCTGTTAAAATAGAAAATCATTAACTGAGCCCTCAGTATTTCCAGGAAGAAGTCTACAATTAGTAATAAACCTTGCATTGAAGAAGATAGTTTTCAAGTTTCTAAAAATTAGAATTTTTTCATATAAATATATATATTTTATATATATATAAAATATATAAATATATATAATATATGTAAATACAGAAATTCTTAAAATAACAGAATAAAGTAAATTAAAGGTGTCAAGTGTATAGATGAAAATGTTTTAGAGTGACCTTTATGTAAATGTACTTACATTTTCAGTCTTCGTCTGATGTAGAGAACTCTAGGAAGGAAGCTGTTCTTTTGGCTAAAATGAAACATCCAAATGTTGTTGCATATAAAGAATCATTTGAAGGTAAATATAAAAACTTAAAATATCTGTATTTAGAATCATAGAATAATGAAGGTTGGGAAAGGTCTCCAAGGTCATCCAGTCCAACCAACTGCCTGCCTCTCACTAGTATTTCCCACTGATCTATGTCTCTCAGTACAATGCCTCCAGGGATGATGACTCTACCACCTCCTTGGGCAGCCCTTTGCAGTGCATCACCACTCCTTCACAGAAGAAATTTTATCTAATATCCCACCTGAACCTCCCCTGCTGCAACTTGAGGCCATTACTTCTAGTTGTATCACTAGTTATGTGGGAGAAGAGGCTGACTACCATCTGCCACATCTTCCTTTCGGGGAGTTATGGAGTGCAATAAGGCTTCCTCCAGACTGAACAATCCCAGTTCCCTCAGCTGCTCGCCATCTTGTGCTTCAGACCCTTCAGCAGTTCTGTTGCTTGTCTCTGAATACGTTCCAGAGCCTCAATATCTTTCTTGTAGTGAGGGCCCAAAACTGAACCCAGTAAAGTTTTAAGATTAATTGTAAAGTTTTATTTAAAGTTGCATACTGCTATGGCACAAAGACCACATTTTTAGCATGTAGTTGGAACTCAATAGTAACAGTAATATATGTATTCTGTTCATTAAATTAATAATTATTTGTAAATTGCCTGAAATCTAGCTGATGGACACCTGTATATAGTGATGGAGTATTGTGATGATGGAGATCTAATGCAAAAGATTAAACACCAAAGAGGAAAGTTGTTCCCTGAAGACACGGTAAGAAAACACATATTTTTGAAACAAGGACCTTGGAGTTGTTCTTCATGTAAACTGGAGTACATTAAGAAGTACTTTATGTCACATAAAAAAATGTAATAGATATGCTAACACCTTAAACTACTTAAAATGAAATAAGATGATAACAGAATCATTAAGCTTGGAAAAGATCAGTAAGGTCATTTATTCCAACCGTCAACTCATCAAGGGAATAGAAGCACTGCTGCTTTTGTAATTTCAGCAGAACAAGTACTGAACTGTAAAAGGAATAAGAAATAAATTGCTGTCTGTATCTGAGAAATGCGTGAACAGTGTGCAAAATACAGATTTGAATGCATAAATGTATGCAATTAAGGAAGAGCTTAATACAAACCAGTCAAGTAAGAGGTACTGCAAATGAAAAGTAAATAAAGTACTGTGCTGAGATAATTGAAATTAGCTAAGAGACTAAATAAAATATTATGCATCGGTTGAGCGTTTGAAGCAAACGTGATGCATAAACTCCTTTTGTCATTGAAGCTATGAAATTATTTTGGAGGGAGCTCAGAGTTCTGTTGTTGTGATTTAAAAGCCACATCCTGCCACTTATAAGCATCATCCTCGTTAAAATGAAAAGACCAGAATCCTCAACTGATATCATCCTCAGGTTGGCCCAACATCTCTAAGGCCATTTAAAATAACACAATTCATTTTAGAAACATTATATTATCGAAGTGCAAGTATTTTTTATCTGCTTATTTGCTATGAAATCATCATTAGCACACGCATAAAATTGCCTCCCTGGTTTCAAGATTGTTGTGTGTTATTTGTTTTTCTAGGCACAGCATTCTTTCTGCCTTCTTAAAATACACACTTTTGTTTTCAAGGATTCAGCCTTTTGGGGTCATTGTGCTGGAGTTACCTATAACTCTCAGGTGTTGGGAGCACACTTTCTTCTGTGCTTCTTTTTTTAAATCTGTTAGTGAAGGAATCCTTACCTGCAGTATTGAACCATTATTACTCTTCATTACTTTTTTCAGATCCTTTGCTGGTTTGTGCAGATGTGCCTGGGTGTGAAGCACATCCACGATAAGCGTGTATTGCACAGGGATATCAAATCTAAGGTGAACAGAACAAGCTTTTTTTTGCTACTTACAAACTCTTCTGCATGCAGATGTTCAACTCTCTGTTATAATTTGCTGCTACTGCTACATGCTGTTTTTCACTTGTATGGAACCATGTGGTCTTACACATCATCTTAATATAATTATGCCCTTCATAGCCACACTGATAATAGAGTGCTTCTGGCAAACTGCAGATAATTTAGAACAATAGTGGAGGCATGAAAAAAGGTGTACGGAGTAAACAGTTTGTGATTATTTTGCCTCTCATTTTTTCTTTCTTGTTATTTCCTAGCAAAAAGGTAGAAACTCAGAAGCGTGTCCTTAGTGCTTTGAGTACAGCACTGAGATGAAGGCGTTTCTGATGTCTGATTCTTTCTCTGCTACTGATGCTGAGAATTTGGGTCTATATTGCTATTCTGTTTACCTTTAAACAAAATATACTACTTAACTTTTTGTCCTAGAAGCATTAGCTTAAGCAAGTAAAAGGAAATACAAAATGTCAGAAGTGATCATCAGTATCTTCTCTGTATGTACAAACTGTATTTCCTAAAAATTATTTAAGTGTATGAATTTGTTGTTCTCTTGAAATGCAGAACGTCTTTCTCACTCAAAATGGAAAAGTAAAATTGGGAGATTTTGGATCTGCACGACTTCTTGCACAGTACGTGGATATTTCCACTGGTTTCAGTGGTATTGTTTTATTTTGCAATACATAAATAGTACAAAATGTCCTGAAGAATTACATTTCATGTGGATTTTCTTTGTCATTTCAATAGCCCGATGTCATATGCCTGCACATACGTGGGAACTCCTTACTACGTACCTCCTGAAATTTGGGAAAACATGCCATACAACAACAAAAGGTATTCATGTTTTCAGTGGTCACAGATAATGACTGACTGACTTTTTATTTGAAGTTATCTGACTTTGTGCTTGATACTTGTTTGGTTTCAGGCAAGTATTGAATTGAGGAAGGAGTAATCTCTGGGGCAGGGGGCCTTAGGTGCAAGGGCCTAAATTCCTCTTTATTTAGGTAATTGAAGACATAGTATCTTCAATCTTAGGAGTTCAAAAACTGCTGTCCAGACCTCTGTGTGCATTTGTAAGAGTAAATAAGATACATAAACACACACATATGTGTATTTATGTGCAAGTATACATACATGTATGTTTCTTGGTTGTTTTATTTTTTAAGCTCTTCTTGCCTGTCTTAATGTAGGGATAATGGCTACAGAACTGATGACTCTTAGATTGATTGAACCCAGTTATTCTAGTCCTTATGCAAGAACTTCTGTGAGCAACCTGATAGAATGGTGCTCACAGCTTCCTCACAGACTGGATGTTACTGAGCCATGGTATATCCCTCCTCCTAGTTCTGTTCTGTGACCCTAGCTGTACCTGAATCTGATTTGCAGAGTGACTCATTTTCACAGCAGAGAGGAGAGCTTTATAGTGCTTAAGATTTTTCTGCTTCTCTTGCAAGGATAGTGTCGAGTTGTATCTTTTGCAGGTGTCATTACTTGCCCTTGTGAAATTGTGATGTTTTCCCTGTAGGAGAATGTTCGTTGGCAGGGACTAGAATTCCAGTTCTCAGAATGAGGGTTGTGTAGCTGCCATTTGATGCTCAGGGCTGTGGAGCACAAAGGCTTTGCAATGCAGAAGGATATAAATATTGTTGAAGTAAATTGCTTAGAAGACATTCTGGGAATAAAAAGCTGAGTACAGTTGTATGACATTATCCTTATTTACTTCAAGGTGGGTTAAAATAAGCAAGATCATTTCCACTGGAGATGCCAAGCACATTATCATGTTGACTTTTATAGTTTTTATTTGGAGATTTATAGATTTATGGTTAGATTTATTTTAGTTTATTCAATTCAGTTACATACACATAGTGAATTTCACTTTTACTGGACTATTTTACTTGTTAAACTGTAATTTCTGTCTCAATTTCTCTTATCTTTCTCTATGCCTACAGTGACATATGGTCTCTGGGATGCATCCTGTATGAGCTGTGCACTCTTAAACATCCAGTAAGTATGGCTGTATGGATATTAGAACAGTTTTGAAAATCCTTAAAGTTTAATCAGTAGTTGCTGAACTTGGATTCGTAGAGAATTCCATTTTTGACTGAAGTGTTTGCTGCTGCTCTTTCTGAGACAGGGAAGTACTGCTCTACACTTCCCACTTTTCCTCCATTACTTTCCTTCTGTGTTTCTGCAGCTCGTGGTCTACTGAACCCTTCTGTGATATGCCCAGTCTTCTAAATTGCTTGAAAACAATTCTTTTTTCCTTGTTCGCTCGGTTTTCCTTCCTATCAGTGAGGTGATTTGGGACTTAATAAGAAGCCCAGGGAGTCCCACACTGAATCAAGATATCTGTTGGGATGTTGGCACAAGCATTGCATTTTATAGGATCTAGCTGATCACAGGAGATGGAGGCAAGGACACTCAAAATCTTTTCTAACGTGTCTACATCGTACGCAACTACAGCAAAATGAAAGAAATAAGCAGTTTGGAACCTCACATCAGTGACTGATTGTTAAATCAAGTTGCTGTCCAAGTAGTGTTCTCCTACTGGGACAGAGGGAAGCTGGATGTATGGTTTTATATCTCTGTTCACTTCTAGTACACTGGATTTCATGTGTTTGATGCTATGCTCCCTATGTGTTAACTTCCTCTGCCTTCTTTATATGGACACGTGGCTAAGACTAAAAGCCTTATCAAGGTAACTTTTTTTGGCAGGAAATGAGATCATCCTAACATAAGGATATTTTGTTGTACGTTGTTTTATAAGCAGCAGTTTCATTTCATCAAGCTACTGCTATAGCTTGAAATCCTTTGTAACAGCAAAAGATCTGGTCTAGTATTAAATGGGGAGGTTGGAGATTCATGTGGCAGGGGAGTTGGAGATTCATGATCCTTCAGGTCCCTTCCAGCCCAGGCCGTTCTGTGATTCTCTGATTCTGTGAAGATTCCTTACAGCTGCAGCTATTAGTGTAGAAATTTATATTGCACATCACTGAGTGATGAGGCACTGAAGTGTGCTGCCCTATGTATGTCTTTGTCATGACTTTGGCAGTGTCACAGCTCTTAAGGTAGTGCTTAAGAGGGAGCAGAGCAGCCTTCCCTTTTTAGCAGCAATGAAACTTCACGTATCTGAGATGTTTTAATTCTCAGGAAATTATATCTACTTAATTGTTAGCATAAATAAATGCCCATTTAATAGCTCTGTAAAATGTAAAATAGTTAATGATGTACTCAAAGTTATAATTGCACACCTGAATTACAGCCTGAAATTCCCCAATCAGGAGCCAAATCAATATGACTGGAGAGAGTCTACACAGATGCATGCCACTATTATTATATAATAAATGTTAAAGTTGCTCTTCAATGACATCAATTTATTGAATACTTTGCACACTGTGTGCTCTGATGTTCATTTATTTTTAATGCAGTTTCAAGCCAATAGCTGGAAACATCTAATCCTTAAGATATGCAAAGGATCCTACAGTCCTCTGCCAGCTCACTATTGCTATGAACTCCATTACTTAATAAAACAGATGTTCAAGAGAAATCCCAAGAATCGTCCGTCAGCGACTACTATCCTTGCAAGAGGTTGCTTAGCCAAACTTATCAGAAATTGTTTCCCTTCTGAGGTACAGTATTGTCTTTGTCTCTGGATTTGAACAATAATATGTACGTGTCAGACACTAAATAAAATCTTTTGTAATTTGGTAGTATGCAACAGTATGAAATGTGTTATATAAATCCTACATTAAAAGCTATAAATATACTTGTAAATATCAGAGAAACAAATTTTCTGAAGGGTTTTAAGAAGAGAAGTTGAGTATTGACATCATGCTGCTAAAATAAGGCATGATCTGTAACAGCAGTTTTGTATACTAAGGCTATTTTTAACAAACTATATACAGTAGCTTGAGGAAGATTAAAATCTTACAGTTCTAACATTTGTGCATACACTTCCAGGTGACAGAAGAATTCAAGCAAGATCTAAAGGAAACCAGGAAATGCAAAGGCACTGCAATAAGACCAAAAGGTGTCAGTGATGTTTTTCTTGATATAGGAGTAATAAAGCAACTAGGAATTGTAAGATCTTAAATACAGCTGTAAAATGTTAATATTATATGCTTGAATCACTTTTTAATTCTTTCAAAGTTTAATATTCCTGAACTTGTATGGAAAGTCCTTGAACAATGTATATTATATTCCATCATGAAGCTTCATGTTAGAAGACTTTTAATTGGGCATAGCTGAGTGCTATACATCATTACTTTCCCACTGTCAGAAATACAGTGCAGTGCTGCAGTAAAAGATTTTAAGTCTTAGACTTGTGCTAGGACTAAGGTTGTTAACTTTAACTGGGCTTTCTTTCCCAGAACACAGTGAAGCAAGCTATTTTTGTTATTTGGTTTAGAGATTTTGGATTTTATCTAATTTAACTACACTGAATGCATTTAATGACACTCAAGTTTATATACAGCTGCAGCCCAAGCAGTTGTATTTTATTGCAGAAAGGTTCAGAGGGACTCAGCATTGAGAATGAGATGCACAGACAGGAGTGTGAAGTAATTTTCCTCACCTGGTTCAGTGGTAATGATGCCATACCTCTCAAATACTACTTTACCACAGATGTTTGCCAAAGGCATTAACTCTTCAATCTGTCCCTTAATGTATCAGGCAGTGTTGCAGCTGGTGGAGGCTCAAATAAGAAAGAAAGTAAGGTAGGTGTTCAAGGTAGGTGTAAATATGCTATTTACATTTTGGCAGTTCAGAATGTTCTGTATTAGAGAAAAATATCATTCTGGAAACTCTTAGTGTGCTAAAACTGTAGACCAGTCTTCTATGCCAGTTATCACCTGCACTCAACCTGCAGAGTTCAATTGCAGTTTCAGACCTTTGTAACATTTTGATGTTTTCCACATTTAGTTCAGTTCTAAAGTGGATTTCATTATAGTTATGTAAAAAAAAAAAAGCTAACAAAACCCCTCACTTTTCTGAGATGTAAGATGCTGCATAAAATCATGTATTTTCTTTGCTTTGGGGACACGTTATGAACAGTCTCCTGTAGAAACAATCCAGTGGGGACATCATTCTCACCGGTTTTAGCACCATTGTGAGATTTTAGGTGAGGAGTATCAAGCAACAAGTGACCAAGAAAGAAAGCACTTCTGAGGAGATCATAGCACAGCCTGTCCCAGCCATATTGAGTATATTTTTCAAAACATATTGTCAGTAGGGCTCTTTTTTTCTCTTAATAGACCTGTCAATCTGAGAATCTTAATATTTGGGTCCAACTTGTTCTCTCAGGGAATAGGACTCATGTTATCTTTATATTGCTACTGCTTTCAAATGTGGAAAAAAAAATCAAAAACCCACAAATTGCATCAAGTAACTACATTGATACTTAGTCTCAAAAGGAGATTGTCAAGAAAAGAACATGCAATGTGGATTGTAGTGTAATAATAGATCCAGTGCAATTGCTGTTGCCACTGCTTTCATGGTGTCTGCAATTTAGTTTTCTGATCCTTAGGCCAACCAACAAAGATAATGATTAACACGGTCCTTATTCTCTTAAAGCAAAGCAAAGATGAAGGTAGCACGTGGTTGAAAAGTGAAAATACAACTAAAGATTTGGATGAATGCACAAGAGAACAAAGGAAAAATGACGAAGAGGGTAAGTTTTAAGGCTTATGTATTTCCTTCTATCTGGTGATTTTTAAATGTTGTTGATCCAGACATTTAAACAGGTAGAGCATACAAGTCTGCATCTACATAAATCCATGCTGCTGTTTGTTGCTTCCTAATTGCATTGATTCTTACTGATCATCTCAAGTTCCTGAAATAGTCTTGGCCAAAGTATTAAGAAAGAGCTGTTTGAAAACATTTGGTAGGGAGTAAATGGACTCGATGGGGTTATTCTACATCCTGTTTCTAGGTCAAGAATTGTGCTCATAGCATCAAATATGAAATGCTGAACACTTAGAGCCAGTTTGAACGGACAGCAAACAGTGAGATCTGCTGGTGATCATCTTTTGTTGTTGTAATTACAGCAGAAACTTTGGAAGTCCTCTCAGGAGTTACTGATTTGACACATCTCCATAGGAGACGATGGGAGAAGAGGACATTCAGTACTGTAGTGGATGTCCTGGAAAATGCTCCCTTGCTTTCTTCCAGTTTTACATCTGAAGAGAATAAAAGTAAGATTTAATTGAATGTGTTTTTACACAATTTTAGTTCAAATAATATCAGTGCTTCTTTACAGATGTTAAAAACCTAAACTTCACAGGAAATATTTAAAGTGATGTGAAAATCATTTAAAGACACCCTATTAACAAGCACTCAGAAAGTCCACTGTGCTGAAGAGAAAAGGTACATTTGAGACTGATGATTTCTTACTGGTCTTGTGTAATGGGAGCATTTTGAAGAGTAATGAAAACCACAATTAACATTAGCAACCCTAAAATGAAAATTATTGCCAAGAAGTTACACTACCATCCCCTCTCTTAACGTGCCATGAAGTGAATGACACTGAAGATATTGTACAAAACTCATCATCTGCAGAACTCAGTTGTTGAGATGTACCTGTTCTCCTTTTCTTTCTTCTCTCTTTATGTCATCACCCGCAGTGTGCTGTGAGAGGTCAGTGTGGTGCTTGCATTACAAGTTTTCTACCTTTGGTTTTCTCTTAACTATGATGTTTGCAATTCATGTTGCTAATGCATTTTCATCCGAGTAACTGTATTTAATAATGATTTTATACCTAGATGGTTCTGTTACAAACTACAGTGAAAGTAAGCCACGTAAGCAGTGGGCTAAGGAAACTCCTCAGACCCTGATGAACATCCTCAGTACTGCAGATGTCAGCTTAGCGTTTGAAACATACACAGTTTATAAACCAGGTAAATTCCTATGTTTATTGATAGGCCCTGTGTGTAGAGATTGAACACTGATGCACATGTCACAACAGACATGAACAACATACATTTTGTCTTAAACAGTAAAAGTTTAAAGAATTAAATGTGAACTTGAAAAAGAAAATCCAACTGAGAATTCCTGAGTGATTGTACATCCCCACTGCATCTATGAAAGACTTTCACTTGAAGAGTCTGACAGTTTTCACCCTGCCAAGTGGCATAATATCTGAGTTGTTGAGATGGAGTAATTAGGCTGTAGCCTCACCAGGGAATCCACTTTCACTGAGTCATACTGCTCTGTTTTGAATAGAGGATGGTAGGATGGTGGAAGGTAACTGTAGGCTGTAGATATGCAGAGCTGCAGGTGTAAATACTCTGTCTCCAGTTAAAGACTCGTAGAACATCCCAACTAGGAAGGGATCCACTTAGTCTGACAAGAATCACTTAGTCCAACTTCTGGCTCCACTCAAGAGCTCCCGAAAATCAGATCATACATCTGAGTTGTCCAGATGCTCTTTGAACTCCTGGCAGCTCAGGGCTGTGCCCACTGCACAGCCTATTCCATGCACATTGACCTCTGGGGCAGAGCCTTGTTGTGATATCCAACCTTAAGTTACTGGTGATAAACTGTGTTTATCTGTGTTCTTAAAATATTAAGAGCTTGTGCTGGAATCTGCAAAGATCTAGAGACAAACTAGAAAATGTTTTTAATAATTTTATTCTATAATTTGTGATTTTGGTTTATGCTTTCAAAGCTTCTGAAAATATACTAAGAGGTCCACTTTCTGATGAAACTGAAGCATCTGATGAACTAGATGGGGAACATGAAGATATTGCCACAGATTTGGAGAGACTTGAGCCTCGATCTGATGAAGACGATACGTATGTCCAAATGACATCTTATGTTTTTGTTTTGTTTGTTTCCTTGAAGCAATTAATATATATATATTCCTCTAATTAAAAAAAAAAAAGACAACTGTATTTTTCTTATCACTTAAGTTCATTCTTCTCTTACACAGTGATATTAGAATTTAGTAGCATTTGATATCAGAAATACTTTCTTTGCTATATTTATAGTTCTTGATGTTGAGATTCAAGAAGTTGCTCATTGTTAGATTATTTTTGCTGGTGACTTTGTAAGAAAGGAGATGAAATTAGATCTGCAGTAATGTGCAACCTTTTTCTTGCATGAGATATCTTTGTACTCTGACCTTGAAATCAGATAATCAATAGCAGCAATACCACTTGCTAGTAGTGTGTTTGCTGCATTGGTGTTTGATTTTCCACACTCCTTCATGCATAGTGCAGTGAAGTCACTTTTGCACCTACTTATTGAGATACATTTGTAGAAACTTCTAAACTTCTGTTTATGTTCCTGTTTTGGAAAAGCAAAGTACGTCAACACATTCTGAAGAAAAATATTGTATTTTACATGTGTGTGCATTTGGGGTGGGGTGTTCTTGGAGTGTCAGAATCTTAGTATATGTTGTTTATTTTGGTGGCACTTGGAGATGATCTGCTCAGGCAGGGATGTACTGCTGCAGTCCAACAGCAACCCTTCACATCAACACACATATGGTGTCTTGGTGTGTGCATCTGGCTTTGCAGCTGATAAAACTTATTTGGGTAAATTCAAAAGGGAGTCCCTGCCAGTTCCTTAATCACAGAAGTGCAGGGAATAAGTCTTTGGTGTTGATGTTTTTAACAGATTTTCTCCTACTGAGTATAATTTTAGGAAAAAAAAAAAAAATACAAAGCAGGTAAAGATTTTATGAGGTTGTACTTTTTTTGCTTTGCAAAATAACATTTTGAAATCTATTTTTAGGGACTTTGAGGAAGATGACCCAGACTGGGTGTCAGAACTGCAAACGATGTTGATACGCAGTGACTGAAAACCTGGAGTTTTTCTACAGTAACGAAAGTCAGTCTTGGCACTATTTGTAATCCCATCTGTTGTTATTAACAGTTGGTTATTAATAAAGTCACCTCAGTCAAAAAATTCCGAGTGTGCAAATTGTCTGTATGATGTAACTGAGAGGGAATTGCACGGCTTTGCGCAGGGCGGTGGTGCAGTCACCAGCCCTGGGCTGCTCAAGAGCCGCGTGGCACCGAGGGCCGTGAGTGGGGACGGGGGGACGGGTTGGTGGTCGGTCCGGAGGGGCTTACAGGTCTTTTCCAGTGCGGCACAGCAGGGTTAACAGGTCGTGTCTGGAGGGCGTTATGAGAAACATGTAGCTTTGCTAATTGAAGCGTTGTTCACACATCATTAATCTTACGATAATACCTTGGGCGAGCTTTTGCCTTAATTGCCTCCCTGACCAGTCTTATGTACATCATACGCACGTACGTAAACTCACCTGCTCCTAAACAAGGACTAACTTTCCCGTTCTGATACGGAGACAAACTAACGCTGTATCGTCAGCTCTTCCAGCCCGAAGCCGCTCCCAGGGCACTGCCCGCGGCTCCGGGCCCACCTGGAAGTCTCCTCCTCCTCCGCTTTCTCCTCCTCCTGCTGGCCGCGGTGCTCCGGAGCCGGCTGGGCGCACGCAGGTACCGCGGTCCGCCGTTCGGGCCGAGCCCGACAGCGGGGCACGAGCCCAGGGAAGAAGGGCCCGCGCGGCGCGCCCCGTCGCCATGACGACGGCACCACAGCGGGCGGGAGGGAGCGATGGGGGAGCCGTGGCCGCCGAGCTGCCTCCTCGCAGCTGGTGTCCCCGGCAGGGAGCTCCCTCAGTGCCGGCCTGGGGCCTCGTCCCGCGGAGAGGTGGCTCGGGGGGGAGTGGGAGGCGGCGCGAGTGGGTGCGAGGGCCCCATGGATTGAGGGAGCTGCCTGCTGTTCCTGACAGGAACAGCGAGGTTGTCTGCAGACCTCCCCTGGCAACTCGTAGTCCAGCTAATACATACAACTTCAAGGCGTGTGCGTCTATTAGCCGTGTTAGTTTGCTTGCACATGGGTTGCAAATACCTTTGGCAGTCATTGCCAGGAGTGCAAGCTAAATCAACAAGCAGCGTGTTCTGTGTTTATTTTGCCCGTTAAAGAACAAGTGTGTAGAATTGGTAACCTCTAAATATCATCAAACTCCCAAATCATTAGTCTTACATTGTATTTTACGCTGCCTTTTCTTCTTTCTTTCTTTTAATTTTAGTTTGCTCTGGGAGCATGCTGCAAGTCCTGTTTAATATCTTTATTGATGATTTGGATGAGAGGGTTGAGTGCATCCTTAATAAGTTTTCAGATGACACAAGATGGCTGAAAGTGTTAATCTGCCCCAGGATAGCAAGGCCCTACAGAGTGTCACTGGGCTGAAGCCAATGGCATAAGGTTCAACAGGACCAAGTGCCAGGTCCTGCACTTTGGCCACAACAACCCCAGGCAACGCTACAGGCTTGGAGCAGAGTGGCTGGAAGACTGTGGAAGAAATAGACCTGGGAGCGTTGGTTGATGCTTGGCTCAACATAAGCCAGCAGTGTGCCCAGGTGGCCAAGAAGGCCCTTGGCAGCCTGGCTTGTATCAGAAATAGTGCAGCCAGTTGGAGCAGGGAGGTGATCGTCCCTCTGTATTCAGCTCTGGTGAGGCTGCACCTTGAATAGAGTCACAGAATCACAGAATCATAGAATGGTTTGGGTTGGAAGGAACCTTTAAGATCATCTAGTTCCAACCCTCTGCTGTAGGCAGGGGCATCTCCCTCTAGACCAGGTTGCTCAAAGCCTCATCCAGCCTGGCCTTGAATGCTTCCAGGGAAGGGGCACGTGCAGCCTCTCTGAACAACCTGTTCCAGTGTCTCACCACCCTCACAGTAAAGACTTACCTCTTAATGTCTGGTATAAATCTATTCTTTGCATACTGTATTCAGTTTTGGGCCCGTCAGTACAAGTAAGATATTGAGGCCATGGAGCGTGTCCAGAGAAGGGCAACAAAGCTGTGGAGGGTTTGAAAAACAAGTCTTATGGGGAATAGCTGAGGGAACTGGGATTGTGGAATCTGGATGAAAGAAAGCTCAGGAGAGACCTTAATGCTCTCTACAGCTGCCTGAAAAGAGGTGGTGGTGAGGCAGGAGTCAGTCTGTTTTCCTGTGTAACGAGCAATATGCTTTAAGTTGCACCAGCAAAGTTTCAGCTTGGATATTAGGAAGAACTTCTCAGAAAGAGTGGTGACGTGGTGATGCATTGAAGCACATTGCCCAGGGAGGTGGAGGAGTTGCCATCCCTGCAGGTGTTCATGAAACGTGTGGATATGGCACTGAAGGACACTGGGTGTCATGGGAATGGACTGATGGTTGAACTGGATAATCTCAGTGGTCTTTTCCAGCCTTAATGATTCTACAGTTCTGTGTTTCAATCTTTCCTTTATTTGATGCCTATTGAAAGTGCAGGTCCACAATCGTTTGCAGACTTCCAGAAGCTAACAGTTGGAGGCAGCATCAGCAGCAGTAATAAAAATATGATATAAATGTGCAAAAAGTTCCAGCACTTTAAGACAGTCTCTATTTTGGCAGTCCATACTCAGATGTTACAGCACTGACTACATGCTACACTAACTTGGGTATTCATTTTTTTTTTAGCTACTGCTTTAAGACAGAGACTTCATGGATAAATATGAAATCCTTACAAAAATTGGAGAAGGATCTTTCGGCAAAATATTCTTGGCGAAAGCAAAAGTGGATGATGAGCAATGTGTTATCAAGGAGATTGATTTAGCTGAGGTAAAACAGCAAAACCTGGATGACAACAGTAGTTACTGACCAAATTGTGATGATTGCATTCTGCTAGCATGTGTACCTGGGTGAAGTCTTACCACGTTTGTAGATGTTCTTCAAAGGCATAGTTAAACTTTTTGGACTCTGTGCTCTTTGACTGCCATTTTAGTGATTTTTCAAATTTAGAGTAAATATTTTGGTATTAACACTTTGTTTTTCACTGTGTGTGTTTTTTTTTTTCTTTTCAAAGCTGTGCTTACTAAACATTATAGTACCTGTTTTAACTTTTATAGCAGATGATTCAGCTACAATGACATTTTGCTAATGAATTGACAAGGCACGATTCTGTGACACATTTCTATAAACTTTTCCATTTCCTTTTTTTTGTTCCCACATCCATGTTTTCAGACATGAGTAATTTACAACGGAGCCCTTCCAATTCTCATTTATTGTGTGTGGCAGTTTGGTTTGTCTAACTGTATAACTCAATTTGTATAACTCAAAATGTCCATTCTGTAGTTGTCGTCTCAGCTACTTGGTTGGGCTCCGGCCTGCTTTAGAAGAACAAGGATGCTGTTTGTTGTGCTTGAGAGTTCTGTTCTAGACTGAGGTGAATTGGGCCATAGAAGTGCCGTGTTTCTTTCTGTGGGCTGAAAGAGTGGCTAGCTCAGGTATCAGAGTAATGTCCTCCTATATCTACTTCCAGAAGGACAGGCAGTTGAACTCCTAGGAATTTCAACAGTCATTTTCATTGGGTATCTACGTGCTTGTGACAGGTCTTGTGTTCTGGGCCACACCAGTGAATTTATGGTGTGTGAGAGAACCATAATAGAAGAAAACTGGTATGTATGAGGCCTAGAAAGAACTATATAACCTGCAGATTCAAGCCCAGAAAAAAAAATTGATTTGATTTGGTCATCTCTAATCTTGTATTTCAGTGTATGCAAAATAGAAAAAAAAAAATAAGTAAATATTTTCTTGTAGTTTATCCCAGCTGTTAAACAAGAGCTGGTTACAGAAAATTCTGACTCTGAAGTTGTAAAATTTGTCTGATGTTGTAGAGTGTGTTTCTTTCTTTTATGAGCTGTGTCTCTGTGTGTCTTTTCGCCTTCTGACTTTTGAATCTTTTAGGGTTACATTTCAAATTTGTTTCTTAAGAAGGAGAGTAGGAGACTTATTTTTACAAATGAAATAGGGCACTTTAATAGAATCTGTGTACTCTGAAGCATGAGTTTTAAAGGAATTATATTGGTAAAAATGTAATTGCAACCAAATATGTCTTCTCTGAACTGTAAAAGGGTAAAGATTTTGCTTGAAGTGTTGCAAGAACTCATAACAGTTATAAAACAGAACTTTATTTTTTTGAAATTACCCTTATTAAGAATACAGAATCACCCTGACCTGTACTCTTCAAATATATAAAGAAAGTTTAACTTTTTGTTAACTTTGTTAACTTTTTCATCAACTTAGTAGTAGCATTTGTGCAAAAAGTTTAAAGCTGTCCATTTGCCCATGTGTAAGATGTCATCATTTGGTAACGTTCCAGTGCATTTCCAAACATCTGCTGCAAATGGGTATTTCAGACTGTGTGTACATCGTGTTTTATAATGTTTCTGCATCACCTTGTGGCAGTCTTCCTGTATTGGTAGGAATGCTTTGACACCAATGTAACTGCTTTTGGAAAGAGTTAAGTATATCACTGCTAGCATACAGTTTCTTAATTCTTTGTAGATGCCTGTGAAAGAAAAAGAAGCCTCTCAGAAAGAAGTCATTCTCCTGGCCAAGATGAAGCATGCAAATATAGTAACCTTCTATGCTTCTTTGCAAGGTTTACTTTTAACATTTGTGTTTTATTTGTGACCGTAGGGGTGAAAGGCAGCAAAGTCTAGTTTGTTCTTACTGACCAACAGGAAGTGTGGGCCCAGCACCTTATTTATCAGTAGGGACCACTTCCAGCTCCTAAAAATGAACACAAGGTATCAGCTTTAGTCACTACTTTCTCTCTTCACTGAGTGGATGGGACATAAAGATCAAATGCTAGATCCTGGGATCTCTGCATTGCTTTAGCTGAACTTTAATCTTGACCTTCAGCAGAGATCCAGAGTTCTGTCAGACTTCCTCAGGATCTTCAATAGAAGAGTGCTTTGGAGTACTGCAGGAAATAGGTCCTGTGGGCCTTTGACTTATGGGATACCACACTCTGAGGTATCCCTAAGCTTGCAGAAATGTTTTAGCTTAGAATTTGAGGCTGAAAGAGAGAGCAGAGTGGCTTTCAGACAGAGGTTGATGCTGGATTTTGGAGGGCCTGTGAAGAAAAATGAAGGCTGGTGTCCATAGGGAGCATGCAGTTAATGTATGATGCAGGTAGAACTTACTGTACACCCTGAGGCCCCACAGTGGGGTTGGGGCTCCTTGAGGTCCACAATCTCACAGGCTTTTGGGTCTGGGACCAGAACTGGGGCTGTAAGAGGTTAACACAGGGTGGGGTTTGGGAGTGTGTTGAACACTTGCCAGATTTCAGGAGCAAAAGCCTTACAAGTCAGTGCTAGCTGCAGTTTACAGCTATTGCTTGGGAATGGAAACAAATGAGGACCCAGGTTTACTTTCACAGAATCACAGAATCACAGAATTGTAGGGGTTGGAAGGGACCTCCAGAGATCATCGAGTCCAACCCCCCTGCCAAAGCAGGTTTTTTGGGTCCTTCCCTTTTGAGATGGGGACTAGAATCAACCAAGATTTGTGTCTCCCTTTTCATTTTAGAGCTGGAAGTGATCCCAAGTACTGGTGAAAGCTCAGCTTTGATGTAAGGTTAGTACTGGGCAGTGCAACAATCTTTGTCCCAGGTTATTCTGTGATTCCTAGAGGCCCACAGGGAGAAGGGGGTTTGTGCTGGAGGAAGTGAAGCTTCCGTGGCTCAAGTTATTCTAGGATTTTCTGAGTTCACTGTAAGAAGAGAACCAGTAGCCACAAAGAGGATTGTCCTCTCCTGAATATTTGTTTGAAGATGGGTACCTGTTTCTAACAAAGACTGGGATCAGGCTGTGAGCTGGGACAAGGTAAAGGCCTGCCAACAATCCAGGACTTGTGGGATTATGTTACTGTTGGTTACTAAGACAGGAATCTTTTCCATGTCAACAGTAAGCTCACGATTACTCATAATTCGCAGTTATTCATAATTACTGTATGTGTCCATCCCTGATTTTAATGCAGTTTCTACATGCAGTCGTGTTTTCCTGTTGTGAGGGAAGGAAAGCTTTATAAAGTCAGAGTTGACATAGGACTGAAAGAGGTGGAAGGAAGGCTGTTCTTCATAAAAGCTAACTCCCTATATTTATTTTTCCTGCTGACATCTGTCATAAGGAATGCCTTGTGGAATGAATGCTGTACTTACTGCTTTTGTTCAGATTGTTCTATGTGATCAGGATTATAAATATTTCAGGGAACATGCTCATCTGGTAGTCCTCTGGACTCCAGAAAAATCAGAACAGGGTGAGTTCTCATAGTAAACAGCACCTGGTGTTTATTTCTGCTATTGAACTGCTGCTTTCAGCCTTTTCCCTAGCACTGACTGTATACTTAATTTTTATTGGGAAATTAGCATTAGCTGTAAGAATATCTGGCTTCTTCTATCATCAATGTGGTTTCTGGAGGTGTATCTCATGTATTTAATGTACTGGTGAATCTCCATTTAAATAAATGTTCATGTCTTTCTTACTTTTGCATCAGGTGACACTGGAGGTATCAGTGTTTAATCAGTCACTCTTTGAAATGGAGGAGTAGGTAGAGGATTAATTCTCTTAATAGAAAGACTGTAAAAACGTGAATAATTTATTGCTGTATTAATGAGTAATAAAGGAAAAAAATATACTTTTCCTTTCAGAAGAAAACAAGCTGTATATTGTGATGGAATACTGTGATGGTGGAGATTTGATGAAGAGGATAAATATGCAGCACGGAGTACTGTTTGAGGAGGACCAGGTGAAACCAGTTAACCAAGGACATATTATGTCAAATGTTGTTTGAATTGTCCAGTCCTAGCAACTGTTTCTGTTATGAACTGTTACAAAAACTGAACATTTCTTCAATGAGTTTAATGGCAGTTCAGAGTTTGCTTTTTACACTATTTTAAGATCTTACATGAATTTATTAACAGTATTTTGATGCCAATTTTATTCCTCTTCCCTTTATTCCTTCCATCGTGAAGGCACATTCAATTTAAATAGGCAGTATACCTGCTCAGCCAGGTTTATTTGACAAGGTGTTTTGGAGTTACAAGGGGATGTATGATGTATGAGTTCCTCATTCTGGTGTGATTTGCATCATGACATATCGTGCTTTAGAATGAAGTCAGTGGTAAATCTCCCATTCATTTTATTTGGATTAGGTGTTTTCTGGTGCCATTTAAATTGTTAAGCCAACCCAGAGAAACAAGGCCAGAATTCTGATTGCTTTTGGAGCATATTCACATGTGTTTTAATTTGTAAATAGGTGTGTTTGAGTGGTATTGCAGCTCACAGAAACAGAAGTTCCCACTGCTTAGCCTATTCCTTGATCTTTGAAGTAGCTTTAAGCATTCTGAGGGAAATCTTCCTACATATTGGACTTCGTATATTCAACTCGTTATTTAATTGCATGTAGTCTTCTGCTCTTGCAGTTACAATGAAAACTTGTCTAGATACTGGATAGACATATCTAACCTGTTAGCAGAAATGTACTCTAAATTTTATGACATTACTTCTTGCTTAAATTGGAAAAGAGGAACTCCGTAGCGTAGTATTTATGTATTTATTGTATCAGCTCCACTCAGGGAATCATCTGTGAAACAGAAAGCATTTCTGCATAAAAGATTATATAAACTCAATTAAAGTCTTCCAGGACCTTCAGTTTTCCTGAAGAGAGAAACATGTAAGCAAGTCTTACTTTTGTTTCTGAATTAAATCCAATGGCTCTTATTCAATAAAAACCATATGTAACTGAAGTTGGATATAGACTTAAGAACTATCTGGGGTTAAGAATAAACTTGTGTGATTACTTAATAAACAAGTTCTTTCATAGCTCTGTTTTTTAACCACATTTCAGACCTGCTTCCTCTTGTTTCTTTATCTCCAGACTACCTTTGGTACAACTACAAGTATTATAACTGCATGGTATGGTATCCATTGCTGAGGATTTGGAAGACACTACCCAATTCTGCCTTAGTTGTTGTTGTTAACTCATTTCTAAAGATCTAGTCCTCTTTCTCTCCTTTGACATAATTATTCAGTCCACACTCAAGTGATGGTCTTGTCACAGTCAATGAAAACTTGACTGGGTTAAAGAAAGTGGGAGCAGGTATTTATATCCATCTCTTGATAGCACTGAAAAAAAAAGGAAAAGTCTATGGCATTGATTTTAGTCATTTGAAGGTATTATTTCTTACTGTTTTCTATCATCTGTTCTCTATGTATTTTAGATTTTGTTGTTGTCTTTGTTGTATATATTTCATCCACACAGATTTACAGATATCTGTCCATTTATCTTTTACTGCAGATTTTGAGTTGGTTTGTACAGATCTCCTTGGGCTTGAAGCACATTCATGACAGGAAGATTTTACACAGAGACATAAAATCACAGGTAGTAAAAGTGAGATGGGAAAAGGAGTGATTTTATCTTGTGAAAAATATGCTCAAGAAGCTCTGCTTTGTTTCATTTTCGCCTATCAGTTTCTTCTTCTTTTTCAGAACATTTTTCTTAGTAGTAACGGGAAGGTAGCAAAGCTTGGAGACTTTGGCATAGCAAGACAGTTGAATGAGTAAGTACCTTTTGTATTTTGTATGAGATCTACACCAAGTATGACTATTTTTTGAATGTTTGGAATGTAACCTGCATGGGAAAATTGTCTGTGAATTGTGCTTGGTCCAGAATATGAAGAGTCTGTCACTGTATTTTTTCCCATTATCCTGTAATGTGCCATGCTGCTTGAAGCCACAGATCCTTATAACTCTCATCATAGGCTGTTTCTCATCCTATGCTACATAGAGTGGAGAAGCCTCAATCTTTCACTGTTTGTTAAAAAAGGACTAGAACCCCTCCCCTGAAACGTTGAATTCAATGGCATATCATGGCTTGCATCCATGTGGCTGAACTCTGTTCTCTCAAAGACAGTGGTCTGTCTTATCTTTACTGACTCAGGACCAGCGTGCCTTAACCTATGTAGTAGCCAGACGTTGTTTAGGGAAAGGCTAATGCTAATTAAAAAAAAACAAACAGTGATTGAATTTGGTCCCTTTTTTAGCCTCTTGATAGCTCTGACCTTGGCAGGATCTTTTGTTAATGATGTTCTGGTGTTTCATTAGGTATCTTATGGAAAGATAATTTCCTCTGTTCATCATTTTGTAGGTTATCCTTCTGTTATCAGTCCTTAGGTGCTTTGTACTCCACCTGATGCAGTGTACTTGTAACTTCTCCCGTCCCTAAACTAAATTAATCTAAGCTTAATCATGTTACTGCATACGCAATAACAGTAAAGGGAGCAGATAGCTTTAGCCAGCATAGACAATTTGTGCATTCTCTTCAGATGTACTTAGCTGTGTTCATGTGTGAAATCCCTTTATGTATTCGTCACATGAATGTGCAGCACATGTAATGTCTGTCAAGGCCCTGTCAGATTGGCTTTGGACTGAAGCCTGCATAACCTTGTAAGTTTGTGGTACATCAGAGCTGGGAGGTCTCAATGAGAGCTGGAGTATAATGAACTTATTTTGGTAGTATCTTCATCTAAGCTTCCTTATCTGCAGGGATATGCTGTGCCATTATTTTAGCTGCAGTCTCCATCATCACTAATACCTTTGTGATGTGCCCCTTTTTGAAGCACAAACCCACTGGCAAAGCCTCAGCTCCTCACATGTAAAATACGAGTGCTGGAAACGCCTACCTTCAGAAGTGTTCTGAGGATACCTGCTTTGAGGCTTGGTCCTACATGGTGGATAGGAAGTAAACTCCAGAACTGGAGTACTGAATAGGCATCAGGGACTATAGGGACAAAAATATTTGGGGCTCTGTAGAACCTTTTCTCGTATAACAAGTGATTTTAATTTCTCAGTCTCTTTTCTCCCCCTCATCTGTGACACACAAAGGCATTTTCATCTCCATTCTCCACTTCCAACTGCCAGATAGTGTCCAATATTTCTACTTTCAGTTCAGTGTCCTTGCCACCTCTGGCACTCAGAGTTCTCTCTAAAAAGTGTCACTTCCAACTTTAATTGACATCTAGTGCACAGTGAGAGCAGTCACAGTCTGTGAGTACCTTCTGACTTCCCAGCGACTCTTGATGACACCCACAGAATAGATGTCTGAAAGAATGTGAAATGAATCCAGGTGGTGTTATTTGGCTATTTACCTACATAACAAGTCAGCAGCAAAAATGGAAACAGAATTCACATACTTCTGCTTTAGTTTCTGAACAACACTTCCTCCTTTATCTTGCTTGCATGACTGACTACCACTTAAATATTCTTACTTCAAAGTCAGAGACTTCTCATATTTTGATGTGTGGTTGATGGCTTTCAGAATTTTATGCTAATGATAATAATTCCTTGAAAATGTTGATTACAGTGCTGATAAAAAGTGGGGGAAAGACAATTCTTGTGCTTTCTGTTGAAATGCAAGCACTGTATTAAAATAGTTGGTCATTTTTACAGAGAAATGGGAAATGCTTCTGTTTTTCTTGGAGTGTTCCATTGAGCTATTACTCAACCACTTTGAGAGCAGCTATGATATGCCCCGTGGAGTCTAACTCAATTGCTTGCAGACATTTTCAGTGTATAAGCCTTTTTGTTTATTGTGTTTCATTAGCACGACAGAGTTTGCCTGTACATGCGTAGGGACCCCCTATTATCTGTCACCAGAGATCTGTGAAAATCGACCATACAACAATAAAACGTAAGTCTCTGTTTTCTTCATATGCTTGTGCATGAGGGTGTGCAGTCATGAGATGACTTATTTTCATCATGTTGTGGTTCAAATTAGTATTTCTGCAGGACACCAGAAACTTCACACGTATCAGCTAGAGATAGCTTTGCTCTTCAGTCTTGGTAGGAACATTAAGCAGACATAGTTTGTAGCATGTGCCTTTTCCAATGATAAGGATAGTACCTGGTTAGGTATCACAGAAACATTGGTGCTACAATTAAAAAAAAACCAAACAAATGTAAGGTTTATATTTTCAGTGCATCTTAAGAAGAAAAGGTGCACCAATACTCATGTCTGATGGAGTAATGTTAGTAAATCTGTGGCACAGATAACCTCTCTAGAGAGGTTTGCTGTCTTCTGGAGGCCTGCATTGAGAACATTGAGAAGAGGCTATCAGGATATCAGGTATGATAAAGGTAGCTGACTGCTATCCCTGCCTGGTCTTTCAAGCTAGGTTGCATGAGACTGCAACCAGGATATTAAAAAATATCAAAAAAATCTTTGCATCCCTTGGGAAGGTGTTGAAGGAATCAGCAGTGCAGGTGGTGTTCTCCTCAATCCTTCCATTTGAAGACTGGGATGTGAGCAGGAGGAGGATGGATCTTTGCCTATGTTGGCAATTCTGCCTGTGGCAAAGGCGTTGGAACTTGATGATCCTTCTGGTCCTTTCCAATCCAAGGCATTTTTTGATTCTAAGATTCTATAATTTTGAGAGCTGAAAAGAGATACTGATTACACGTAAATAAATATTAGTGGCTTTTCATGAAACTTTAATTCCTTTTGTTCACAGAGATATTTGGTCTCTTGGCTGTGTGCTCTATGAGCTATGTGCACTGAAGCATCCTGTAAGTACCTTATAATTAGATCAGTATCATATTATTAAAAAGAAAGTGGACAGCCTAGAAAATCTGTAGAAATAACAGCATTAATTAACTATTGGAATTGATATTTAAGCATGACTGTCAGTGTTTAGTTTTTTGTATTGTGTCTGTTTTGTGCTTACCAAACTACAATGTATTGTGATTGAGTCAGCTGAGTTGCATCAGTAATGAAAAATCAGCTTGTACCTTGGTTCCTGAGAACACAGAACACAGAGGATAAGTTGTGTGAACTGAGGCTTTGAAGCTGAATGCTGTGAAGACAATATGTATGCAGGTCTCTGCTTAACAGCTTTTGGCAAAATTAATCTTGGGTATTTCTGGAAAAGTTATGTCTGTGTTGCAGTATAGCAGTAGAATATGAAAAACTTCTTCTGAGTACCAAAGCTAGCACACCTCCTGAGTCACGCAGCAGAAATAAGGAACATAACCAGAAAATCCATTAAAAAAGTGCCTATGTTAATTTTTCTTCAGCAAACTACAGATGATGAGGACTGATTTCTGAAGAGATTGCACAGCACAGAGCTGCTGTCAGCAAGTGCCTTTTTTCATGTCGAGATATCGGCAATAGGGCGACAAAGAACAGTCTCAAGTTTCACCAGGGGAAGTTCAGGTTGGGTATTAGGGAGAAATTCTCCTTTGAAAGAGTGGTCAGGCACTGGAATGGGCTGTCCAGGCAGGTGCTTGTGTCACCGTCCCTGGAGATGTTCAAGAAACGTGTAGATGTGATGTTAAGGAACATGGTTTAGTGGACAGCACTGGCGGTAGGAGGATGGTTGGGCTAGATGATCTTAGAGGTCTTTACCAACCATAATGATTCGATGATTCTAAGGCATCACTTCCAACCAGCAGTACTGTCACCTTTTTATGTTTTTCACTGATCAAGTTTGAAGGCAATAGTTTGCATCAGCTGGTGCTGAAGATCTGCAGAGGATATTTTCACCCAGTGTCTCCCAGATATTCGTATGATCTGAGGATGTTAATTTCCCAGTTGTTTAAAATATCTCCGAGAGATCGACCATCTATCACTTCTATTTTAAGGAAGCCCTTCTTGCAGAAGCTTGTTCTAAGACATTTGCCCCCAGAGGTGAGTACCTTGTAATGCTGCTTGGCAAGAGGAGAATGTATATCATAGTATAAAACAGTTCTGTCAGATACTTACGTTGCTTATTGTTAACACAGGAAGAACTCAGTCACACTGTGATACAGAGAAGGAAGCCTTCAGGATCACTGCCTGAAGTCAAGATGATGCCAGGTAATGGTAATGTTACTTAACATTGGTTCTACACTAGTGTTTGTTAGTTACGATGTGGTTGATGGTGACAACTTTCACCAGCAGTCTTTATTGCACATTTGGATATAAGAGTTTCAGCCAAATCTGAAAATAATACAAGGAGAGAACTGAAATAGCAGAAACATTCACCCTAGACAGTGCATCGCTATCCTACCTGTTCAGGAAGAGACCACAGATCATTTGCAGCACTCAGTTAGAAAAGCTGCCACGTGGTTCTGGTTTACACAGGTCTCCCTTTTATTTATTGTACTTCCTTGCAAAACTGATTAGTAAAATCCACGTTACGTGAGTGTGACAAATTACACTGTTTCAAAAACATGTCATTCTAAGAATGAAAAGCAGAGTGCTTGGGAACTGAGAGGTATGATAAAATATGATTCTGTGATGAAAGGGTGTAAGGAGTGTTTATTATTTCAGCCTGTCAGTGTTAGGTTTATACACCCTACTATGCTTTCCCATAGTAGGATCGTGTAGAAAGCAACCATAGTAACCTTTTAATATTTTATTTTTAAAAAGTTTGTAAGCTTCAAAGAAGGAGAGTTCAGGACCAAATTCTTCCAGGATCTGAAATGGTAGCACCTATGACAACGCAGGAATTATATCAAAGAAATGAATGGAAGCCTTCTTCAAGAGGGCAACAGCTTCAGGTACTGTTCATCCACATTCTCGTAACATTTAATTATCGTAGAAGATAAACTCCTAATGTTAGAAGAGGTCCTATTAAATTCAACCTAATGCCTGCATCCATCATCCAAAAGATGTTAAACTCTATCTGGCCCAGTATTGACCCCTGGGGTGCCTTGCTGGCTAGTGACATCCAGCTGTGTAGCATGATCAGCTCGGAATCAACATGGTTCAGCCAGTTTTCAATCTACGTTGCTACTCCTCCAGCACATTCTTGGTCAGCATTTCTGTGAAGATGTTCTGAGAGACAGTACAAAAAGCTATTCTAAAGTCAAGGTAGGCAATAGCTGCTGCTCTCCCTTTGTCTACCAAGCCAGTCATTTAATTGAAAATGGCTATAAGGTCAGTCAAGTGTGATCTTCCTTTTGTAAATTCATACTGACTACTCCTGATCACCTTCTTGTCTTTTGTGTGTCTGTAAATGATTTCCAGGGTAAATTGATGCATCACCTTGCCAGGCATCAAGGTGGGGCTGCCTGGCCTGGAGTTTCCTTCTTCCTGCTTTTTTTGCAAGATAGGAATGACATCTGCTTTCCTTCAGTCCTCAGTCTCCTTTCATGTATGGTCTCATCTATGTTCAGTTTCTGATGTGTTCTCTAGTCTGGTCCTCTTCCACCAAGAGTGTGTCTTCCTTGCTTCAAACTCTCTCCCTGGTCGTAAGGCCCTGGGATTCCTTAAGGCCACGCTTGCTGCTGAAGTCTGAGACAAAGAAGGGATTCAGTACCTCAGCCTTTTTCATTCTGTAACTGTTCTGTATCACCAGGCATTCACTGCTCACAGTTCTCAGTTTTCCTATTTGGATGGTCTAATTTAGTTTTCCTGTTGGCATTAGATTGCCATACTCATGGACACCATACTCTAAAATTTCCTATAATGAGGCACAATATGTACCCTTTCTGAAGTTACCTCTTTTTTAGGAATATTACTGGCAGTGGAAAATGTTTCTTCTTACATAGATATGAATTTGTATTGTGCATTAATCTGCACTATGCTGTGGGTAGAGGTGCAAAACAGGGAGGAATAGATAACGTATTTACTGGCTAAGCAAGGGACCCTGAGATGCTTTTTTCAGCTTTTTTCTCATACACCATGTGATGTTTTTAGTCTCCCACTGTGGAAAAGTTCATTGAATGTCTTGTTACACTTCTTTTATATCATGCAGCAGCATGTGACCTTTCTCCTGGTTGTTCTTATGAGATGGAAAAGGCAGTCTTGTTGCATGTTAGAGATGCAGGAAAGTTGCATCACAGAAAGGACTTTGAGAAATGAGAAGCTAACTCCCACAGGCAGATAATCAAAGAGATGCTGACACGAGCAGCACAGTGCTCCCCAGAAAACATTAGTCTGTGTGTTTACTGCCCCAAATTATGTCCCACGTTCCCACTGCTGTCACATATAAGACTGTCCTGGAATTATCTCAGTGTTCTGGACTTTGGAACAGTGGTGTGGCTCAAACACAACTAAGTTACAGGGCACAAAGCCCTGACTCACACAACATGGGCTGCTGTCTAATCACAGGAGATGATGGAACAGGGAAAAGAGGAGGACAGTAAGATTACATACACCCTGTGTGTAACAAGTTAGGAAGTTTGTGAAACGATTTTGAGAACTACACTAACTGTACTTACACTAATTTGTACAGACTGTATTAAAATGCAACTCAGAATGGGGAGGATAGGAAATAGTTCAAACTGGTATTGATTAAATTAACAATTAAATTAACATCCTTTATTATATTTTCAGCCACAGAGCTCCAGATTTAAGATGGCAGAAAGGCCAGAAAACATTAGAGTACATGGCCATTATGGTCATTACTATGATAAACTCAACAATTTGCAAAGGAAAATTAATGCATGTTATGACCTTTCTCACATCAGCCAAAGAGCAGAGGAATATTATAAACTAAAAGGAGAAATTGCACCTCCACCCCCCCCACCTGAATGGTAAACCTTTCTCATTATTTCCTAGTAGTGAACTGTCACTCATTATTTTGAATAATCAGTCTTCCTCTTTAGGTAGCACTGTAATTATAGCTTATGTAATCTTTCCTTCTCTGCTTGGTCTTTGATAGTTTTTGCACAAGTTTATTGTACAACACTGGAACTCCTGCTCTTCTCAATCCAGAAGTTCCTTCTGAATGTATTGTCCTGATGTTTGAAATTTCATTATCAAAATGTCTCCCATCCCTCATCGAGTGAAGAGTAAAACACAACCTTTCTGTAGACTTTCTGACCATATCAAAGATAAACATTGTCTTTTCCTCCCATCAGAAACAGAAAGAACTAAAGAGCAAAAGCTGTTCTGTACTGAAGGGGATGGAGTGGGAGACAAGCCATGCAGATGTTGTTTTTTTGGAAGCCTATATTTTGGCTTTAGATATAAAGACCTGCTCTTCAGCGGTCTGTGGATTTCAAAGCCTTTCTTTTATAAAGCAGAGGTAGAAACTTTCTGAGAGTGCCTGTCCATTGACCACTTCTTTTGAGGATCAGGAAAAATGTCTTTATTCTCATTAACATTTTCACATACCGTTTCTCAAATAAAAGGTGAAAAGGTACTCTGCTCTTCAGAAGGCTAATATAACCAAAATAATAGGAAAGGAGCTGCCCAAAGAGCATATGTTTTCTTTTTGCTATTATACTGTTGTCTTGTATTTATACATATTTTATCCATACGTATACATTCATGTTGTACAAACAGAGCTGGCAGAGTATTGCTCGTGCACAAGATAGAATCTGTGAAATAAAATGCAGGATAAGGATGTCACTTTCTTCTCTCAGGCCTGCAGAATACCTTCAAAGGCGCTTTGAAGCCCAGCAGTACAAGATTAAAGTGGAAAAACAGCTGGTGAGTGAATACTGAATCACAGAACAAAATCAGTGAAAGAATCTGAATGAAAATCCTCAAGATGTACTGATGTCTTTCTAATAGACTGTAACAGTGACAGGTAGAAAGTTCTGCTCTAGCAAATTTGTTGATCTGCTCTACAGTGGTCATCTTCAGGTTTTATTTTTAATGTAAAACTGTAGCAATGTAAAATTCTACAATGACTCTTACTTCCAAAAATACACACTTGCCTTACTGCACTCCTCAGTGGAAGAGAGAAAGTGAACTCAGTGAGCACTGAAGAAAGGATTCTAAGTGAAAATTCGTTTGCTTTGGGGTTTATTTGTGCCACCACAGGGGCTGCGGCCATCCTCTGCTGACCCATATCATGACCAAATGCAGATGCAAAACATAAATGAGGAGCATCTCAAAATGCATCAGCAGGACACGTCTAGAAAGAGTGAGATGAAAGAACAGGTAAAGAAGATGTTTTTCTTAGTTGTTTAAAGCTGTTTCCTTTCACTCCGCAACAGTGGTGTTCTTTATATTGCTGTTTCTCTATGCCTTTCTAATAAATATGCATTCTAACTTACTGTTGTTTAATAGGAGTACCTGAAGCAGTTGCAGAAAATTCGTGAAGAATACCACAGCAATATGAAAGAACTCAGATTAAGGGCAAGGGTACACCAGGTAGCAAAGCAGTCATATTTCCTTTCCTATCAAACATACATGCAGTCGTATTTCCTTTTCCTTTTTTAAGGTAATACACTTAATTAGTAATTGAAATGAAAATTTTATCAATATGTTCCTTAGGAGAATCAAAAAATACAAGATAAAACCTTTCTGGTGAGTCAAGGGAAAACTGAAGACCACTCTGAAACCAAAGATACAGCTGGAATAAGAGGAGAATCACTTGAGGTATGAGTACCATCCTATAGTCTATACAGAACTTTTTATTCATAGTCTTTGATTCACCCTCTGGGACTATTATGGAAAATGTAAAGTCTAAATCTTAACTGATATTTGTACCACATATGAAAATATCCCTTGATTTCCTTCATGAGCAGCCTGGAAAGCTTATTTGGACTAGTTCTAATTCCGTTTGGTCACTTCTTGTTCCCCCTATTTAATTATGGAAAGGTACTTCCACCTCATTTCTTCTTGTGGTGTGTTTCTTCTCCTTCCTTTCTGAGTGAAGGAAAGAGGAAATCACTCACTGTAAATCTTCATTAGAATGCTGTACAGAAGATGTATTAAATAATTGCTCAGAGTAGAACATGAATACTTCTCCTGTAAGGAAGATGCTCACTTGGGGAGTAAGTTACAATCCAGTTTTATGTGGATTTCTTACCTGAACAGAAATTTGGGAGAAGTGGTAATAAGAAGCGGAGCCAAAGATTTCCATCTGCAGGAATTCATCACTTCTTCCTCATCAGATACTTCCAAAACAGCCGCTGGAATGGAGCTTCAGAATCATTCCACTTTTACTTTGAAATACTGCTGTGGTGAAAACCAGATGAGGTTTCCAGACCACAAGTGGTTCTACTGCAGTAATTTCATGAGTGAAACACATGAAAGCGTCAACTTGTCAAATTATTTATCAGAGCACAAACTGATGGCTAATTTTGAAAGGAGAACAGCCCTTGTGTAGGTGGTCGGATTCTTAAGCCAGAATTTGTTTCATGTGGTGTAGGACTTCGTGCAGTGTTGAGTAGCAGGGGGCAGATTTCCACATAAAATGTGACAGACATTGCTACCCACTGCAGTGATTCTTCAGTGATTAATGGATCCTAATTCCAGCTTTTACTAAAATGAAATCCCTTGCTGGGATAGGCTAGGCTATAGGCAACTCCAGCCACAACTGGACAGAAAAGTAAGTTTTATGCCTGTTTGATGTCACCTTAATTTGTGGGCACTCCATCAACTGGAGAAACTCCACAGATGTTTCTAAAATGTCGGTGAGTTGTGGCTTCTCCTGATGTTGATGACGTGCAGATGTACAGCAGATCATTGATGGACCTGTATACAATCATTTTCTTTGCTTTTATGAGGCATGTTCTAACACAGGATTTAGGAATATGCAGAGGGATAATTAAGTAATTTTTAGGTGTTACCAGAAAACAAGATCACATGAAAACTAGACTTTGTACAGGTACAGGTTTCAGTTACAATATTGATTTTCATCATTTCCAAAGTCTGCCAGTATGAAACTAAGCAATGAATGGAATATTCTTAAAGACACATATATGAGGAAATCAATGACTAGGTATATTACAGAAACAAGTCTTTTTACCTAAGGTATATACATATTCTGCTTCCAAATATTATTTTAAAGTTGTTGTTTTTCTCTCCTAGGGCATGGAAGAAAACTTTAAACAGGTCAGACTCCAGGACAGGCAAGACCAAGAAAATCTAGAGAAGAAATGCAGCAGAAAGGTATCCATACTTACCATAAGTTTTGCCATTTTATTAAATCAGTACAGTGATGCCACAGTAGCTCTGGAAATCAAAGTATTTGAGAACCAATTAGGAGGACCATTTGCTAAGTTTTTGTGACAAGATAGAATGACTAAGAAACATATGGCAGAGCTTTTCGGGTCTTCTGAGGGAGACCCCACTTAAATCTTAGCAGAGAGAAATCAGTCCCCATTTGTTCATCTGAATATCAAACTGCTTGTCTGAACATATTTTTGTTCAACATTATTCTCTGCAGTGCTTTTTGAACTGTAAGATGGGGTAGGAAATGAATGGGAATGCACATGAGACATCAGGAAAGTTTTGGACCATAAAATCATTCTGAAGTGGCCTAAAGGTGTTTTGTGAAGTGTTGCACTGAAGCAGATTTTAATAATGGCTGAGAAACAGCAGAAGAACCGACTCAGTGTATCACAAGTATTTAAATTAAATGATTATTAAAGACACCTTTTCCTTAAAATCAGTGATGTTCTGCCTTTCTCTACTGAATGCAGTCTTTTGGAAACATCCATAAACTGCTCTTTAGAACAATCTATTTTTGTCTTATTTGATCTTGTTAAAGAAAAATGCTGCTAAACAGAAGTCATTTTTAACAGAGCAATGGTTTTCAAGTTTGTAGTTCTCTATAAACTGTGTGCCTTTAATTATGTACTTTAATAATATATTTTAATGAAGTGTTTGAATTTTCTTTAGGGGGGAGTAAAATTTGAAATTAATTTAGATGTGTGTGTTCCTGAGGAAGACAGCATTCAAGAAGCAGAGGTAGGGTTCAGTTATATTCAAGCACTTACATCAGTAATCTGGAATGGTGACAGTAGCTCCATTATCTAAGGTTTAAATGTTTTCATGACCATCATTCTCTACCTTGTTTTTTTTTCCAGGTACAGGATAAACTCAATGAGATATTAACTTCTGTGGATAGTGAGAATCTTGAAGACAAATTGTTGAATGTTTATGAAAATCCTATGGACAGGGCCTTGGGAGAATTATCTGGACACCAAACAGGTATTTCATAGGGAAATTCAATTGACTATGAGTCCTGAAAATAAGGTAGGAGCTAGATAAGTTCAGTAACTGCAAGACATAACAACTTTATCTGATGTTTCTCTCTCACTTCAATATCTTATACCACTATCAATGTTACAATCCCCCTGAAATCTATTTAAAAATGAAATAACTTCTTCCTCTTTTTCTTCTCTCTAGCGTCCAGTGATGCAGGTGATACTGAAACAAAAAGAAAGCATTGGCAAGCTGGAACACCCCAGACACTACTGAAATGTTTAGCCAATATTGATACTTCATCTGTATCTGTATGTCCTACTATGGCTGAAAATGAACTTGGTAAGAAAGTTTTTATGCTTTTCAGTGAGCTAAAGTGGGGAGCTACTAAAATTCAGCCAGACTGCTCATTTAAATACCTCTGCAAACTTTCCCATACCAGAACATTCACATGATTGAACAGGCTTTTAATTGGAAGGACACTGTAATAGCTGAGGTTATTGGATGTGTTAAACCACAGAACGAAAGAATTGCTTTGCCCTCTAATACTGCAATCATGTTTTGCTGCTCATAAATAGAAAGAGCACAGTTTTAGGAATCACTGTGTGACCTGAGTAATTCGCTGCCAGTCTGCAGTGAATCAACACAGCTTTCTCAGGCGTTGAGCTGATAATACAAAAGAACTCTGGCAGTCTGTGGCCAAAGTCATCCAAGAGCATGGTGGTGTTCTGGTTTCCCATGCCACAGACTCGTGTTAATACACATCACGAGTGCATCCTTACACAGATGTGATTGTGGTGGTTTTCCTTTTCTGAAGAGGTGATTTGTTTACTTTCTTGCAGTACCAGTGCATATATTCCCAGACAGAAAGGTAGCTTCAGTGACTGGGTGCTGTAAACAAAGGACTTGTCCAGCATCCTTGCTATCTCCCAGCACCCCAGATACACAGAAACAACCTGAAGAGTTTGCATAGATAGTCAAGACAAAGCAAAATATTGTTAGGATGCCACTTCTTGTTCCTTGCACATTAGGTGATGGGCACAGGGAACAAGGGAAACAGGAACTTTTTGGAAGCTTTTCAGCTCCAAACCAACAAGTCTGAGAACAAGGACTGCTCAGTGAAGCTCTACCTGTTTATTCCAGGATCAAGTATGCTTATTACTTGAACATAAACACTGGTGTTAAGAAATTTTTAGTGACAAACAGTCCAGACAGAGCAGTGTTGCACAAAAGGAAGAAATTAGAGTTAAAATCAGTTTAATTCTGGCAAAAGGCAGTGACAAGCCACAGTCATGATTTAGTGACCTGAGAACCTTCCTGTTCTTCAGCTGACCATGTTATTCTGCCTGAAGACATCACAGCAAACAGGAAGCAGTGGAAACAAACAGCCCCAGGGACGCTCCTGAACATCTTAGCAAAAGCAGAGCTCTGTAATGATTCCTTCATCCAGCTTAAAGAGGAAATAGGTAGGATGTCTGTTACTGTAAATTACACAAGGTTTTCTTCAGTTACTGTGCTACTGTGCTACTGGCAGAGGACAAGAAGCAGTACTTCTAGAAAATTTAGAAGCAGTTGACAAATGAGAAAAGCATTGGCAGCTTCTGCCAGCAGCTCTGGCTCTGTCCTGTAGCAGTGCAAGTTCTCTTTCAGGATGTAGCTGTTTTCAGCAGATGGGAAAACCTGCTTACCAGCTATCACTTTATATATAATTCTTCATTTACCTGGGCAGAATGAGGTTAAGGTACTACTTGCAACAAGGCAGGAGATAGCACAAACCTGGAATTAGCCTCTGCAGCAGTTGAGATTGAAGAAGCTTGTAAAAAATGTACAAATCTGTGCAAATACATGTATTTCTGTGGAACAGCTGTAAATTGTAGTACATAATGGCTGGTGAGTAGCTTTACATAGTCCATGCTGATACTGCTGACACTGAAACTGATTTCAACTCACTTATGCTGCAGCACACTTCTCTAAAGTAAGAGGCTGCTTTAAAAATGACATTTTCTATGCATCAGCACGTAGCTAAAAGGCAGAGAATTTTCTACAGAAAGATAAATGTAACCAAATGGTGTCATTTTACACAGAGTTGCCAGTCTACTGAATGTTTAATTGGAAAACAGGAAGCCAAATAAATTGCATGCACCAAATTTCAATATTTTTAGTGGATCGTGAGAAATATCTTTCATTCGCAGCAGTGCAGACAGCACTCTCTTGCTAATTATGCATCCCATACATGCTCCAATAGAATAACAAGCTTTTGAAAAACTGCTCCATCCTGAAGGCTTAATGAGGCTGAATTACCTTTCTGGAAACTGGCTTTAAAGCTTACACATAAAAAAAAAAAAAAAGGAAAAGAAAAGAAAAAAAGCAAATTGCTTTTCATAGACTCACAAGGTTGGAAAGGACCTACAAGATCATCTGGTCCAACCATCCTCCCATCACCTCTGCTACCACAAGCACTAAACCAAATCTCACAGCTCCTCATCCAGGCACCTCTTGAACACTGCCAGGGACGGCGCCTCCACCACCTCCCTGGGCAGCCATTGCAGTGCCTGACCACCCTGAGAGAAAAAGTTCTTCCTTATGTCTAAACTAAACCTCCTCTGATACAACCTGTGGCCATTTCATTTCATTAATGTCAGCAGCCCATAGAACTAAAGCAAGAATAAGGTCATGTGGGTATTCTTAAGTGCTATTCCTTTGAGCAGTTACATGTTAAAATACCACCCTCCTTCAATACGCAGTTCTGTCCTGCTACAAAAGTTGTCATTCTGGAATACCTTGTTACCCAAACCGACAGATTTCAGTTGGACTACACACAGGATTCATCCCATGTGTACTGAAACAACCCTTAGAACAGTTCTCCCACTTTTCAGGTTGAAGTTGCCTTCCAGTCTCTAAAAGTGAGCAGTTTCAGCGAATCATAGCTACTATATTCAAGCAGTAATTTTCAGCCTTTCCCACACAGTATTCTCCTAAGTTTTCCACTGAAAATAGAGGCTTGTTGTATTTGGTACTTAACCTCCTAACATCAGATCTGCATTCTTACTTACCCTTTATAGTCCTTTGGTTGTGGTCTACAAACGTGCTGGATTACAGAATCACAGAATCACCCGGGTTGGAAGGGACCCCAAGGATCATGTAGTTCCAACCCCCCTGCCTAGCAGGGCCACCAAACATACACATTCAGATCAGGTTGCCCAGGACCCCGTCCAACCTGGCCTTAAACACGTCCAAGGATGGGGCATCCACAACCTCCCTGGGCAGCCCGTTCCAGGGCCTAACCACTCTCCTAGTAAAGAACTTCCCCCTAACATCCAACCTAAATCTTCCCTCCCTCAACTTGGATCCATTTCCCCTAGTCCTGCTATTGTCAGCCCTTTTGAAGAGTTTACTCCCCTCCTGGGTGTAGGTTCCCTTCAGGTATTGATAGGCTGCAATGAGGTCACCCCGCAGCCTTCTCTTCTCCAGGCTGAACAAGCCCAACTCCCTCAGCCTGTCCTCATAGGGGAGGTGCTCCAGCCCCCTGATCATCTTAGTTGCCCTCCTCTGGACCCTTTCCAAAATCTCAATGTCTTTCTTGTACTGAGGGCTCCACACCTGGACACAGTACTCCAGATGGAGCCTCACAAGAACCGAGTAGAGAGGGACAATCACCTCCCTGTCCCTGCTGGCCACCTCTCTCCTGATGGAGCCCAGGATTACACCGAGCTGAAGTTATAAACTGCTGACTAAAACATGTCATCAGGAATAACTGAAGTCGGTTAAGCACAGTACTGACAGTGCTGTATTCAACAAATAAATAAATAAATAAATAAAGCATTTATTTATTTGCTATTATTTTAGATACTATTTTATAACTAGCTAATATGGAAATAAAGACATTAACCTTGTTGCCTTCAGAAGAAAGCAAGGAAGACGATTCAGAAACGTGTGCCTGTGTTGCTGTTGATGAAGGCAGACTTGAGCCAAGATCAGATGATGAAGACACGTAAGTCAGGCACATCAGAAATCAAATTCATACGATGAAGTTTTCATGAAGTGGCAGGATGTATTGCCTGAAGCTCTTTTTCTCCATTCTTTTAAATTCATAACTGAAGAAAACTTGTTTTACAGTCTGCTAATGTACCTTTCAACTCTGTAATTTATTTTCAAGTGCTAACGCTGATGTTAAAAACGTTAGGCCTAAGTATTAACATGGCTGGTTCCCATTTAGATAGCAAAAGATCTCACAAAAAGAGGTAAAGACACAACTTACGTTTTCTATGTAGCTTGTATATTCTTTACAAAGCATTGTAAAAAGTCTCCAAGGCACTGAAACTATGAACACTTGTAACAACATACACTTAACGAATACAAATTTCTTGCTTAATTTACAGAAATTTTGCAGACTCTGGAGATGAGCTGAGACATGAGCTGGAAGCAGCTTTGGAAAAAGCAGTAACGTCTTCAGCAGAGAGATGCACAGAGTCTTCTGTGCTTTCAATACATAAAGATCAAGCTCATGAAGAAAGCACAAGCTTACCTAGCAAGCTACTTGAGAAATGTAATGATGAGTTAGAAAGTAACTGCGGGTCACTTACTTTAGATGCAAATAATGGAAAAAGCAAGCAACAGCTACGTGATGCCCAAGAATGATTACTGATTCAAAACACAATTTTCCTGGAAATGTGAACTACATCAGTAAAATAATAATAAAAAAGAACAGGTAGCTGTCAATAAATTCCAGGTAAATCAATTGCTTTCCAATAGCATTAAACAATTAAGATATTTCTTGACATTTTTTAAAGGAAAAAAAAATAACAGGCTACTTTTGGGATTACTACATGTTGAAAAACTCCAATCCAGAATTGTGTATGTGATGCACTTTCCTTGATTAATGTAAACTACCTGGGACATCTCTGACACTTGCCTGGGCAACTTCTGACTGCATAGTCTGCAGCCATTTTTATATCATGTCAGAAGGTCTCCCAGTCAGCGTATTTTATTTTCATAGATCGATCAACCTCCCATTTTAAGAAGCTTTTCCAGCTTTTCACAACCCCTCAGTACCATCAGTGCACCTTAGTATTTCATGTAGTTTCATTTATACTGCACTGACTGCACCTCCAACTCAACTTATACAGCAGCAGTAAGAGGTCTTACTGTGCCACGTGTGCATTCCCCAGTTCCTAATAAAACTTAGGACAGGGTTCCAGTGAATTAATTAATTTCCAGTGATTAAACATGCGTTTTTCCAACCATATTTTTTTCACATACAAAATGTCATCAACACAGGTGAAGTTTAAATAGAGGAAAAAATCGTGTTCTAAAGTCTGATTTCAGTAGCTTGTTGCACTTTTCTTGTAGTTCTCAGCACAACCTAAAATACTGTTGTGATGGCTCAAAAAAACCCACAGTGTTTCTCCAGTTTGGATATGAAAACGGATGCTTCGTATTTTAACTTTTTGCTCACTTAGTTCTCAGTGTCATAAGCACTCTTAGAGTTGTGAGGTTTGTATTTGTGTGCTATCTAATTATGGTCTCTAATTTAGGCCCTCCTATTTCCTAGGAACAGAAAATCTTTCAGTAGGATAGAACACGAGAAATACTATGCCATACTGTAAAGGACACAAGGAAAGAGCTAATGTGAGGACTGACAATTATGACACTAAAAAAGCAAGCTAGCAAATTGTATTAGAGGAACTGCTATAGGTAATGAAATCACCAAGACTATATGAGAAACAGCTGCTTACATTTTTCTTCATTAAACGTAACTACATTTTTCTTCTCACGTTGTTGGAGTACTTAACTTTACCAATGGAAGAAACACATATACATATATATGCACCTATCTGTAAAAACATGAAACAGTGTTCTAGGAAGGATTCTGCACATTAAGAATATAGAATTTTCATCAGAAATACAAGAGAGTATTTATTTCCCAGTAAACTCTCTCTATTACATAAAACATATACCAACAGAAAAAAGAAAGATCTCTTTATTGAATAGGAGCAAGGGACCATAAATTACACGTATTTACAGGTGACACGGGGTCCAACACAACAAGTTTTATTCCTATGCATTTTTGTTCGCATTCATTTAAATAAGGGCTCCACAGATAAGAGGAATGTCTCTTCAAAACGCTGGTCAGAAAACCTGCACACAGACTGGCGAGCACTTTCTCTGATCTCTAACCTTTCTTCAGGAGACATGGAAAAGATGTGAGCCATTGTCTCGGCGTAACTGTCCTCGTTCTCTGCTAGGAAGCCTGTAATACGTCCTTCATAGGGAACCACAATATCCAGTTTGGGGCCACCAGAATTGTGAGCCAGGATAACTGTGCCAGCTGCCATGCATTCAACCACTCCTGTAAAAGACAGAAAACATGACATGAATGTGTACATTGCATGCTTTGGTTTTCAATAGTTCACTGGAAATTTAAATCCGTAATAAAATTCACCTGGAATTATAAATTAATATAGACTGGAGTTTCTAGATAAGTGTGAAAAATACAGATTAAATGCTCTCACAAGCTCTGATCCTAATAAAGTCTGATGACATTAACTTCAGCTTGGTCACTTCATAGCCAAGCTCAGTAACCCTGTTTGCCTCCAACCTTACCATATTGTAGCTGTACGGTGCAGGCAATCTTACATTCCCTTTCAGGGAAGACAGGAAGACCCAACTAATCCCAATACACTGTGCCCGATACCTTAATTCTGCATGGCAGCACACTGCAAACCATGTCTCAGCCCCTCTTTGAAATTCAGCTTCACACCACAATGACTGATTTTAGGACTGATGTTAGCACAGGCATCTAATGAAGTGAGATGGCCTATATATATATATATATAAAATATATATTTTATCTCTGAGAAACTCCGAGAAACTCACCTCCAAAACAGCAGCTAGAGCCCTCTGACACATATTAGGCATTTCAGATAGCAGTTAAGCAGATGGAACATTCAAAATCTCTCTGCATGTGAGCTAGGTCTAAGTGTCTAAACTCCCCTTGCAGTCAGTGGAGCCAAGAGAGCACTAAGTTGCTTCAGCATAGGCTATGCAGGGAACAGAAGGCATCTGTGTAAGTCTGACACATGTAACACAGGCCTTCAGCTGCAGGGACTTTGTGCTTGCAGATTAACAGCTGAATGTCAGGCAGGACATCCTAAACAGATGGCATTTGCTGTCTAAGTGACTAGAGGATGCCCATAATGCAGTCTGCGATGTTTACAACAATCCAGCTTGCACTACAGTAGCACCTAGTGAACTGACATCTGAACTGGTCGTGAAGGTTCTACCTGTTAGATCACCATTGCCAACAACAGCACTTGGTCACCTGCTTGGCATGCAGACCTCTTAGGTTCAAACACAAACTGAAGCCCTCCTCATCTGCGTTCTGAACACTGAGACAAGCAGCTGAAAGCTGAAGAGGGATACTGACCGATGCCAAAGTGCTCATTCCACATTGTATGCAGGCCAATGGTGGCCTCGGCCAGGTGTTTCTTTAACTCCTCAAAGGGAATGTTTATTCTGAACATCACACTGTTACTAACTCCAAGCTCTTCACAAAGACATTTAAGGTTATTCACACGGTCTTCATCTTGCTGGTTCCGACAGCCTCCAATTAAAATAAGCTTCAATGAGAGCTGCTGCCTCAGTCTCTTCTCTTTCAGCAACTTAGCAAAGGCTCGGATTTGCAAAGGGTGATCTTTTTCAGGCCTGAATTGGCTGACAGAAACAATAGAATATTCAGCACTGTTCTTTTCCTCTTCCAGTGGGATATCCAGGAAGGACTGAACATCACATGGTGGATACACAATGCTAGTGCAAGCCCCAGTTCTCCAGAGGGAAAGAATGTGATTTAGTGTCCAGGAAGAATTGACCATAACCACGTCGCTGCAGTAACCCACCGATCCGTACATGAAGGCAAACAAGTAGTAGTAGACAAGTTTCAGTTTGCTGAAGAGAGGATTGTTTGTAATGAAAGCCGCATTGTTAAACCTGGTATCCTGATTCCTAACTACAGAAAGCATATCGGTGCTGATGGTGGGATAATGGACATAGCATCCAACACGACAACCTCCTAAATATTTAAAGAGGGGGAGAGTAAAAGCATAACCCATCGAGTCAATGTAAATATCTGGAACACACTTGAGAAGAGCTTCCCAACCGAGAAACACGGAGCCTAAACTTTGTCCCAGCAAAGTGAAGCGAGGATAAAGAGAAGCTTCCACAAGATAGCGTTTTTCCAGAAATACAAACTTCACAGGATGAGTCAATTTAATGTTGAATCTTCTGAAAGCACCTTCTACTATGTCTTCTTCAGTGGCATCTCTATCACCAGTGTAAACAACACACATTACATTCCTGTACCTGGAAGAGAAGAGAATTTCGCTCATTCTTCTCATCAAATTTTCTAACACAAAACTCAAATATTATCCACTCAAAATTTACCAAAACGTATGTTCTAAATCAAATGTCTGGCCTACCTCTGGAACAACTTACATGTAACTAAATTGATGATATGAATTCTTTCCCTTACACTTTTTTTTTTTTTTTTAAGTAAAAGCTGGGGACCAGGAATCTTTTTTTAAAGAAAGGATCTCAGTATTAATCAACAGGTTTAGAAACACCTTGCAGCATACTAGAATGTCCATCCAGTGTACAGCATGAGTGAAATGCAAAAGACTGTGCAAGCCAGTGGACGTGCCAATGCTGAATCACTTTATGTATTAACTCAGTCTCCTGCACTAAGAGGCCATTACTGAGACTAGATCATCAGTTACCTACACACAAGTTATGACCCTAAAAGCTCCCTATGAGTGCTGCAAAACTGATGGAGAAGGATAGATTCTGCCAAGGAGGAAAGAACTGACAGGTGCCATAGCTATGAAGGAGACAGAGGATGGAACAAAACGTGGGTAAAGGGCTGAAGAAGAAAGGTGAAATGTAGGACCCGTATAGCAATGATAACTATTCAAATGTGCAAAATGTCATAATTTGCATAAATGGTATCATGAGAAACAGAGCAAAATATGGTATCACCTGATAAACAGATGTGCTTACTTTTTCTGGAGCGTTCTTATGGCACACCACAAGACTCTCTCTCCTCCACCACCTGCGTTGCAATAGGGATGAAAAAACGCAACCAGCAGTGGCTGCCTCCCATCCCTTCCTGCCAGGTTCTGCTGCTTTCTCCTTCCTTGTATCCAGAGCCTTATTCCACACAGCAGGACGGCCAAGCAGGTGCACAGAACTCCACTTAGAAACAATGCAGGGATTAACAACGAGCACAGGAATCTGAAACAAGGTGGAAATTGTAAAATATAAAGCTGATTAAAGGAAACACTCCGTGTGAAATCCATACAGAAAGGTGTAAGGGTAGAGCCAGAGGGTGCCAGACAACTTCTTGAGTTCTTCTAACCGCTGAAATTATCAGCATCACTGCTCCATTTCAATAATTACATTCAAAAACCACTATTCTACGTTGTTCAGCAATTTTTTTTACAGATGTCAGCGATGGTTTATTGACATTATTTATGTTTGCGTTATTACACTACATAAATATCACCCGCTCTACTTCAACGTGTCACATATACTCCAAAGGCCGCGCGCCCGCAGCAGCGTGGCACAGCACAGGGCGCACAGAGAATCCTCAACAGATGTTCAGGGCCCTCCTTCAGCCCAGCTCTGCCTTCCGAAGCTCCGCAGCCGGTCACGGCAGAGCTGGGCCGGCAGTTTCCCCTTCCCTCCTCGGGCTCGGCAGGACCGTGGAGCGCGGAGCCGCCCCCACCTGTCCGCCCCGTACCTGAACAGCCCGCAGATGCACAGCCCACCCGCCACCATCTTGCGCGCCGCCGCCCCTCCTTCCGCCGGAAGCGCCCTCCGCTTGGGGGCGGGACCAACCAGGCATTGCCTCTCTCTCATTGGCTCTCGACGGAGATGGACGGCGGGGATAGGAATGAGCGGGAACAAGAATGGGCGGGAACAAGGAGTGGGAGTGGCCCCATCTGAGGGAGCGGGGTAGGGTTGGGCGTTTTGTGAGCAGGTGTGTGGCTGCGTGTGTGGTCTGCTCGTGCTTTTATTTTTTTTCCTTTATTTTGAGGGAATGATTTTCCTCTTCTGGGGAAATCATGCACTGACTTGTGATCTCTCAGCACGATTGAGGCCAGAGCAGTCTTTTTCATATCATAGCCCTTGGTGAGTCCGTAAGTCGTGAGGCTGGTAGGATGCTTGAGAATGTTTCCCCTGGCCTTAGCAGAAGATGGTGTTGGGTGCCTTAGTTTGGCCATTGCTAAACCCAAAACAGAGGGATGAAGTCTCTCCTGTACTGAGAGCAGGAGGAAATTGGAGAGTAATGACTGCGGACTGGCAAATGGATGAGGCCAGGCTCTTCTTAGTGGTGTATAGTGATAGGGCACAGAGCAGTTGCCTAAAACCTGAACATAGGAAGTAACATAAAAACATGTGGAAGAACTTTTTATATTGAGGGTGGCAGAGCTCTGGAACAGGCTGCTCAGAGAGGTTGTGGAGTCTCCTTCTGTGAAGATATTCCAGACCAACCTGGATGCCTACCTGTGCAGCTTGCTATAGGGAGCCTGGATTCAATGATCTCTGAGGTCCCTTCAAACCCCTACAATTCTGTGGTTCTTTTTCAGATGGGGAATGAGAATGGAACTGTGTCAAGCTGTGGAAGTTAGCATTCTATTAATCGTTACTGAAGTTTTTGTTTAAGTATTCATCCCTGTCTCAAGTACAACTGACAGTAACTTTTATGACAGCATGTCTGCCATTAGGTGAGCAGTTACATTGGAACAGTTCTGTTGGGAAGTCCAGCACATGTAATCTAGCGTTTAATTTCCGATCCAGCTGTTTTCCTAAGTTGTGTGCAACTGGCACTATTTCTTCTCCCTCTGTTCTAGCAGAAGAACTGGTCTGCTTCCCCAGCAGACCAATTGCCTGAGAAGCACATGAGATGTTTGCAGAAGGGATCTGTGCTAGGTTGATGTCTCTTAGCTGAAGACACCTCTCTTTTGTCATCAAGCTGACTGTCTGGGTGCAGAGAAGAGGCACAGCTTTTCTAGGGAACAAGTCTGGTCTATTTTAGCTGATGAGATCTGTGCATCACTGACTTGAAAAGGAGCTAATGGCTACTCCCTCAGAACCTATGAATCTTGGGTTGAATTTCTTCTTTGAAAAGATATTCTGATACAACTTTTCCAGATCCTTATCAATGCTAAGCAGAGAAACAGTTCTTTAAAAGACATAGACTAGGTGCAAAGGGCTATGAAGAACAGCTGCGTTGTTTCTGCCTGGAATCTCCTTGTAACCACTACTTCCCCGGTTCAGATGTGCTTTTCTTCATAGAAACTGCTGAAGTCCTGATACAGGCATCTAAATCCTTTCTTTGGAGCTTCCTCTTGGTTCTCTCTGGCTAATGAGAATAATAAAAGAATCACAGAAATTATGGTCTTTTGTCAATCACTTCTCAAGCTACAATCTTTGTGGAGTGGAGAGAAAATATACACTGACAAAAACCAACTTGCAAAGTGCTGGCAGCAGGAAAGCTAATGGATATTGACCCTGTACATAGTAGGGAGGTTGAAACTAGATGATCATTGTGGTCCTTTTCAACCCAGGCTATTCTATGATTCTATGAAACTAAGTTGCTACAGGCACAAACTGTAAAATTCAAGTAACAATTTTGAAATCTCTTCCAGCCCTGGCACAACTACATCAGATTTGTACTTGCAGCTGGAAGATGTTCTGCTTGACAACGCAGTAGTACCTCTGTTTCTTTTGCAGTTCTTCCTCTGTATTTTATAAGCTTTTGGAATGCTTTGTTTCCTGTGCCAGTACTCCATCATGCACACAGCACAGAAGTGCTTCTGTTGTTCTGTTCTGTTGTTCACAGGGCTCTGACCTCTTGGCACCTTCCCTCAGGGATTTACAGACATTAATGAGATCCTTCAGAGCTTCCTCCAGCTGAGCAGCCTCAGCTCTCTCAGCCTCTACTCACAGGAGAGTCTCTCCAGCCTGTTGACCATCTTAGTTTTGTTTTTTTCTGTAGTCTGTTCAGTAGTAATTTAAAAAAGATGTATTAATACATTCAAAGTGGTTTTGTTAGTTTGGTTTTTTTTAGTCATAGCATATTCTGCCTTTGATGTGAACAGTGTGAAAACTGTTGTTGACAGCTGTATGGGAACTGCTGAATCACGACCTGAACCTCTGATTGATCACCTAAGGCTAGCAATGAGTCAGCCATGGGAGCACAAGTGAAGGCAATTCACCTGTGCTACTGGAAGAGATGGAGCCTGGATCCACCTCTCCTAGACCCATTTAAGAGCTGACTGCCAGGGGGGAAGGATCTTTTCTGAGATCCGCTCCACTGGAGTTTCATGAGTGAGCCCAGGATACAGGTAAGAGTCCTTTCTTTTCTGCTTTGCTGTAATAACTACGTAGCCAAGCTCTCTGGTATACCTCATAACTATAACATCTGTACATTCATTGATTGTACAGCAGCCCTATGTACTGCGGAGGGTACCTTTAATGTGTGATTGTCCAGCACGGCCTAACTGGAATGTCATCACTTCACAACTCTCGTGCATGTGTATCAGAAGATACTGTGTGCGTGCTTGTAAGATATTGCCAGTAACATCAGCAAAGCAGTGCTGAGCTCTCTGCAATGTTCCTACTGCATCGCTGAGAATGCTCTTAAAAGTCCTGACCGGAGAAATTCGTGTGGCCAACGTGCCAAAGAAATTAAATGAGCCATGTCATGAAGTTGGCTTTGTTCTCACCCTCACAGAGATGTGCCAAGTTTTTCATCTTTTGCTGCCTCTGCAAGCACTTTTGTCCCCCTTTAATTGCTTTTCTTATGAAGTCCTCACTCTGAAGGAAGATCTATGCAAACAAGTAAGCAGTATTGAAAACAAATGACAGAATCCACTCACAATGTTCTCCTCAAGTGTGCAAGGCATTTGGGACAGTTTTTAAATACATTTTTCTAAGCCTCATTCTTACTTAGGGCTCCACATACAAGAAAGTTGGTAAAATAGGACTACTGCCAAATAACAAACACAAAGAAACTGGATTAATACTGTGTGAGGATATTCGTATGACAGTCATGTGGTCCTTTATGCTCTCTTATACAGTTGGCTGCTTTCTTTCTGGAACACACACTGTGTAGTACTGAGTTTCTCATGCATGGCAACTGCCTTAGCTGGCAAAATGCCTGGGACCATTTTTAGCAGGAGGAATCTTAGATCATTCATGTACACAGTAAGTTTCTCCCTTTTTCACGTTTCTTGTGTTAGGCTGTTACATGTTTTACTACATTTGTTCTTGTTTGCATAGTAGCAGGAGGCAGAAATAAAACTGGACCAGATGTATTCTAAAGATTTGTGAAGCAAAAAACAAGTATTAGAAATAAATTGCAACACGTATCTAGGACAAAACACTAGGGGATTGTTTTTGCTGGTGTGTTATACTGTGTGTTAAATCCAAGCAATTCTAGATGTATATATTTGTAACTGTCAGCTTTACTTCTTAGCCTAATGTTCCAGCACACATGAATATTTGCATTATGTATCTGTGAGCAAAACCTGGCTTTCATTTATTTATTTATTTAGCAGAAGCAATGTACTATGGCAAAGCAATTCAGTATTAAGTAGGTTGGATCTACACAGAATTTTTGCCAGAGTTCCTATAATGTGTGTTTATCTCATCACAGACAGCTTACCTGAGTGGAATGCGTGGTTTTTTATTAACAGGAGATTATTTTACATGAGTTGTTCCTGTTGGACAACGGGTACATAGGAAAATGAATCAGTTCCACTGCTGAAATTGTAACTTCCCATGGACTCTGTCAGTCCTCCTAAACAGTCCACAGGAGGAGAGGTGGCTGACATCGTCAGGGCAGACGAAAGAAGTGAGTTCAAGAGACTTGGGAGCACGGGCAGAAATGGGATTGTGCAGAAATGGGGTGTTGCAGCCCTCCTGGTAATGTTCCTAACTTTGCAAAATAACATGGAGACTCACTTCAAGTCCCAGCTTTTCAGCTGGAAGTTTGTGGTTCTTGAGGGCAATGCGCACCATTTCTGAGTCGGTAATAGCAGACCTGAACTCCTCCTTCTTTTCCTTTTTCTTTATGCAGATCCTAACGTCTGTATGGCTGTATGCACCTAGTCAGAATGTGAAAGAGATGGTGAAAGACCCTCTCTATCACAGTAGTGCCCTAACACCTGTTTAAAACATTACGAAACTGCTCAGGAAAATGCAAAACTTTGCTGAGTCTGTTTTTCTTCCAGAAATAGGCACCCCTAGTGTCAGACCAAAAGGATTCACAGATTGAAAAACAAAAGCCTGCGCTAACTTGTTCAGGATGTGTTTGTGCGCTGTATTTGTGTGCGCATCCTTCCAGTTTCAGGAGGCAAGGGGCAGTGCTATTCGTACAGGAACCCAAACTGTTTCCTGTGAATCCAGGTCAGGGCAGGATTTGCATTCTGTAGTCATGCCTGGCTTGTTGGCACTGATCAGGAAAGAGAAAAAAGCCAGAATCTGTCTGCAAAGCAGGACAGAAGAGAGTTACTATTGCTGCAGGAGGCTGGCTAGTCCAGACGTGAGAGATGTGGGCACTGTGCCTTGCCACCTCTTCTGACCTTCCACTGTGGGGATGAAGAAAGCTTGGAAGGTCGGCAGTTCTCCCTGAGTCACCACCTTTCCTTCCACCAAGCATCAGTTTTGTTTACAAATGTCCGTGGCAGAAACATCCATTTTCTGTAGCACAGAACTGCTCTTAAGTGGCAGGTCTTCCTGCAATAAATGAACAAAGTGCCTTTGCACTCAATTTCAGTTTTGATGAGCCAGTTTGTACACCACAGAAAGCAACCTGAGAGATGCTGTATGTATTATTTGCAGAATTGCAACTGCTTTCTTCAGTCCAGGTGTTCAGTATTTCAGATGGAAATTTCTATAACCCTTTCTGTTGCTATTTCCTTTAGATGTTTTTTGAAGCATATCTTTGTGCTGAAGGGATTGCTTAAAATTAGCAGCAGTTTCCTTGTTGTTTTACATTCATCTGTGTCACTTTATTTCTGACATTTCCACCTGAATTTTCCTCACTGTTTGTTGTATTTGTTACGTGATGTAGTATGGAATCATTATCAGATATTCCATCAGAAACAAAATAACAGCAAGTTAATCTTTTTGTTTTGTTTTTTTCTCTGCTCAGTTTCAAGAAGTCTCTGCAGTGAATAGGTTTTGCTCTATCCAGGAAAGCAGTGTGTATTTTCCTGGTCACTCTGAAGTACGCTTTGTTCCTTGACACAAAGCTGGAAGCTCTCTGCTGTGGTTCTTGCATGAGAGCTGACAGTAAGTTCGTGCCCAATATTAAACCTGGACAGTGCAGTGCTGTTCCTGGCCCTGAAGAGCAAATAATTAACAGGGTTTTTGTACATAAGTACTGTAAATAGGTTAGCTAAACAGCAACTCGTGGGCTACAGTTTGGACCTCTGACTACTGGGAACTGCTATGTTCCTAACCCTGTGCACCCACGATGTCCTCATCAGAGGTTACCTTCTTCACTTGCCTGCCGTGGCAAAGGGGACCAGCCACAGCCACATTTCTGACCTCAGAATCAGGAAGAAAAGCTTTTTTGAGAGCAGAGCTGGAGTGTGGGAGCTTCCCTCACCTGTGCCAGCAGGGCTGTGCTGTGACTGTGCTCTGGGCTCGCAGAGTGCTCTTGGGGTCACTCTGCAGCCATGTCCAGGCTCACCTGGGGTCAGTCTTCACAGGCACGGGGAGGGACTAAACACCTTCATGTTTTTCTGCCCAGTAGTGGCAACCAGTCCAGAGGGATTGGGGAAGAAGTAAAGTACTCCTAGGTGATGGAAAAGGCAGTAAGCCCACTCAGTAGGCTGAGTTTTGTCTGGAACGCTGGGAAAGCTGTTAGAACTCTTTATGGAGGTGTGGATGTGTGAGGAGCCTGAGTGCTGGGCTGGGATGAGATGGTATCAACCTTTCTTACAGCTGGGAATTGCTGGAAATACTTCTCTTCCTGCAAAGAAGTTCTCAACAGCTGCCAGCGTAAGACAGACAGCAACAATAGTTAAGAGAAAGTAAATTTGGATTTGCCTTACATATCTAGGCTGTCCTAACAGAGGCAATGCATTTGTATTTTATATATAGTGTTTATAATGCGAACACCAGATGCTGTTTGTCCTTCTCTTGAAGTGAAGGTGATTATGCTGAATAGAAATGCAATGGGATGAAATAAGCTCCTATAAAAAGGCCAAGCAGTTTGACTTGGGATTAAACACTGGCTGTAGGACCAGAAATACAGGTTTAAATCCAAGTTACATTCTTCCTTTCTTTTCCCTTCTTTCTTTATTTCTTTCCCTTTTCTTTAACTTTCTCTCTTTCCTTCCTTCTTTCACTATGATGTGCTTTGTGTTATTTACATAGTGTCAGGTGACTCATCTAAATGCAATCTCTCTCTGAGGCCATCAAACATGACCACAAGAATGACGAGGCAAATGCTGGAAGGGAACTAATAGTAATTCCAAAGCGTGGGCTCTACATCTGAGACAGATTCATAGCTTATGAATAGTTGGGTGGCACTGAAGACGTATACTTACATTCCCGATCTGTTTAAGGAAAAATTTAATTGCAGGTTTGGCAGGGCATCTTAGAGCCTACTATTAGTTTGCCTGCAACAAGGTAAACAACAGCTTACTTTATAAACAACGAAAGGCAGTCAGTATTCCCATTTACTTAATGGGAAGTTCAGAGATTCTCCATTCGAAAGAAGTGAAAATCCTGGTTGCAAAGTGGTGCTGCCTGACAGTTTCTGCCACGCACCTGGATGAATGTTACTGCAGATCTGGACTTGAATTAGCCTATGCAGATGGTGATTGTTCTTTGCACTTAAACTCTGCCCCCAAAGGTGTGTCTTTTCCAGGGGTAATACGATCAGCTTGGTAGTTTCTAGGCTCTTAAAAACAAATTCCTGCAGTATAAATACAGATAACAGAAATTATTGTACTGAAATCAACACTGCTAAAAGCAGGCAGAGTACCAAGTCCACACAGTTTGCTATTGTGAAGAAGCCATGGGATCAAAAAATGAGTCTACGTTTCTGAGCCCTGTTACCGAAGAGATTCTCCGCTGACTTCTGCTGGTTTAGAGCAAACAAACTGTTTCTAAATATTTAGAGAAGATTGAAGCTGCTACCTGAAAAACTGGAGCCAAAGTCTGAACTGATTTGAAATGAGGTCGTCAACTCTTAAGCAATTTTATTCATGGCAGGTATGGATTTGATTCCTTGAATTTCAGTGTCCTGTAAGGCTTCATTTTATTTCTCACAGCGTAAGAAATGCTATTACATGTGATCACGCTTCCTTGTCTGCTGCTATGTGTACCGTTCAGGCTACAGAAAGATTTGGGGATCTGCTGGCTGCCAACTTGCTTACAATGTTGTACCCACAGAGGCATCCATCTGATTTCATGGCACAAAACTGAAAGCAAATGCTGGTAAAGGGAGAAAACGGACCAGTTTGTTCCCACTGAGGTGATACAAGGGTCTTTTTTTCTCCTACAGTAAGTCTGGCAGTTAGTTTGGAAAACTCAAGGATGCGTTTAGTACCAGGAATGTGACCAAGCTTCCAGCTGTTGCTTAGTATGACTGAACGTGACTGTTGTTGGTGTTACTACAAGCTTTGCAGTAACTTATTTTCTTTTCCTTTTCCTGGAAGCTCCAATTCCTGTAGTCAAAACCAAAGTCATTCTAGCTCTGCTGGGATGAGGGGAAATTTTCAATAATTTTAGCTGACTGCATCACTGAGACAGTTGGAAAAGAACCCAAAATACAGTCAGATGTGAAGTTGTTTTGTTTTGAACCTAATGTCACTGTTTGGGTGCATTTTGTTATTGTGGTTTGAAATGATATCTGTAGAGGAAAGTATAGAAACTATGAACTTTGCATTTGAATAGTGATTTCATAGTGATTTCCATGGTGTGTAAAAGCTTAAGTCCACTCTGTGCTGACGTGATGTGAGGGTGTTCCAACTGGTTCCTCTTGTCTGTTGGGCAGATTAAGGCAATGTGACTCCCTTGCCTCCAGGCCACTGATTCTTTCTTTGAACCCAAGCTTCTCATCTTGCTGGCACTGTTAAGAATACTTTAAGATGCTTTCCTACTGCAAGGAGCCAGAGGGATTAGGCACAGGACTAATCATCCTATAAAGCTAAGGATGAATTCATACAGGAAGCAGCATTTGCATGAAGACCTGTAGTTTTTATGTCCTTAACGCGTTCTCTGATAGTAGCAGGTTATATAAAGAGGGAAGTTTATGTTTTTATGAACTCCTGAAGCTTTAAGGCAAAGGGATTTAGTTATCTTTGGATGCTTTGCATTTTCACATAAACAAAACCATCTCTCCCAGCACTAGCAAAGAGCTGTGAAAGCAGCAGAGGTATTTTGTACCTGCCATCTAAATCCCACACTACCACACCTGAATGATGCTTCCTGGTAAAGCTGCCCGGCTGTGCAAAACCCAGCCTGGAAGCAGGGTGTGCTGCTGTTGGAAGGTGAGACAGGCAGCAGTGCCTTCCCAACCTCCCTCCTGGCCCACGAGAGAACTGTAGAGGGATTGGGATCAAGCAGGACCTCTGTTAAGGTAAATTGAAATGTTTGTTTGTTTTACAAGATTCTTGGATGTTTCTGCTTTGGGAATGGCGTTGCTCATCCAAGGGCTGGTGCTGGTAACTCAACTCTGCAGACTTCGTTCTCCACTACTCTCTGTCTCTGCTTGAGTCCTTGCCTAAATGGGTGTTTGACATCCTATTGCATTAGATTTGTTGAAATTTATCTTATAGCCTTTTCACATGAAGAGTGCTAGAAAACTTCTATCTACTTTCAAAACACAATCCTTTGTCTCAGCCTCTGCATCAGCATTCAGCACTGTGATGAAGCCAAAGGGCTGTGGGGGCACTCAGTAAGAACTTGACACTGCTGCTTCTAGAAACAGATTTTTACTTCAGAATTGCTCAGAATCTGGGGGGGGGGGGGGTGGGGGGGGAAGTATGGGTGAGAGAAACTGGGGAGAAGGTACTGAATAAATATCTATTCCTTCAGCCAAAGCTGAGCTTCGGTGGGGTGGACCTGAAAGGAGGAGAAAAAAATACCAAACAACACCATGTTTATACAGTTTGCTTCATTGCATGATATCTCATCAGTACCAGTTACTTGTAGAAACAAGCTAGGTAGGGCTTGGGATGTTTTGAATAATAATAATGATACTATCGAAGGTGAATGGACCAAGTACTCACCTGACAGCCATTTGAAAACTGGAATTTCTGTTCCCTTAGACATTCTGGAACTTGAAATTTCTGTGGTGTAGAATTATTACTCAGAGCTGAATTTCTGATTTGGGATCAGAGAATTGATTTGTTTTAGAAAGAAGAAAAACTGATTTTCAAGTTACGTTTCTATCTGTAGCATGGAGACACAGGTCTAGTATATAAAGACACTGCAACAAAATATTTTCATGTAAATCCAACAATTGGACTTTCCTTATCTTGGTTCCAATCAGTAATTGTGGCAGAGAGGTGAGGGATGTGAAGGTAAAAGTGGAAAGCATCTGACCTGTCCTGCCAGCCAGCTGGAGCACCATGTGTGTTCCCTCAGGTTTCCTGAGATGTTGATCTTGTGTGCTCATCTCTGCATGGGAGTAAATTTGATGATGTTTTCCAAATCCAAGAGCTTCTGATTAAATGTAAGGGGATTATTTTAAGGCTTCCCCATGCAGTGAGGTCACTGCTTATTCAGGGAGGGTGTGAATTGATGGTAGATTGACCATAGTGTATAAATTCCCTTCGTGGCCATTCTTCAGGGACCTGTTTAGAGGCATCTTTAGAAACGGATGGCTCTGCTGAAGGCTCAGGGAACTTGAGGTCCTACTCATCATGTTAGAATAGTGCTGTGAATGTTCTCAATTTGCTGCAGGCAGTCTCAGGAAAATATACCTAGCTTGGCTGTGGATGCTTCCAGTGATACCTGTTGTGTGTGGCTAAGTTAGATGTCCCTGTAGCTGATGAGAGGAACTGGGTTTGCCCAAGGAAATAGCCCCCCCCCTTTTTTTTTTTCTTCCTGGCACTAATTGCTGGTGTGGCTTTCTGTTTGTTTGTTTATTTATTTAGTAATTAAGCTTGATGGTGGCAAGGAGGTACAATTTAAAAAGCAGAAGTATTCTACTCAGTCTTTTCTTTCTCTCCTTTCTGAAATGAAGGACTGTTCCAAATGAATGAAAGACCTTCAGTCCAAGGATCTTACTGAACGATATAATCACAGGCATGGTTAAAATGTGAGCGGGCACCATCTTTAACCCAAGAAATCCTTGGGAGAAAAAGGAAGGGGAAAAGCACCATCGCCCTTTGTAGGAACTGTGGGTATGCCTGACTGAGTTAATTATGCACCGGCTTGCTGCACACAGGTCATGTTTGAGTAGCTTGTGAAAGGCTGAGCTGGCCGCAATGCCGTGCGCAAAGATTAGCAGCGCTGAATGCGGTTTGGTAAGCACAAGGGATGCCAATTGGTGGGAAGCAATGCAACTGGCAGTGAGGGGAGGTAGCTGAGTGCAGTGAGCAGTGTACACAAAGATCACAGGTTACATCTGGGATTTCATTATGCATGCCTAATGAGCATGTTGATGAGAACTCCCCAGGCCGTCATAAAAGTAGCTGAAAAAAGAACTGCTGATAAGGCACTGAATAGCTTCTCTTGTAAAGCTTTCCTTTGGAGCTGAGATCTTTAAAGCCGGCAAAGATAATGGAGAGAAAATTGGACAATAAAATGCGAAGGGAGCTGTCCTGCCTCGCTACTTTAAACAACAAAAACATAACCCTGGTGTCCGTTCGAAAGCGGCAGGCAGCTCACGATGTGCCTGAACTACTGATTATTGGTGAGGGGTCCAAAGCGGGGTCTCCACTAGAAGCAAGCAGGAAGTTGCAGAAAGAAGAGAAAGTCTTGCAGCGTAACTCCATGGGAATGCCAGAAGTCAGTACAACTGGAAGGCAGGTCGGTGAGCTGCTGCGTGTGGTGGTGGGGAAATGGAGAATTTAAAGCTAAATGTGCTGGATGTGGATTGTATATTGATGTGCTAAATCTTCTGTATGCGAATCGCTTCCATTCTCAGCGTGACTCCATGCCCTCTAACAAGTAGTACACTGCCAAGGCCTCTGTGAGGTCTCTGAAATTAATCTTTGAAAGCAAATGGTAATGAGGTAGGCTATATCATTAGCTAATGAGCGTTCTCTTTTGGCTCCACCTAATAGTATAGAGTGGTGGTTCTTAGTAGGGAAACAAATGAGTGCTTCTCCTTATGAACTGTGATTGCTTGAATGCTTGAGTTGCTCGAGTGCTTGTGCTGGGTTATTTTCTGGAATCACAGAAATTGCAGAAACATTAAAACATCATAATTCTAGGTATGTCATTTACTTATAACTACTGGGGAGGCATTAACAAAACTTCATGGAAATGTAGCTGTGGCAATGTTTTATTTAGTTTTTAATTCAGAGTTATACTTTAGAGATTGATCTTTCTAGAACTCTTCTCCATGAACATCAATGCTGATAAAAACATTAAGAGTCTTATTAAAAAAAAAAAAAAAAGATTTTGCTTTTTAAAAGTTAATATTACAAATTGCAATAATTTGGGTTAATTGTATGTTTAAGGGGAGCAAACTCTAAGAACAAATATTGTGTGTTTTGAAACAATGTATACTTCGAATGGCTTAAGTGATTAGAGTCAGACTGGAAGGAAACAACAACAAAGACAGGCTGGCTGTACTGAAGGCTTGGTCTGTCTCTAGTTACTTCTCACTTTGTAAATGCTTGCTGTGAAACAGTCATGACATTACTTTATTCTGCCAAGAGATCCCTCTCCTATATTCAGTTCATTGCAGTATATTGTGTCGCTCCCATCACAGCCAGGAGCATTGCAAAGTGTTTTGCTTTGTTTTAATTCTGTGTTAGAAACCATCGATTTGCAAGAAGGTTTTTCTTTTTCCCACTAAACCAAGTCTGATTTATGTAGCTCACTTCAACTGAAAAGCACCCTCTGGGTCTCTAAAGTTTATCAAATATAGTGTGTGGATGTGGTATCATTTCAGAAACAAGTATACAAACATTTCTCCATCTTCTGTCTAATAGAGAATCCTGCTTCCAAATGAAACATGTGACTTTAAAATAATATTTTCATTGTTTCACAATTTCCAGTTGGGGAGGGTGTTTTTTCCCCTCTTTTAGTGTTCAAGAATTATTTGGTGAATACAGAGCCATGTTAGAAGTAGATACTAACATAGGTGACTACTGACATGTTCATCTTCACAAGGGGAAGAGGAAAGGAAGAGCAAGCATTTAAGGCCTGATTCAGTTAAACAGAATGTGCTAGCAAGATGGATGGGCAAGCTGTGCTGAGATTTGTTAAGAAAGATGGGAACTGAATTTCTGTCTCCTGCCACCTAGAAATGATGCTTCTGTAGGCATGAAACTAAAGACTGTGGACCTTTGATGTTCCTGAGGCTGTTCTGCCCTCATTTTGTTGTTCACTGGCAACCTCTAACAAAGTAGGAAAGCATCTGAAGTATTTAAAAAGCACATGGATTTCCAGTAGTGTGCTACTGCCTGCCTGAATCCAATGCTGTGAATCAGCAGGTTGTGAAAGAGGAGAGCAGGAAAGGTGAAAAAGCAGCACAGATGAGGCCGTTCTTCTTTGGCAGCTGTGTGCTTCAAGTTGAGAGGACAAGAGCCAATTTCAGCATGAGGATGTGTGGGGAGAAGGGCAGCTCAAAACCTTCAGATATGCCAGGTGAGAGGCTAAGTGAGACCTGGTGTTTGTGGGCAAGCAGGCAGGGAGAGGCAGAAAGGAATTTGCTGAATAGGCCAAGCCCTGTGTCCCTGCCCGCTGACAGCCTGGCGTTGTGAGGAGAAACCTGGCTCTTTAATTTCAGGATATGAAAATTGGTATCCAAGGCACAGGAGGGCCATCTGTGGCAAGGATTTGCGAGGTGTGAGGTGGTACAATCTGGAGAAAAAAGAAGCAGTGTGGCAGCAACAGGGAGATGGATGTCTGGATTAGGAATGCAGCTCCAGCCCTGGGAAGGAGCCACGGGGGGATCTTGGTTAGGGAGATGCTCAGGGAGCTACAGAGTTGGTTGTTTTTTTTCCTTCAGACCACCAGTTTTAGCTAAATGACGAACAATATGTTTTCACCTATTCTTGAAAAAATTGTGATGGCTCTTTGTGCAAAGTGTCAAGTGATGGTCAAGTTCTGGTGTTTCTGTGACTAACGGTGCATTAAAACAGTAGGATCAGTCGTTGCTTTTATGTTTTTCAAAAGATTGAATGGCAGAAAATGCCCTTCAGTCTTCTTATAAATTGAATTTGAATTGCTTTTATGTCTCTAGGTACCTAGAAAAATGGAAGTGGTTAGTGAGCATGGGGCAGAGGACAAAAAGGACATAAAAGCTGTGATACTGCCTATTTTCTGTCTACAAGTTGCTGCCAGAAGCATAGTGGACAGGAGCAGGCAAGAAGGATGCTTGTGTCATGTCACTCTGCTCTCATGCTGTTTCATCAGAAAATGCAGAACACCAAAGCCTTTGTCATCTGAGCCAAAGTAAATGCACACAGTGAGCTCCTGTAGTGCGTTAGGCCTTCTGCTTTGCTGGGTGTTTGTGAAGATAAGCGCTTCCCACCATGGCCAAAGTCTCTGCTGGGTTCTAAGGGGGTGGAGAGAGAGGCAGGAGAAGACAAGGAACAATTCTGAACTAAGCTTCTCAGGGCAGACATTAAAATAAGTGAGTGCTTGAGCACCATTTGAAATATGGTATTTGAGAGAGAGTTTCCTTTAAAAATGGGCCTTTTCCCAAATGTTGGGCCGTGTGTGGAGCCAGGAGTTGGACTCCATGATCCATACGCGTTCCTTCCAGCTTGGGACACTCTGTAATTCTGTGATTCTATTATATTGTTATCTTAAACTGGGAAGGCACAAATAAGAGGAAGTAAGCATGCCTTTTGTGCCCTTAAATGGGAACCATAAACTGTTTATATTTAATTTTGAAGACGAGGACTGCCCTTCTTCAGGGGAGGCAGTTTAGTCACTATTCCTGGAGATGTTCAAGAAATGTTTAGATGTTGCACTGAGTTTAGTGGGGGAGTACTGGTGGTAGGTGATGGCTGGGCTAGATGATCTTGAAGGCCTTTCCCAACCTTGATGATTCTATGATTTATGTCGAGGATTTCAGCAACTTCTGGGAAGGAAGTGCAAAAAGAGGGAAGTGCTATTCCAGGCACTGCTTGATGTGGAAGAGTAAGGGGGGAGTAAGGGGGCCAAATGAGGGGGATAGGGGCTAAAATCCATTTAACTCTTCCCAGCATCCCTGCAGCATAGTCACAAGACAGACGGAGCTGGGCACAGAAGGTAGGCTTGCCCCAGGATAGCAAGGAGCTGCACCGTAGTGTTGCAGAGCTGAAGGTGTTTGCTGCAGCTCCGGGCTGTTCTGAGCACCTGTGACACTGTGGTGGCTGTGGCCTCTCATTATCCACTCTTCTGGGGCCAGCCTCAGTGAAACTCGCATGGCCCCTGACACACTGTGTGGTTATGCCATGTGTGCAGTGAGCCCAGGTACTGTTGCGTGGTTTTGCAGCAGGGTGCTGGTTGTTACAGGACTGGTGGCATTAAACCAGGAGTCCTAATGGACACTAAGCTGAATGTGACCCAGCAGCTGTTGTCACTAAGAAGGCTGCTGGTATTGTTGGCTGCACTAGGCAAAGAACTGCCTGCAGGTTAACAGATGTGAGCCTTCTGTTCTGCTCAGCTCTTGTGAGGCCACACCTGAAGTAATGGGTCCAGCTGTGGGCCCTCTGTACAAGAGGGCCCTGCCAGCCTTCACCATGATGTGGTTCTGTAAACCAAGCTTGCACAACTAACGGGAGTCAAGATTGAAGACTCATTTGCTTTCAGTTTATTTACAGTCCTCCATAATTGTTCATGGCAAAGACTCAGGGAACTGATTTTCAGTACAGGTGACGGGCACTTCAGGAAGCCCATTTCTGCCTTCACGTGCAGGTGAGATTCAGAGGAATGTTGCATGTAACTGAAGCAATGGCTTCTGTCTGTTTGTGAGCAGTTGCTTTTCCTAGGAAATAAGGGCCTCCTGTTCTAATAAATACAGCACAGAGAAGACAAATTTTAATTTTTTCATTTTGGTCATGACCCAGACATTCATTATTCACAGGCTATCTAAGCATGAAACAAAATCAAGTTAATGGATTTTGAATACTGCATCAAATGGACTGGGTGCAGCCTAGTGTTAATAAGCAGCCTAAGTAATTCTCGTCTGCGCTGTACGAAGGAGACAGTTTTCTTCTCCGTGGCAGAAATGAGATTAATATTGTTGAGCTTGATCTGGTGACTCCTCCTCCTGTCCCTTCACTGCTGTAATGCTTGTCCCTCCCCTTCTGTGCCTTCCTCATGACTTGATGTAGGCAATGTCCTTTGATGGCAGACTTATGCTCTGATTACTTCATCCGTAAGATATGTTGCCTTTGTAATTTTCACTAATGCTTCATTTTTCAATTGAATGGAGTGCACTGAACCATAGAATTGTAGTATTGCAGATCACAATCTGATTGATGCATAGTCTACTTTGGGCTAATCTACTTCAGTAATGGCTATCATGCCCTGAAGATTGGCATTGGATCAAACCAGTAGGTTCCTGTAGCTCAGTATCAGGTGCCTCTTTATTAGGACCTCTAAAAGGGGTGGATGAAACTGAAAGATGGTGGAAGCATCTGCATACATGTATGGTTTTTTTTTTTTTTTTTTTTTTTTTTAAATCTTTGTGTGTAGATTTAAACTTCAGAAATCTGTAGATGCAGACAATCCAAACCCTTGTGCATGTGTGTACAGCTCTGCAGATAGCATGCAGCTGGTCCTGCCCGGTTTCAGGCTCTCAGGGAATTACTGAATCTGTTTTCTGTGGACCTTTTATTTTGTTTTCGAAGTGAGTAGGGCGAACTGAGCTAGCTGCTCACGTTTGTGGAGGGATGTTCAGTGTGGTCCCTCTTGTGAGCCTCTGTGCAGGTGGCAGTCTGCAAGGAAGAGCAGAGCTCAGGCTGCATGGTGAGAGTGCTTCAGTTATAGATAAATTGGGTTGGGACCGCTGAGAACATTTTGCTTTAGCTAACTGGTAACGTATTCCAAGTGTAAATCAATGCTGAGAAACACTTAAATGGAATATTGCTGCTTACAGCAGTAAGGATGCACACACTTTATTTTTATTTTGCTCTTTAGGTTTTGTCCAATGCTGACTCTCCTCCTAGCTGCGCGCTGGAACCTGAAATGAAACAGAATTTTGCTTTTGACAACATGGGCTACGAGGAGAGCTTTGAAGCCATGCCCTCACCATCTTCCCAGGAACGCACTGTTGCAGTCAATGTGGTGGGAATGACTTGCCAATCTTGTGTGCAGTCGATAGAAGGACGAATTTCCAAAGTTAAGGGTGTTGTGAGTATTAAAGTCTCCCTTGAACTGAATAATGCTTTAGTAAAATATCTGCAGTCAGAAATAAGCGCTGAACAGATTTGCCAAGAAATAGAGGATATGGGCTTTGATGCTAACATAGCAGAAGAAAAGTTGGCACCAGTGTCTGTAAATTTGCCGTGCTCGAGAGAAGCAGTAATAAAGCTTCGGATAGAAGGCATGACGTGCCAGTCCTGTGTCACCAGCATTGAAGGAAAGATGAAGAAGCTTCACGGTGTGGCAAAAATCAAAGTGTCACTCGGTAACCAGGAAGCAGTTATTGCTTACCATCCTTACATCATTCAGCCTGAGGAACTTAGGAGCCATATCAGTAACCTGGGGTACAACTGCACCATTAAGAGTAAATCGGCACCTTTGAAGCTTGGTGTGCTTGATGCCAGGAACCTGCAGAGTGCAGACCCCAGGGAGACACCAGCATCTCTTGAGAGTGAGGGTTTGCATCCGCTGGTTGCCAGCAAGAGCAGCACAGCTACGGTGACTGTACATATAGAAGGCATGCACTGCAAATCTTGTGTCAGAAACATTGAAGGAAATATATCCTCTCTTCCAGGCATACAAAGTATTGAAGTCTCCTTGGAGCATAAATGTGCTGTTGTACAGTATAGCCCAAATTTAATTACCTTGCCTGCTTTGCAGCAAGCTATTGAATCCCTTCCACCTGGGAACTTTAAAGTTTGCCTCCCTAATAGTTCAGAAGCAAATAGCCAGTCATCTCCATCTCCTGCTTTGGTGTGTGATCTCTTCAGAGAGCCACTGAAAGACACAACGTGCACAGCTGTTATTAGGATTGATGGCATGACCTGCAATTCCTGTGTACAGTCCATAGAAGGAACAATATCTCAGAGACAAGGTGTGCAGCATGTAGCAGTTTCTTTAGCTGACAAGACTGGGACCATACATTATGATCCAGCAAACACGAATGGAGAGGAGTTGAGAGCTGCCATAGAAGAAATGGGGTTTGAAGCATCTTTGCTGACAGGTAACAGTGTTTTGTCTTCTGTGATGCCCTTACCACTGGAGTAGATTTCTTCCTATGGGCTCTTCCAGCCTTCTACAGCATGCTGTGAGATCTGTCAAACTGACTGTTTTAATTTAAATTCCAAATTCAGATTCCAAAAACATGCAAACTTAAGGATGTTTCATTTAAAATCAATCTTTTTCTGGCTAAAATCCCTTCTTAGTGTCTGAATCATTTGATCTTTATTTCTTGAGAATTAATGCTAGGGACCTAAGCCTTGCTGTCAGCAAGATGAATGCCAAGATGCACAGTCTTTGGGAGCCAACACTACTTTTACATGTTAGCTGCAGCACAGTTTGAGCATGTATACAAATTCCACAATGTTTAAGAAGTTGCTATGGTGCAAAGGTGATCGCTGTGGAATGCATGAGTTGAGGTCTGAGTGCAGCAAATCCTTCCACTGCTCGTTTTGCAGTACTTGCATGATAACTGTTGTGTCATAAAGAGAAACCTGTTGTGAAGTTCTTCCTTTCCCTTTTAGGGACCAAGTGCTATGAGCTGTGTAGAAGGTAACAAAGACAAGATGAGTAGGAGGCTGGTTTGTGCTCTGTGCTGAATAAAGACCCTCTAGATACCAATGTATCTTTATTGAGCAGAGGTAGCTGTCAGATTAAGGTAGCTCTTTGATCTAGGCACTGACATTGGAGGCACTCGCTGTCTGAAAGTGACAAAGAGTTGTGTAGAGTTAAGTGGTCATATAAGTAGTGCAGGTGAGTGTGTATTATATACGTAATAACAATCTATCATTTTCTTCCACCAAGAAACAGAGATTACCGTGTCACCTCTCAAACAAGTAAGGGACTTTGCATGATTGCTGTAACCTGCTTGTAGTTTTGTGTCATCCTATTGCCCTGTAATTGGTGTCTGTTCAGTTTATTGTGCATTTGTTCAAGATATTGGGGCAGGAGAATACAAGCGTTGGCCTGATGCCAGTAACACTGCAGCGCAGCCTCCAGTCCCAGAGCCTCCTGGCCAGGGTTGTGTCTCCGATGCACTTCCAGACAGCCCTCATCCTGATGAGCCAAACCAGCCCAGCGGAGCAACAGCCAAGAAGTGCTTTTTACAAATCACTGGCATGACCTGTGCATCATGTGTGTCTACCATTGAAAGACATCTGCAGAAAGAAGAAGGTAATAAATTTGACGTTCCCGTAATGAGTCCTGAGGGACTGCTGGTTGGAAAACGTATTCTGCATGGTCAATGGAAGAACACCTTGTGGTAGAACATCTTGTGGTTAAATAGACTTAATATTTTCTTTGTAGAGCTAATGTGACTACGTCACTGTTTGTCTAGTGAGCCTACATGATGGACATAATTGTTTTGTAATAGTAAGTGGTTGGAATATGATCAATATTTCAAATTGGGATGAGAGGTAATGGCCTTAAGTTGCACCAGGGGAGATTCAGGTTAGATATCAGGAAAAATCTATTCTCAGAAAGAGCAGTGAAGCACTGGCAGAGGCTGCCCATGGACATGGTCTGTGGTCATGGTGTGGATGGTTTGATGGTTGAACGAGGTGATCTTAATGGTCTTTTCCAACCTTAATTATTCCCTGAAATAAGGCTCAAGACAAGAACAGAAAAGTTATTCTTATTTTGTTCTCAGGGCCTTGCTTCTTTACAGAGCATTCCATCACTTTCAAAGCTGTTGAGAGCTCTGCATTTGTGGTATGAAGCTTATTCTCTGGCATACATTTGCACAAGCATGCACAAATAAATGCATGGCTCCAGTGCCTGGGTAATTATATTGGTTTAGGCGCAGCAAGTCTTGTCAGGTTAGAAGTCTGCAGGCTGGCCATACAGAGAATGAACAGTCAAGCATCAGCATTGCCTGCTTTAATGCGTGTCAGCATGCCTTACTTGGGTTTTGCTTATTGATTCCCGTGTCTGCAGTTTCCCAATGCATGGTCTCCCTGCACTGATATAAAAAATAAAGAAATTACTAGCAATTTGTTTCCTGTGACTTCTATGCTTTGCTTTTTGATTGTAAATTTAGATTAAAAAAGAAAAAGAGCCCAATATCCAGTGGGATTTGGTTAGGGCTTTGCAAAATTAAGAAGGCCAGGGTAGAGCAGTGCAGAAATTGTTCATGAACTTTCTTTCTGTCTCTGACCACAGCCTTTTTTCCCATCTAACTGTTGCAGCTCCTCCTATTGCTGTATGGAACTTTGGTATGGCTGCATTTCAGTAAAAACTTTGCTGCTGTGACTGGCAAACAATGCTAGGAGGAGGCAGAAGAGAGATCACTAGACATGAAATGGCACTAAGCTGCTACAGTTTCCATTGAAAATCACATGTGATATTTGATTTTTCTTCCTCACAAACTGAACTGCTTTATCTAACATTCTTTATTATTGCTGCTGCAGGTATTGTTTCAGTGTTGGTAGCACTGATGGCAGGTAAAGCAGAGATAAAATACGAGCCTGACTTCATACAGCCTCTTGAAATAGCACAGTTGATCCACAACTTGGGTTTTGAAGCCACTGTCATAGAAGATCAATCAGAAACAGAAGGAAATGTGGAGCTGCTTGTAAGTAACATATATTTCAAACTGTGTGTTGATTTTGGATATGTCAGGTTCAGAAGAAGCATTTTCTTGCGAGTGCTTTTGTTTAAGGAGGTACGGCCTCAACAGATCAGTTCTGTCTAGTGATGATCATTTTGCTTAATTGCTAGAAAGAGAAAATCAATTTGTTTTAGAAGACCTTCAAAGCCACTGAAACAAAAACCAATAGTTGTAAGTATAGAATAGGCTTCTGTTAGCAGGGGGAAATGAAATGGGGAATATGTCTTCAAACGCCTGATGAGAAGGTTAGGGACTTTGTATAGAGATCTGAGAACACTGGGTGAAATAAGGACAGATTCTTTGAAAGTCTGTTTTTCTTCTTACATTTATACACAGTAAGACAGAAAACAACAGCCTCTGGTTATGCTAGTAGATCAGAAAGTGGGAATGTGCCATGCTGAGGATTTGAATTCAGATGATGATGTTAAACCTGCTACATATATATTGACTCAGGCAGTGTTAATATAGGCAGCTGTATTAACTGTACTCTTGCAGTAAATGCAATGTGCTGGTGGTTACAAATAAGCTGTTGTGAATATAACTGTTTGTTGCAGAATTTTATAATAATAGAAGTAGATAGTTATATTTGTATCCTTTAAGACAGCTCTATAAACTTCCTGCTGAGGCCTTGTGTCACTGCCTGCAGAGTTTGAACAGTCACTGGTATGTTTGTAACAGAATCTCAAATTCTTTAAACAAATATTGGATGAATATTTGGTTCATTAAAAGTGATGACAACAACAAAAACTTCCTTAAACACTGAAACCTGCACTGTGAGTGCAAAAGTGAAAATGACTGACGTACTGGACCTTCTTAGCACCAATGGTGAAGAGAGATTGCTAACTGTACCTAAAACTGTGTTTACTTCAGATTACAGGGATGACTTGTGCTTCCTGTGTTCACAATATTGAATCCAAACTTATGAGAACAAATGGCATATTCTACGCCTCAGTTGCACTTGCTACTTGCAAAGCTCGCATCCAGTTTGATCCTGAAATTACAGGACCTCGAGATATTGTAAAAATAATTGAGGTAGGTTTTAGAACATTTTGTTATAAACATCTAGAAGGTGTCCCTGCCTATGGAAGGGGGGTTGGAACTAGGTGATCCTAAGGTTCCTTTCCAATCCAAACCACTCCGGTTCTACAAGTCTATAAAATTAAGAAGAAAATAAAGCTGCTGATATTTGGAGGGTTTCACTGATTTTTACAGGTAATGTATTTATTATATGCATTTATGTATATGTAATGTATTTATTAATGTATTTACAGGTAATGTGTTTATTATGTAGTGAAGCTGCTATGCTGCACAGAAGTGTGTAGCTGCACAGTCTGTCCAGTCTATTGCTTTAAAAATACATCCCAAAAGTAACAAAAAGATGAAAAATCCAACAAACCCACTTTTTTTTTTTAATCTGGTAAAAGTGTAGAATCATGTGTCTCTGATTTCCAGTTGTTTCAGTACACTGTGGATACTATTTAAAAAAAAAAAAAACAAACACCAAACAACAACAACAAAAAAAACCAGAAAAACAACCTAATTTCTCTTGTCTCTAAAAGAGGCTATGAAAGAAGTCATGTAGCAGCAGGGAGGTAAGCCCTGCTCATATCAGGAGCATTACAAATCTCTGTATACACCGGCCTTTTTTCCCATGTCTACTCAGAGAGAAACCTTTTCAATCAAAAGAGTCATGGAAGGAAAAACATCCTGGCTTACCCATAACAGCAGAGGTCATAAGTTCTGCTATTATTGTAGCCCAGGTGTCGATAACACTTTTTCCTCTGCTTCAGCAGAAGGGTAGAGAATTTGTTGGATGAACCACACGCAGAAAGTAGTCGGGAGAATAGCTGAGTCTGTTTTCCTTTCATGCCCTCAGAGTATTTTGTTCAGCACTGCAGAGCTGATGTGACAGCAGTGATCAACATATAAGTAGTAGACCGTTCAGACAGGTAGAGCAGTTTTTTGAGGTATATCTTGCCACAGGATCATCTCATAATACAACTGTTATGATTAATTTGGGGGGGAGGAGTGGTTGCAAGGCAGTAAGATGTGAAGGGGTCAGTCATAACTGGATTCTTGCAAATATGTATACATATATATAGCTTTTCCCTGCAGTTAGCTTTATAGGTTTAAGCTGGTTCTGGTAACTTTGATTATCAACTTCAGATGTATCTATTCAACTGCCATGTTAAGGAGATGTTAGCAAGGTTTACTGCCTGGTAGCTTGTATACATTTTTAACTTTCTTTGTGGTGTTTTCTATCCATTGTATTTAAACCAGTGGGGATTAAAGGGTGTAAAATTGCTAGGAGGAGGAGAGCAACAGAATACCTGCTGTCAATGGGAGCTGCCTTTGCCTAGGAAGCCAGAACACTTACTGAATTACGACTGTGTTGGTGTATAGATAACACAAGTACTTTACAGTCCACATACTGAGTACTATCTGATATACCCTCTTGCTGAGGATCTGAAAATAAACAAGATGGCATTTATTAAATATGGAGCAGTGTCCTTTTCTGACATTTCTTCTAAAAGTAGTGTCATTTAAATATGTTCTAAGTAATATAGTTAGTCTAATCAAAAGTAACTCATCTTCCCTCCTCTTTTAATAAAAAGGAAATTGGCTTTCATGCTTGTGTGTCTAGAAGAGTTCCAAATACACATAACTTGGATCATAAAAAGGAAATACAGCAGTAAGTACTTCACTTCCTCACTCACTAACAAATGTATGTAGATCATCTCTTGTAACACACCCTCACTTTTCTTAGTTAATTTAGCTTATTCTTGTGTAAAACATATTTCATTTTATGATTTGCTATTTGGTTCATATACTTCTACTGCTTTCATTAGTTGTGGTTTTTAACTGATAAACGACAATACATTTATTTACCTAGGAGACAGTAAAACTGTCCTGATGTTTTGGTTCTTTCCCAAATATCCTGAAGCCGTGTGTCAGAATAGCACTGATACTCCTAGCTCTGTATTGTCAGCACGGTGTTTGACCTGGGTACTGCAGGGTATGCTATGACTGGGGATTTACAGCTTCTACTTTTCAGGTGGAGGAAGTCTTTTTTGTGCAGCCTTGTGTTTGGTATTCCTGTCTTAATCCTAATGATTTATATGCTAATACCTGGCGGCGAGCACCATGGGGCTATGGTGCTGGAGCAGAATCTCATTCCTGGATTATCTATTTTAAATCTTCTCTTCTTTGTCCTGTGCACTTTTGTTCAGGTATGTCCAGAGTATTTCTTGGAGGTTTGCTTTTTGTTCATTTCCCATTTATGTAATCTGATCTGATAAGGATAGGAGACCTATGGGAAGGTTTAGTGGATTATACCTGCTCTCTTGTCTGTGACACCTATGTAGAATGAAGTGACACTTCTTTGCAAATTTTCAATTCTTAATTGCTCACTGCACTCACTCCTGCCACTGGTGTGCCATTAGCATTTCCAAGAGGGGAAGTGAATATTAAAACAAATAAATACCTGATCAGGTGTAAGCTGTTCAGGTAACTGTAGGTAAATCCTTTCAACTTCCTAGCTTTGTTTATTTTGCATTTCTAGGAAAAGGGTAGGGTCTGCCAGGATTTAGCTGGCACAGCTGTTTAGAGAAAGTAAGGGCAAGTGAGAGGATAACAAGGGATTCAACTTCCAGTAGATCTCTCCACTAAAGTTATATTGAAGTAAAACTCAGATGGGACAGCCATCCCTTCTGTTACCTACTGGTGGTATTATATTCCCCTTGCTTTCACTGCTCTGATCTTAACACGTGCCTGTCTACTCTTACACCAACAGTTCCTTGGTGGATGGTATTTTTACATACAAGCTTACAAGTCATTGAAGCACAAGGCAGCCAATATGGATGTGCTCATCGTTCTGGCCACAACGATTGCTTATGTGTATTCATGTGTGATCCTGTTAGTGGCCATAGTTGAAAAGGCAGAGGAAAGCCCTGTCACTTTCTTTGACACTCCTCCAATGCTGTTTGTATTCATTGCCCTTGGGAGATGGCTTGAACATATAGCAAAGGTAACTCATTTTCATGTGAAATATTGTGTATTTATAATGAGAATGGAATAAAACTGTTCATGTGAGTTTGAGTCAGATGTTTCAGGTGTGTGAAGTAGGCTATAGTAATGGTCATTTAGAGTTCATTGTTCACCTTAAGCAGACATCAGCATTTATGTATTCTGTGTATCTCAAACATCTCCTTCCGTTTCTCAGAGTAAGACCTCAGAAGCTCTTGCTAAACTTATATCTCTTCAAGCCACGGAAGCCACTGTGGTGACTCTTGGACCTGACCACACTATTATCAGGTATTTACATTTCATGAAGCAAAATATTCAGCCTACTCGGATGCGCAGACTGGGCTTGAAGCAGTTACTGTGAAACCATTGCTATGGCTTTGAAACTTGTGACATTAAATGAGCTGTCCTTATTTTTGTCTTTTGTAGAGAGGAGCAGGTACCTGTTGAACTGGTTCAAAGGGGTGATATTGTAAAGGTTGTTCCAGGTGGAAAGTTCCCAGTGGATGGGAAAGTCATTGAAGGCAATTCTATGGCAGATGAGTCTCTCATTACTGGTAACTTCTCTTACACTTGTGCAAATGTGTGAAACCTTCTGTAACTTCTCACTTTAAAAGCGAACAGGACAAAGCACAAGGTGTTGTCTAAATAACCTCCCATCTTAATGAGCTCTTTTCCTGGCCTTTGTGAGCTTCAATCCAAATCCTGTATCTGCATACATATAAAAAAATTGAAGAATCTCAGCTCAATTTGGTCTCTTTTACTAATGTACTGATGGGATGTGCAAAGGCTGAGCACTGTGGTCGTTATTCCAGAGATACGGTGGGAGTTTCTGATGGAATATATTTCTAGAGAAGATGCATTTTCAGCAGTGACTTCTAAAGGAAATATTGCTCAGATGTTGAAGTCATACACATAGACATCAAGGCTTCCAACAAAGATGGCCAAGGGGGCAAGGAGAGGGAAAGAAAGTCTCATGACTTGGTGCTTGTTAAGAGTCATAGAACTTGTTCAGTTTCTGAGATTTCCATTTCATTTCCTAAATATAAATAAGAATTACACAATCAAATAAGTCCTAATTATAAGTTGAAGGATCTAAAAACTTCACATTGTTATCGGCTTGCTTGATTTTAGTTATGTATTTACTTTGGGGAAAAGAGACACCCTTAATTTTAGGAGAACCAGTCATTGTCACTAACCTTAAGAGCAGAAAATAGTGGTTTTGTAGAGATTCTTAAAGCAACAGTGTGAGAATGTGGACTTTGCCCCAGAGTAAACTTTCTTGGTTTTTGAAAACTGAGATTAGTGGAAATGGAGACAGGCTTCTCAAACTCCTGTGGCTGCACAAAGTTACCAATTGGAGGAAATTTCTAGAGGTTCCCTTCAGTATGGATCTCTTCCTGACCTTTTTGAGGGATGGCACACCAGAGAGCTAGGACCAAGGACACTTCTTTTTCCTTTGATGTTAATCTGACAAAAGGCTGGGATGAGTTGCAGCTCAGATATCCAGAGCAAAGTGGCAAATAGGAATTTCCATAATGCAAATGCTTGGGATCTTTTGTTCTGGAGCAGTTTATGGTTTCCACCCACCTCCAGCCTCTGCAGTTCATGGTAAATACCACACCAAGCAGTGTAGTGTTATTCCAAGCAGCAGTCTGTATTTGTTAGAGGATTGATAAACTTGATTGTGTTTTTAGAAGATTAGGCTGATTATTGTCTAGTTACTCAAATAAAGCCTTGCCCAAATTCCTTCAGCAATGAAGGAATGCGTTAGATGGCTGATGCTGACTTTACCTGCTGGTATTATGATGCTGAACTTTTTTAATATGAGGAAATGAAAGCAGAGAAGCATAAAGCATAAGATCTAGTTTCTGTCCTGCATTCTAAACAATCACAGAAACCAGTGGTGGCTGAGCCATCTCCATGTTGCATACAGATTCCAAGTTCTGTAACTTTAGGAGCTGTGCTGTCTTGTTCACGGTCCCTGGCTCACAGGATTTCCAAGCTTTGCCAAATCACAGACTTTTTCTACTGAGATGCAGAGAAAATTTATTCTAAATCTTTCCTGGTTTTTCACAACCTATATCTTGGGTGCCCCAGAATTATCTCTCTTCTCTTACAGTGGCCCTGTCACTTTCACAGTTTCTTCTGTGATGCATTTTATAGCCAATCAGAAAGATGACCTCCCTTCCTGTACACCTCAAAGTTTCAGTGAAGACATGAGAAACTATGGCCTATTTTATCAAAATCTGGGATTAGAGACTGTTCATTCATACTAGGATACATTCAAACATCGGGGTGCAGCATCTGTACTGTGCCTGATAGAAAGACTGAGCGCTGATGTTTGTAGGCTAGGGATTATGTTTCTGGAGGCTGGAGAAGAGCCCTACATCTCTGGCAGGCTGAAAAGGAAGAGCCAGAAATCACAGACTCATAGAATGGCCTGGATTGAAAAGGACCACAGTGATCATCTAGTCTCAACCCCACTGCCATTGGCAGGGTTGCCAACCACCAGACCAGGCTGCCCAGAGCCACATCCAGCCTGGCCTTGAATGCCTCCAGGGATGGGGCATCCACAGCCTCCTTGGGCAACCTGTTCCAGTGCATCACCACCCTCTGTGTGGAAAAACCTCCAGCTAATATCTAACTTAAACCTCCCCTGTCTCAGTTTAAAATTATTCCCCCCTTGTCCTATCACTATCAAACCCATGTAAACAGTCATTCTCCTTCTTGTTTATATGCTCCCTTCAAGTACTGGAAGGCCACAATGAGGTCTCCCCAGAGCTCTTTCTTCTCCAGGCTAAACAAGTCCAGTGTCTTCAACCTTTCCTTATAAGAGAGGTGCTCTGGCCCTCTGAAATATTTCTGCTAAGACATTTGCTTCAAAAATAAACCTAGAAAAAAGGTTTACAGAAGCATGGCATCACTTATACATGCCTTCAGAGGACTGAGATATACAAGGTGTGATTTCATGCTGTTATTGTTTATTGTGCTGATTTTGCTGGCGTACAGTGAGTGTGCAGTGTACTGTGTTCATTATCATTAGAGGTATTTGCACTGGTCTGATGCATTTATTTTCGGTGTTTCTTTCCAGGGGAAGCTATGCCTGTCACTAAAAAGCCTGGGAGCACAGTGATTGCTGGCTCTATAAATGCACATGGCTCAGTTCTTGTTAATGCAACTCATGTTGGTAATGATACCACCCTGGCACAGATTGTGAAATTGGTGGAAGAAGCTCAAATGTCAAAGGTAAAAGTAAGAGAAAATGAAACCTTATTCATCAATTTTGATTAAATAAGAAAAGATTCTGTATTTTGACACATTTATGTAACCCGTGATCTGTGTTTTTCCAGACTTCAGAAAATAATGGACTGTTATTTTCATTAATTCTGCATATTCAGTGTTTTGATCATAAACATGCAAAATGTCTGTTTTTCTTTTTTATAGGCACCAATCCAGCAACTGGCAGATAAGTTTAGTGGATATTTTGTTCCATTTATCATCATAATTTCTACAGTGACTTTGATAGTATGGATCACAATTGGTTTTATAAATTTTGATATTATTCAGAAATATTTTCCTGTAAGTAATTTGATTAAGGGTTGGATTTCCTTGTTAAGCTATCTCCCACTGAAATGAAAATACTTTCTGTTTGTAGGGCTTGACGTTGTACAAAGGTGCTTGCCAGGTTACAATGTGGTATTTTCTACACAAAGGGGATGATTACATTAATTAAAATATATTTGTGGGTGTAAATATACTTGTGCATTAGCCCTCCTTGCTGCATAGGGTTCTTATGAACTGAAATGATAAGCATTCCTTCTGGATTAAGCATGACTTGTAGCTGCACTGCAAGGAGCTGAACCATTCCTATCATGCTTGGAATTTTTTTAACTCCCTGTTCCTTGGCAGATAGTGGGTTTGACTCCAGAAGAAAAATGAATTTTTCTTATCTTTAGGATGTGTATTTGCTGTGCTCAGCAACTGTGGGTATCTGTGCACCTGGAAATAGAGTTATTCCTCATTAGATGAGGAAACCAGTGCTGGCAATTCACATCATCTGAGAGCAGAGCCATTCTGTGACACCCATCAGTGTGAGGATAATTCTGATGTATCCCCCATGGGTGATGAGCTCACTTGGATGTTGTACAAAATCTGTTTTAGTTCATGAAATAAGAGGAGATTCAGGAATGCTTACTTGCTGCTTTCCTGAAGTTACTGAGTTCAGGTCTCTGTGGAGTGAGACTCTGCATGTTCAGCCTCCTAAAAATCCTCTTGCCACGATGATGGGGACAGTGTTTGTACTCTGAAGGCAGAATTCGCCCTCAGAACACTGCCCTTTAGTTGGTGTCTCTGATCTGCCCTGAACATAAGGCAGTTACTGCAGCCTCCCCATGCTGTTAGGCTGTGTTTAAATGCATTTTATCATAGAATGGCCTGGGTTGAAAAGGACCACAATGATCATCTAGTCTCATCATCTGTCCACTTATGTAAACATCCATTCCCCCTCCTGTTTATACGCTCCCTTCAAGTACTGGAAGGCCACAATGAGGTCTCTCTGGAACCTTCTCCTTTCCGAGCTAAACAAGCCCAGTTACCTCAGCCCTTCCTCAGGAGAGGCGCTCCATCCCTCTGATCATTTCAGTGCCCTCCTCTGGACCCGCTCCAAGAGCTCCACATCCTTCCTGTACTGGGGGCCCCAGGCCTGGACGCAGTGCTGCAGATGGGGCCTCACAAGAGCCAAGTAGAGGGGGACAAGCACCTCCCTCTCCCTGCTGGCCACCCCTTTGTTAATGCAGCCAAGAACACAGTTGGCCTTCCGGGCTGCAGGCGCACACTGCTGGCTCATGTCCAGCTTCTTGTCCACCAGGACCCCAAGTCCTTCTCTGCAGGACTGCTCTCAAGGAAATCTTCCCCCAGTCTATAAGAATGCTAGGGATTGCCTCGGCCAAAATGCAACGTCTTGTAGTGTATTTATTATTTATAATGTTTTATTTACAGTTTAGGTAGGCTATATTTCTTAAATAGGTGGCCAACAGGAATTCCTGAAGAATATGTGCTTGAGTAGCAAGAAAGCCACAAGACACTGGCATAAACAATTCATAATGTTCATCTTTCTGTACTATTACAGTAGCAATTATAAATTATGTTCCTATAGTTGAGGTTTCCTGGTAAATGTGTTTTTTGAGATGGCTATGATTGATCGTGCATGTGTTATCTTCTATCAGCAAATTGTTTTTTTCTTTTTTTGCCTCCTCTCCTCCCTCTTCTTACAGAATCAGAACAAGCACCTTTCAAAAGCTGAATTAATACTGAGGTTTGCATTTCAAACCTCAATCACTGTGCTGAGCATTGCATGCCCCTGTTCTTTAGGCTTGGCTACCCCAACAGCTGTGATGGTGGGCACAGGAGTTGCTGCGCAGAACGGTATTCTCATCAAAGGCGGAAAACCTCTGGAAATGGCACACAAGGTTAATTGTTCTTTCTGTACCTTTGTAGCTTTCCTAGCTGTCGCCACATCAAATATAGTGTCTCAGGAAATCTCTCTGATAAAAAGAAAGGCTGCAGATTTTATTTCCCGTTAGCAACTGTTCATGGTGGCAAGGAAGATGACTTTGACCTTCTTTCTCCACAATCCAAAGTAGGCGGCAAAGTGTTGAGAGGCAGCAGTTTCAGCAGTCTGTTGCCTTTGAGGCTGCTGATGTTCTGCACGACCTTGTGAGGTCTCCAGCATTCATGCTCTCTTAGCTTCTTTCCAGAAAGCCAACATTTTTCTTCTTTGAGGGCTGATGTGAAATATATGTTGTTCGTGATCAGTGGCTTAAAATGTAGGAGAAAAACAATGTGGTTGGAAGTTGTTTTAGTCTAGGGAGGGGAAGATAGATGGGTGGCTGAAAAAGCCCTTCAAACAGATGATAAGAGGAAATGGAGAAAGAAGGACTTGGCATGCCCACAGTCAGTAAAAAGAAGATGAGTTTACACCATGCTGTGAAAGACTGAGTTGGATACAAGCAGACTAAGGAGAGGTGAAAAGGATAATGAGAATAAATTAACCAGACTGACAGTAATTCTCATTCATTCAAACGTGTGCACATTCACATAAAGCAAGTGCTGTGATGTTGAGATCCTTGTATGGGTACAGCATGATACTGCAGCTTCAGCTGTACAAGGAATGAATAAGAAAGCATAAGGAGATCTACTGCACAGATGGTCTATGGTTCAGGATTTCCTGGGTTTTGTAGGTTTATTCAGCTTGTTTTGGTTACTGTCAACTATTTATTGATGTCTTGCCTGTATTTATGTGCTCAAATCATGCAAGATCCCTTACGTAGCTTAGGCAGTAACTCTGGTTTATTTCTTGCAGATCAAGACTGTGATGTTTGATAAAACGGGAACCATTACTTGTGGAGTTCCTAAAGTCATGAGGGTTCTTCTGCTGGGAGACACAGCTGTGCTCTCTCTGAAGAAGGTACTGGCAGTGGTTGGCACTGCAGAAGCCAGCAGTGAGCATCCTTTAGGAGTGGCGGTCACTAAATACTGCAAAGAGGTACTTAGACTTACTGTTTCACTTCAGATCTATATATGCTGTGTGAAATCAGCAGATTCCAGAAGGAGATGCCTGTCTGAAAAGTAACTGGCTGAGAAGCTGGTAGATGTTATCTTAACCTGCACAATACCTGGGAGGCATAATCTAAACTTTGCTTTTGTGGCCACGCTACGGAGTCCTCGAGCAAGATATTACTAAGTTTTGCCAGACAATGACAAAGGATTGTAGAATATATGCAGGAGGAACATGTAAGCTTAAAAAAGCATCGTGAAGCAGAAGTGTATGGTGACATTTCACACATTACCTGATTGTGGTAGTCACTGCTATTAGTCAGTTGCTTATCTGAACAGATTAGTCAAAAAGCTATGGAACAAATATGAATATTAAACTGTGATATTTGTGAATTTCACAAGTTGATTACTCATGCCTGCACAAATCCTGCAAATCCTCGGAAAACCTTTATATATTGTTTGTGTTCATTAAATGTTTCAGGAAGAATGAAAGCATAATTAGCAACAACATAAGAAGCCTGGTTTAAATAACTTCTTTCTACTAAGGCAGGTCACTGAGCTACTTGCCATTAGATGATGAATCTTAAACTTATTAATGATAGATCTTTCAGTGATGAAGTTTAGAAGTTAACATGTAAATTTAGAAGGAAAAAGTAAGTGTGGGTAATGATTCAGTGGCCCCTCTTGTATTTCACATTTCCTGTTTTTCAAATTTGTCTTAGTTCCCCAGAAATTTCTGTGGTTATTGTATGCATCAGTTATTACTGTCTATAGAGTTCTCTGAAAGGTACATATAGTTCTGATTTCTAGAAATAACTCACAATAAATTGTTTATCAAAGAATGTGGGTTTTTTTTTTCCCATTCTTTTTGCAATTTATATGACTGTAGTTATATATATAAAAACTGAGCTCACGCAGTCACTTGTCTGTGTGGCTAATTAAAAGCTGCATCTTTCCAGAGCTCTATGGCTGATTTTTTGTAGTATTACTTCTTATTTCCCAGTCTTGGCTGAAGTTGTAAGCCACCACTGTACCTTCTTCATCTTTGAACCACCAGGAAACGTCACCCTTTTTGGTTTGCTTGTGCTAGGGCTGAGACTGGGATGTACTCTATTGCTGTTCGCTTCAGAAGTATTATTTATCCCCAGCACATCTACAACACCTTTATTTTTATTTCTCCACTACTGATGCTCCATGCTGCTTTCCAGTCTATCAGTCATTGTAAAGAGGAGGAACACAATCTCTTTTTGATGGCAGTTATCTAATGTTTGTACCGCGTACTGTCAGCACAAACTGATGATGAACTCTGGTTATCTCTGCAGGAGCTTGGCACTCAGAGCCTGGGATACTGCACCAACTTCCAGGCAGTCCCAGGTTGTGGCATCAGCTGCAAAGTAGGTGGTGTTGAGGCTGTCGTGGGTGTGGCTGATGAGGGTGTTGATAAGTTGGACGCTAACAAGAGTGGGGACAGCAGTGCTCTTCTGGGAGATGGCGCACTGATCACACTCTCTGAATCGAATGGTATGTCTGCCCCCAAAGTCACTGCTAGTTGTAGTCCAAGGGCTCATGAATCTACAGTGCTGAGCATAGTAAAGCAATTCTACCAGACTAGGCATAGCAGAAATGAAGAAATTATGAGAGAGAGAGAGGCAAAGAACACGAGGGACAAAAAGATGTCTTTATAGAAATTGAAAATCTCCTTTCCCCTACCTTCAATTGCTTTGGAATTCAGAAACCTAATTAAGGATTAGATGATACAGTGATTGATACTCCAAAAGTCGGTACAATACACGAGCAATACCCAGCAAGGTGCCTTTTGGACAGAAGAGTGGCCCAGCAGAGAGCACAGTTTGCCAGTTAACATTATCTTCCTCCATAGAGAAGTTACATTCAACGTATGCTATCTTATTGCTCCATTTTTTTTGTCCTACATTTTAGTTCCATATTACTTTGGACCTTTTGTCTTCTATTCAAATATCTCTCAAGGTACTTAATTAAAAAAATTTATTCAGCAGTGAAGCAGGTTATATCTGCAAACTGAGTTTCAGTGCCTGATGCTTTTGATTTAGCCAGTGCACTTATTTTTGTTTTGCGCTCAGTGAAGGCACTTGCTCTTTTGTGTCGTATGGGGGAATGAATACGCATTTAAAGTCCTCCTTAAGAAGCTCATCAGTTCTTTTCAGCAGATTGTATCTCTTGACCTTTTTGAGGAAGCTTTTAGAAGAATTAAAATAAGAACTTTAATCATCAGAACTGTGCCATTTGTGAGCAGCGTTAATGTAATATTTTCTCACCTGCCTCAGAGGGCTTTTTGAAGTTGCGTTGAATTCATAATGAAGTGTCTGTGTGCTGTTTCATTGTTTGCTAGAACAAAACTACTTTTCTTAGAAGAGACTTTGTATTTGAAAGAAGTAATTATTTGTGTGAACAGTGCAGCACGCTGCACTTTTTGTGAAAAACAATGCAAACTCACAAAGGCAAATCTGTGCAAATACTTCCAATAAGTTTATGACGCAACTCTGTTTATAAACAGTGAGTCTTGAAGGAGAAAAGTTTTCTGAGGCTGTCATCAGTTAGCAGCTGCACATACGTGTTTGGTCATGGCAGTAGCACTTGAAATGAGCCTCAATATAAAGTGTTTTGGATGTGACCTTTGCTAATCAAAGACACACACAAGAAATAAGAAGAGCTCTGTGAATATATTTGTATAGCTAATGCAGCCTGAAACTGTCATTTCAAACATCTCTGACGTGTCTACTATTTTTAAGTCTCCCCTTATTCTTTTGTCCACAAACAAAGGTTCATCATCTTCCCACACATACTCAGTATTGATTGGAAATCGTGAGTGGATGCGACGGAATGGCTTGCATATTGCAAACGATGTCAATGATGCCATGACAGACCATGAAACTAAAGGACAGACAGCCATATTAGTGGCTATAGATGGTAACGACTGTGACTTAATAAACATCAGTTGATTGTACCATTGTAAGGATAAAAACAAACTAAAACAATCGGTGGATTAGTATCAAGAAATTACATATTATTTAATACAGAACTGTTTGTAAAAATGCCAAAGTATCAGGTGTTCTTAAAAGGTATTTCTTCTCAGAATAGAGTTTATAAGACCTTGCTGAGTAGTTTTTAATTTAAATGTTATTTTCCAAACCTCCTGCTTCCAAAAAGTGTGATGTGCAGCGTGTACAACTGCACAAATGTGTCCTGCCCTGTCTTTGCGTTGCTTAAGGATTACAGGCTGACCTGCTGCATCTCTGATATCAAAATATTTCCTTAGTAAATGTGACAAGTCATTAGATCATTCAAGTATAAAAGAGACAGTAGATTAGACTAAATGAGTTTTGCCAGAGGGTTTCTATTCTGTACTACACAGAAAGGGAACCTACGCAAAGCGTTAATAAGAGAAACTGCTGTAATGGTGATAAGTTTCCATTGGTCTGTGATCTTGATATGGGGCCTCTGATTTAATTAGTGAAAAAATAATTTTCTTGTGCCCACAGAGAAATTTTCAGAGGCATCTGCATGTTTCAACCAGGGCTCTATTAATGTCCAGAAAAATCAAGTTCTCTTAACATGGAAATCAGGGCTCTGATGTATACTCAGTGTTCCTAGCATTACTGATGATGGTGACCAGAGTAACAGATGATGAAAACCTTCTTAAATCATTGCTTTTTAAATATAATATGCAATAACTTTAGATTGTTGTAATTAGTATGGATACACCTTCCAGATAATAAGTGTTGGGTACAGCTTTCCTGTCCAAAAGTAATTAATCCAACCCTGAAAGATTTAGAGGATATAAAAGCAAATATTCTAAATGCTGGAGGAATGGTTTCAACATCTGACGATTACAAAAACTTCCCATAGCCCATAGTTTTTTTTTGTATGGGCAAAAATGACTATGTCAGGCATGTTTAAAAGCGATCATGCTTCCCTTCTGCCTGGTTCCTAAGTATCAGAGGAGTTTTGTTCTTAGATCTGAAAGAGGTAAATTAGAAAAGCGTGTGTGTGAGTGTGTGTAGATAGATAAGAAAATTTAAGTCAGTGGTTCAGGCTTGTGAAAGCCAGTATTACCCAGAAAGAGTTACTTTTCCATACTGTGACAGAAAGAGTCCTGTTCTCTTGCTACCACTTTGCTGCCCACAGCTCTTTTTAACAGAGCACGTTTCTTTGTGAAGGTGTCTTGTGTGGAATGATCGCAATTGCAGATACTGTCAAGCAGGAGGCAGCCCTTGCTGTGCACACACTGAAAAACATGGGAATAGATGTGGTGCTGATAACGGGTGACAACAGGAAAACTGCAAAAGCCATTGCTACTCAGGTACCTTCTTGCATTTTACAAAATGTGTGATGGCTTTCTGAAATTCTGCTTATTTCAGTGAATTAGGACTAGGCACTCAGGGTTTCCATGTGTATGTTAAAGAAAGACTAACTTTTCTTGAACCAGACTGAACTCAGGTGAACATTTTAGTGAGAACTACTGGTGATTGGTGGACGGTTGAACTGGATGATCTTCTAGGTGTTTTCCAACCTTGGTGATTCTATGATTCTAAGTCCTATGGCATAGTAAAGGCCAGTGACTGCATTAAGATCCCACTGAAGACAAACATTCAGTACCTCTTCAGGTGCGTTGAGTTTCATGCAGCAATTACTTCATTGCTGAGCTGAAGCCTTCTAGTTCCATTCACTGAAGGGTACTTGTGTTTCCTTAATGAAGAAGGGATGTGCCTTTAATGTCTAGTCTGGTTCCTAGTACAGGAAGTGGGGATTTGCCATTAAATTTAAAGATAACATAGTAATGAAAATGATTCTTATTGTTAAGAAGCATAGCAATCTAAAAGAAGTAGAGTGCATGACATTTCCTTGATCACAAACTATAAGCAACCTTCCAAAATCAAAGCCAAATACTGACTTTACCTTGTAACATTTATACCCTCTCCATGTCCATTTCCCACTTGCACTTTGCACTGGTCTACTCTTAATCTACTGTGTGCCTCTGTGTTGCTTTCTTCATGTATACAAAGAGCAAACTCAGCTCTTCATACAAAGAGCAAACTCATCATGTCTTCTCCTATGTTGTGAGGCCTGTTTTGTTTCTCAATGTGATTTAATTCTTCTATTTTAATCCACTCTTTCACCTACAGGTTTTTTTTAAGTCCCTTCCCAGCCCACCTTTCTTTGTTAAGACAGGAACTTTTTCATATATAAACTTTGGTTTATAGTTCCATTCCCTCAGGTGAACTTTTCAAACAACATTATTCGTTGCTAACCTAGATTTTCATCATTGATTTTTTTTTTTTTTTTTTTTTTTTGGTCACTTCCTTTCCAGTGGCAAAATGGTAAATCAGTCTAAAAAGTTTAAAATTCTACTTTATGTGAAGTAAAAAGAGAGCTTCTACCTCCTGTGCTCTATCTGGTGAGGCAGACAGACCTACGGTGTTTATCCCAGTACTTTTTAGTATACCCACCCCTATTTTTCAGTTGTAGCACTGAAGACATTTGGTAGCAACTCAAAGTTGAGAAGTAGGTGGGTGAAGGAATTTATTCAGCCCTCTGCATTCTCTCCATAGTTTCGCTGGGACTTGCACATTTATGTTGGCATTTCTGTTTTCCCTAGCATAAGTGCCTAATCATTTACTACTCCTGTGCACATTTCTTTGAAACTTCTATTGGTGCATATCCATCAAGCAGCATGTTTATTTGAAAACTGTCTATTTTAGCCATCAAACCTTTATTTGCCAGGGCAACAGAGCTCCAGAAGCCTTGTAAGGCAAAGACAAGGGCAGTGCATGCTGTTCCAGCCTCTGCAGTGATGATGGGGGAGTCTGTAATCAGTCACTTTCTTATCATAGAATGGCCTGGGTTGAAAAGGACCACAATGATCATCGAGTTTCAATCCCCTGCTATGTGCAGGGTCACCAACCAGCAGACCAGGCTGCCCAGAGCCACATCCAGCCTGGCCTTGAATGCCTCCAGGGATGGGGCATCCACAACCTCCTTGGGCAACCTGTTCCAGTGCATCACCACCCTCTGAGTGAAAAACTTCCTCCTAATATCTAACCTAAACCTCCCCTGTTTCAGTTTAAAACCATTCCCCCTTGTCCTATTAGAAATAATAATAATAAAAATAAATAAAAACCATTCGCCCTTATGCCAAAGGCAATTTGCTCTTCAGCTTTCCATGTTGCTTGCAATTTATTTGAGTGATCTTCCTTTGTTTGCCTTTCTCCCAGAGCAGCAGATGGCTTTTCCTTTCAGCATATCACCAATAACCCTGTGTTTCTTTCTTCGTGCGTAGGTTGGGATCAAAAAAGTCTTCGCTGAGGTTCTTCCTTCTCACAAAGTTGCAAAGGTCCAAGAACTCCAAAATGGGAGGAGAAAGGTTGCGATGGTTGGTGATGGAGTCAATGATTCCCCTGCGCTAGCCAGGGCCGACATTGGAATTGCAATTGGAACGGGCACCGATGTTGCCATTGAAGCAGCAGATGTTGTTCTTATCCGAGTGAGCGCTGCAGTTTTGACTGCCTTCTATCACTTTCTGTAGCTCTTTTCAGTTCAGTATTCGATAGACTGCATGCAGAATACTTTCAGTGCTCTTCTGTCTTACAGAATGACTTGCTGGATGTAGTTGCCAGTATTCACTTATCGAAGAGAACAGTGCGGAGAATACGAATAAATCTGATTCTTGCCTTAATTTATAATCTGCTTGGAATACCAATAGCAGCAGGTAGGTGGTTGTCAGAGCTCAGCTTGTGGGAGACAGCAGCATGGTTGAGCTCTGTGCTGCCTCTGTCAGGATTTCCTGCTCAAGCAATTGAAGAGAGCTTCTTGGAGCATTTAAAACTCGGCAGAAGAACAAAATATATATGTATATAAATGTTTATACTGGTAGAAGAAATCTTTGATCCCCAAATTTTAAGGTCTTGGGAGCAAATACTTATATCTTAAAATGAAATCATAATTTTATTTTGTTTTACTCAACAGTATTTTGGGATTCATTTTATTATATTCAAACATAGCAATAATAAGAGAGATCATCCAACTTCTGGGTGCTCTCTCTTTTATTCACCCCAAATTTCATATTTTGTCTCACACTATTTGGTTTCTCTGCTTCTATCAGACATCTTCTCATGCTCTAAATTCCTACTTAAAACTGACTTCAAACAGCCCCCTATTCTTTTTATTTTTTTTAGTAACTTCTCCCTCATTTGCTTGTATTATTATTATTATTAATATTATGATTATACTTCTGTTGCTTTTGCTTTGTTTTGCACATGCAGAATACCTGGGAGGGTCACACAGTCTTGCCCTGTGACTGCAGTCTTGTAGTTGAATCTGTGCAAAGTCCATTCTGTGCAACTAAAGGGACATATTTAACATGTTTAACAATAAGTAAGAAAATACATGTTGATCTATTTGTGATTATAGAGGCCTCAAAAAGTCCTGTTGATCTGTTCTATAGTATGCAGGGACAAGAACATCCATACTGGAACAGACTGCCCTGGCTGATGTCTGTGTGTTCTTTCGCTAGGTGTGTTCATGCCTGCTGGTCTTGTGCTTCAGCCTTGGATGGGATCAGCTGCCATGGCAGCTTCTTCTGTGTCTGTCGTGCTGTCTTCCCTGCAGCTGAAATGGCAAGTTATCTTACACTGAGTAAATGAGCAACCATAGGCAGCTCTGCTGCTGGGATTCAAGTGAGACATTAGTTTGGGTTTTATATACCTAAAAATACCTGAGGTCCTTTAGCATGGTGGTGTCTAATTCTTTTCTGCAAAAGAGATGGACATCACTGTCATTAACATACTTGGGGTAAGACTGTTGAGCATTCTTTAGCTAGCAGCTAAAATAGTGACTGGATGCCACATGGGCAGCTGCGTTGGAGATCTAGTTCAGTAACACTTGAGCTTTTCATAGTACATTTTTGGGTGCAGCTGCAGTGGGCCTATTTTTAAGACCATTGCGAACAAACATATTTTAAAAGATCAGACTTCTTGCATTCTCTAGAAACATTCCAAACCTTCAGATATCTCTACTGTAGCTGAGGTCCTTTTGTGGTGCATAGTACTAATGAACTAATGAAGGAAATCTATTACTGCATCACGATTGTGACCATGCTTCCTTGCACTGACTTCTTGATACAGACTATCTTTTCTCTTTCTCAGCTATAAGAAGCCAGACACAGAAAGTTATGAAGCTCAAGCTCAAGGCTGCATGAAGCCGCTTACCCCTTCCCAAATCAGTGTTCATATTGGAATGGATGACAGGAGGAGGGATTCATCCAGATCGGCTCCGTGGGATCAAATTAGCCAAGTGTCTCTTTCTTCCTTGACTTCAGACAAGCTGCCGAGACATAATGGGTTTTTTGAGGAGGAAGGGGACAAGTGGTCACTGCTGATGAATGGAGGAGATGAAGAACAGTACATCTGAAGTGTTGTGTTCTCAGTACAGCACGGAATGTTCCACCTCACCAGTGACAACAGGGACTGAGTCATGTCATCAAGAGCCTCAAGGTTTTAAGTGAAATTATTCCTTTGGCTCATAAAACAATTACAGTTCAGTTTTGTGTTGTATAGATTGTGGATTTTTTCAGGTCACCAGTTATTCCTAGTCACTGAAAGAATCTGTGACTCTACTGTGCTTATTTGCACGTATCAATTAGTGAAATAATGTACAATAGTAATTTTCAGAGTCTAATAGAGTTTCTGTCTTTTGGACTGTCTGCTGGGCACCTTTGGCACCTCCAAAATCTCCGCCCATGAGGAAATATCCACTGCATAAGGAGCTCTGTGGTTGGAATGCATGGAATCCTAACTAGTCATGTCATTGTGGGAGCACTTTATACTTAGGATTCATGTGCATCTTCTTGGACCAAAAAAACTGCAGTGTTTCACTGACTATATCTCTCTGAAAAGTATCTTTCAGAGACTTTCACTTTCTTTCAACTATCAAACTCTTTTGATGCATGTTTTTCACAGCTGAACTTGTTCTGTGATTCCCACTGCTCTCTTAGACTTTCTCATTTGCTCCATAGGAGCTCTTTTTTCTTCCCTTTCTCCAAACAAGACCTCTTCTATGATTTATTACTATGTTTACAGATTATCCCTGTTTGGGATAAATTCCTTTAAGTCACTAGCAATTTTCCATCTTAAGGAAACCCACAAAGGCAGAGCAATTAGTGATCTGAGTTAGTACATAATTTTCCTGTGGATATCTTGCATGATCCCTCAAAGTCCTGGATAGTTGGCAGTTGGCAGTCTGTTTCCTCTGACCAAGTGAAGAATTTCTGTCAGTGTGAACGAAGCTGGCAGTTACCATGGAGTGACTGGAAGCAGAACTGTGTCTACAGTTGGTGTGACTCCAGCATGGCTGGATGAAGTGAGTTCATTACATAAATCAGCTTACAACCAGCTTCCTGGTTGCTTGAAGTGCAGCCATGAGGTTAAAAAGGTTGAAAAGTGGCCTTAAAATAATGTGGGAAGTAACACTTCCTGATGACAGAAGGGTATGAAGATCTATAATAGCTTGAATTTTAAGGTAAATGGATTTCTGTGTTATCAATTGGTTTCAACTTCCTTTTTTGCTCTAGTTTAATAAGAAATTAAGGTGCTGAGCAACTCATCTTCCACTTCAGTGTCTTTACCAAAGCTGGCAGTAGCTTTATCACTCTGAGTGTTGAATTCAACCCTTAACACCATTTAGAGTCGGGACAATAGGAACCAACTGCTGAAGTGCACTGGACCTGGCTCTCTGGTGCTGCACTGCTGAACTGTGGGACTCTGAAGTAGGCAGCCCAGAGTTTTATATTCTGATTTGAGAAATGAAAGAACAGGAATTACTGCACCAAGCAATACGAGGTAACGTTCACTGACTTAAATACAGAGTGGTTTCAAACAAGGATTCAAGTCCCACTCCTAATTTTTTTGTTGTTTGTTTTTACAAGACCCTGAAGCACCAGGCAGGTCTTCCTTTTCTCTCTTCCTCTTAATATTACTTTTGAGCTGTCACGAGAAAACATCAACAGCATGGTCTAAAATACTCATGTTTTAAAACTGTAAAATCTCCTTATACAGAGAGATGTGCAGAGATGACTTCCACAGCACTCACACTTCTCAGACATGCCATAAATGCCTTTACGTGGCCGTTAGGGGAAGTCTACTGTTTCACTATTTTATGTTTTCTTACCAGTCCTTACAGTAAAAAAAAATATGGTGTTTTTTTTTTAAACAAATAAAACTTGTGTCTTGGCTTATTTTTTTTTTCTGTACCCTTCAAAAAATACAACCTACCGAACAACCACATATAAACAGTAATTGATGGACTGTAGGATGTATGTGCAAAATGCCACTGCCAACAAGCAGTGCAGTTTGTATAGCATGCTGTACAAGTCCCTGATCTTGACTTAGTGTGCTTGGCTCTGACAAAAATAAAACCAAGAAATTCAGTCTATTAATCTGTTCTGGTGGATCACATCCTTGTGTTGTTGGAAGTTGCAAGAGCTTTTCTGATAGATTTCAGCAGAACTAAGACTTACTTGATTCTATTGTTGACTTAATCTTCACTTTTTGAAAGCTTGGACCAGTCAACTGGTGAGATTAGTCTTCTGCTCATCAACACAACAGGTACGAAAAATAGCTTATGTCTAAGATCATAGTGTGCATATTCCAAATTACAGTTTATGTGGGATAAGAAAATCACAGAATCGCAGAATCACCAAGGTTGGAAAAGACCTACAAGATCATCCAGTCCAACCATCCACCCATCACTAGTAGCTCTCACTAAATCATATCCCTCAACACAACATCCAAACGTTCCTTGTACACCTCCAGGGTCGGTGACTCCACCACCTCCCTGGGCAGCCCATTCCATGCCTGACCACTCTTTCAGAAAAGCAGTATTTCCTAACGTCTGGCCTGAATCTCCCCTGGCACAGCTTGAAGCCATTCCCTCTCGTCCTATCACCAGTTACATGAGAGAAGAGGCCAAACCCCAGCTCACTGCAATCTCCCTTCAGGTAGTTATAGACAGCAATGAGGTCTCCCCTAAGCCTCCTCCAGACTGAACAATCCCAGCTCCTTCAGCTGCTCCTCATAAAGCCCGTGCTCCAGACCCCTTACCAGCTTTGTGATCTGGTTCACAAAGCAGGGAAAAAGAACAGTGTTGTACTGTGCGTTGAGGCAGGTGAGATTGAAGGCTTGTTGAAGGATGGAATTAGGATTCCAAGCCATCTTGAGATATTGGACAAAGAAATTAGAAGTTAGCTGAGCAGAAAGATGTCAGGTAGGTGGTTTGTGTTTTCTTGGTGACCTGTTCTAACAACACTGGTGCTGCACAATGGAACAGATACATGGTGGTGTATAAACATTGTCATCTATATGATGTAAAACAGCTGTTCAGCTCTGGTGAGGCATCAGCTGAAGTAGCAGGTCTGGTTTTGTGCTATATTTGTTAGGAAATGTAAGCAGTTCAGAAAGCAGCAATGAGATTGAAGTGAAATCAAGAAAACATCTGGATGCAAGTACCTGAGAATGAGAAATGTAAGGAGATAGATAGTTTCAGTAGGTTTCTCAGCAGCATCCTACAAGTCTTCAAACACGAAGAGAACAATTGAGTCCTTTCATCTTTTCAGTGTCTTATGTCCACGGTGGGTAGAAGAAAAATTAAGAAGCTTATGGATTTGAGGAAGATTTAGATCAGTCACTGAGGAGGAACTAGCAGAAAGAGATTATCAAGGCAGGCTCTTGAGCTGTGTGACAATTGGGCATGTGCGTGTTGGGAAATGCTTCAGGCAGAGGTGAGTCCTGTCTCAACATTCTCTCCAGCTCTGTTGTCTCTTATTTCTATGACACTGACGTGGGCTGGCATGTTAACTGAGCAGAGGACTCTAGGCTGAGCACACTGTGCTGCTCTCAAGAGGGGCCAAAAGGCTGGAAGAAAGATTAGCTTTCAGTTTACTTAATACATTGAAATTAACTGGAAAATATGTTCGTATTTAGTAACTATTTGCACAGTGTCTTAAAATGTAAGCTCCTGTGAAACATGGATGAAAGAACGTGAAGAAGTTAGGCTGGGTACATACACTCAAGAGAAACAAATGTAAGTCCTGACGCTCATGATGATGTGCTCTTGTTAAACCTGAGCTGACTCACCAGAGGGATGCATGAGGTGGAGCACCATATTCACATTTCTGCATGACATAATCAAGAGCCTTCCTTCTCTCTGACAGGGAAACCGGCCTACAGAGCCCTGATACAGCAGAGTGCTGGCCTGAAACCAATGTTCTGTGGGACCTGGAGCCAGAAACAGGATCACGGTTTCAGGAAAGACCCTGAAAGGAAGGGCTCTTCTTAAAGGTAATCATTAAGGTTGGAAAAAGCCTCTAAGATCTAGTCCAACCATCAAATCAATTTTGTTCTTAAGTGTGCAAATGTCTCAAGTTCCCCCAGTATGACTTGGGTGCTACAGATCTGAGGCTAAAAATTCATACATTGGATGATACATATAGAAATGCCCCAGCCATACTGGAGAGGTGACGTTGTTTTCTGTAAGTCTCTACCACTGTCTGAGTATTAGTTTATTTGTCTTGGGAAAAGTGTAGTGTCCATTTTCACACACATATATATTATATATATATGTATTAGTGAACAAAGAAGACATCTCATGGATAGCATCTGTCTAATGGATAAGATCTATCTAATGGGTCTTATAAGATCTAATATATCTTATCCATTCCTGTATGAGAAAGGCTGAGAGACCTGGGACTGTTTAGCCTGGAGAAGAGAAGGCTGAGAGTGGATCTCATCACTGCTTAGAAACATTTAAAGTGAAGGAAGTCAAGTCAATGGGGTGCACTCTTTTAGGTGGTGAGCAGCAATAGAACGGGCAGAAACTAGGATGCAGGAAGTTCCACTCTAACACAAGGAAGAACTTCTTAACTGTCAGAGTGATGGACACTGGAACTGCCCAGTTCAGGCTGCCCAGAGAGGTCATGGAGTCTCCTTCTCTGGAGATACTCAAGACCCATCTGGACACCTACCTGTGCAACCTGCTGTAGGGAACCTACTTTAGCAGGGGTTGACTTGATGATCTCTAGAAGTCCCTTCCCTATAATTCTGTGGTAAGTTTGGTCTCCATGTGATTTTTAGAGCAATAGATCTGGAGCATTGTTTATGCAACGTTTTCCAACCATTTTCTTTCTCATGCTGTAGTTTTGCCAGAAAATTTTTGGTGCCCTATGGTCACGGAAAACAAATGATTGCATTTGATGTCTGGAGTATCTCCCCTGTGATGACAGTCTGAAGGAGCTGAGTTCATTCAGTCTGGAGAAAAAAAGGCTGTGGGAAGACTTCACTGCAGCTTTCTAACATTTAAAAGAAGATTATAAAAAGGAGGGAAATCAACTTTTTACAGTGATAGGACAAGGGGGAATGGTTTTAAACTAAAGGAGGGAAGATTTAGACTAGATGTCAGAGGGAAGTTTTTCACAGAGAGGGTGGTGAGGCCCTGACAAAAGTTGCCCAGAGAAGCTGTGGATGCCCATCCCTGGAGGGGTTCAAGGCCAGGTTGGATGGGGCCCTGGGCAGCCTGATCTTAGTGCCTGATCTAGTGGTTGACAAACCTGCCAATGGCAAGGGGTTGGAACTAGATGATCTTTGGTCTTTCCAAACCAAGTCATTCTATGATTCTATGATTTGTTTAATTTCCTCCTCCCTTCCCATTTTCCAAAAGCAAACAAACAACTTGCTTTCTCTGCAGGCTTTTTGTCTAAACAACCTTACAGGGATTGTATTTTCTCTGAATGGACTTGTGTGTGAAGAGCACAAATGAGTCACTGGTGAAATAATCCGATGGGTTGGAGGATGATAAATCGGCTAACACTGAAATGTCATGTTTCATCTGCTAAGATACCAGCAGTGACTTGTGCTGGTTTTCAGTGGGAAATGATTCGAGAGCCACAACAAATGAAGAAGTGGTGAAGAGCAGAGCATCCTGCCCAGAGCTTTGCTTCCCAGAGAAGCTGTGGGTGCCCCATCCCTTGAGGCACTCAAGGCCAGGTTGGAAGGGGTCCTGGATGGCACTGCCCATGACGGGGAGTTGAAACTGGACAATCTTTGAGGTTCCTTCTGACCCAAGCCATTCTATGACTCTGTTCTGATTCTTGCTGTCCTGCTTGCATGTGAGTCGTCCCGGATAGGCACAAACATTGGAGGAGAGAGATGGATTCTTCCCTTGTTTCGTGTTAAAATCACTGAGACTTGGCAGACCCATCCACAGTCTCTCTGAACAACACTCTGATTTTTGTCAGCTTTTTATGCATAAAAGGGTGATTTCTAATGATTCCTCAGGTGCTACAGAGGAAGGGAAAGGGATTTCCCATGAGGATATGTTTGTTGCTTTCACCACTTGGGCATTCAGCTCCCCTGGGACATGTGTGATAGTTCACAGAATCACAGAATCACAGAATTGTAGGGGTTGGAAGGGACCTCCAGGGATCATCGTGTCCAACCCCCCTGCCAAAGCAGGTTCCCTACAGCAGGTCGCACAGGTCGGCATCCAGGCAGGTCTTGAACATCTCCAGAGAAGGAGACTCCACCACCTCCCTGGGCAGCCTGTTCCAGTGAGTGCTGTTTTTCAGCTGTTCATTACTGGTTACTGTTGGTGAGTGCTGCAGCCAGGAGCCAGGTGGCTGCAAGGGCTGATGGACCACGAGATGTCACTGCAGGCTCAGCTCCAGCCACAGAATCCCCTTTATTTGCAAAGCATCTGAAAATCTAACACAGTCAATGCTCATTAGCACCAAGGGGGGAAAAGTGAAAAAGGGGCAGTTTAAGCCAAAGGATAGAGTGTGCTTAAAATTTGGGTTTGACTTGACATTATCAAGCTGGGGAACAGAAGATTTCAGGCCAATGTTGATTTATTTGGAGCTCTGAATTGCTGCCTTGTTTGTATTATCTGACAGCTAAGTGATTCCTGAGCTCCTTGCTTGTTGTCTGCTGAGATTAGCGTTAGCTTTCTTTTCTGTTTTCCTTTGACAAGCTGAGATCTCACAAGATAAGCAGGAAAGCTGAGCATCGTGCACCTGAGCTGTGTGCTCAGCACCAACCCATACCTTCAGGTGGGATTTAGAATCCCCAGGTACCAGGGGTGCATGGGATATGCCAGCAGTCTGTGTCATCCCTGGGTGGGATCATTGGCACTGCCACATGTGCATGGTACCAGCCACAGCGTGCCTCCAGCACTATCCCTGCGTGGGCAACAGCTGTTTTTCTGGACCCCCTGCAAGCCCACAGGCTGCAAAATTATCTGGTTGCTGTGAAAAGGCAGCAAAACCTTTGGCTTTCTTACAGGACCCGGCAGCAGACCATCATGCAGCAAGGGGATGGACGTGTGGCACCTGCGGCTGCGTGCAGCACTTGTCACAGCGGTGCTGCTGTTCCCTGTGAGGGTTAATGTTATTTTCAGACACCTCTGCATTGCAGCTGAAAATCGGAGAGGCTGGGAGCAACCTGCTGAAGAGGAAACGGCTCATTAAATACATACTGTCACTGATTCATAAGAGAGTGTGAAGACAATATAATTACTGTAATTATGGCAGATACTTGCTGCAGAGTTGCCATTTGTGTCGGGAATTTTATCCTCTCTGTATGGCAGGAGGATTAAAAGAAGCAACCTATAGAGCTGCCAATATGTTTGTGCCACAAAGGACTTAGTCAGAAGCTGTTGTCTGATTGTTCTGCTTACAGAAAGTGGAGCTCCATGAGCTGTTGGCATCCCAGGCGCAGAGCAGAAGCAGGGAAGGCTGCTGGGCAGTGTGCTGCTTTCTTCCTGCTGGAAAGGAGGCAGATTTTAGCTGTGAAGTTAACCCAGCCATGCAGACCAAGGAGGCATTGAGAGGGTCCACTGCAGCAGCATTTGTGCTGGAAGGGAACCATCAGCTGTGAGGGATAGGGGAAAGGTGCCCACAGCTCACCAGCAGACAAGAAAGTGATCTCTGATCCAGGCAAGCATGATTGTTTCTCCAATTTCTTCCCTCTCTCTGTCTTCACCAGCTCTTCCATTGTTTTCAGCATCGTTCTTGCATGAGTAAGTCAGAACAGAGACACACGGGAAAACCAAGCAATAAGAAACCTGAAGAGTTATGGAAGGAACAGATTAGAAGTTCTACCCTAGTGTGTGCGTGACACACTGTGCTTATCCGTCTGCACTAATGGCAGTGCTTCCTCTGCTTTTCTTCAGCTTTCTTATTAATTAAAACATGCCTTTTAGAAATGGCAGTCGGCGTAATGAGAAGGACAGCCCCTGTTATTAATGCTGAACTCATTCAATCTCTTATGAATGTTTGGCGCTGTGAATGGCCACAGTGTCTTGGCAATGCATGCACCAGCTTCAGGCGGGGAAAAAGCGCTTTTAACACCTGAGAACCAGCAAAGCAGAGACAGAAATGGCACACCACAGTGACTGCTGTGTTCTTCTTATCATCTGGTTCATGGCTCAGATCACACTGGGGCACGGAGCACACTGTGATCCCGGAGGTGTTCCAACTCGTGGCACCACGGCTTGCACCCCAAGAGAGCACTAAAGCAGTAACTGGGTGCAAGCACATGTGCCCCAAGGGCTGCCTCAGCTGCTTTCACATTTTGTTTCAAGAGAACATTAGTCTATTTTTTGTCTTTTCTTGGTTTTTATTGATCCCAGTGTTCCCATTTACAGAATTCAGTGCTTCAGTGACCATGGTTTCTTCTCTGCTAAGGCTCTCCTGTTGTCTTAGAAAATTATCATCCCATTTACTTAATAAGGCTGACTCCAAGCTTCAGGCATTGGCCTGCCAAGACGATGCAAACAGGTAAGTGAAATTGGCCACTTCTCTGCCATCCTCCCCTGCAGGCTTAGCTGGGGATGTTTGTGTCTGGCAGTAGAAAGGAGGCACACAGCTTGAGCACTTGGTCAGGAGGAATGAGCCTAAGTCACCAGCGTCTCACATCTCCTCTCTTGCTTTACTGATGGAGAGTAACCTGCAGGTAAACTTCAGAAGTCATGTGCAGTAAATTTCATACATTCTTATCATGCCCGAACCTATCACAAGGCGTTTTTCCACAAATGTCAGACCTGTAAATCCCAGATGCAGAGATAAGTGGGGAAGCAGAGCAGGAGCATAGGAATGAACCTTAAACTGCCTAGTTTGAGTAACTGTAATGATTTCATTCTGGCTAATAGCAGTGAGGAGTCAAGGGGAGTAAAGACAGTTCCTTGTTTCTCAGTGACCTAGTAGTGACTGTCAGCCTACTTTATCAGGAGTGATTACATTTTCCTTTTCTGATCTTTGCAGCTCTCATCTATTTGCCCTCAGCAAGCTTGCCTGCCTTGCCCTCTTCTCTGCTCTGAAACCCAGAAATTCCACACAAATTGTATTTTTTAAGAAGGTGTTTCTAATAGTGATGATTTGGAAGGGAATATCGAGCCTTCTTGAAATATGGAGGAGACATTGGCAAGACCACTGTGTTCTCTGTTTGCCTGTGAATGGGAAAATGCTATTCATGTCAAACAGAGGATGCATGAAGTCATGGTGATCATAAAGACGTGGTGGGCATATTTCTGCACTGCAAAACTCAGGAACATGGTCTGCCAGGTAGTTCATCCCCATGTGCTGGAGGAGCCATGCCCTGTGGTTGTTCATCGTCAATAGGACTGAAAGCCTCTTGGAAAAAAATAGAGTCAAGGATCTCTACATTGCCTTGTCAAACTTTCAGACTGCTGATCATCGCAGTGTCGGTCGTTCGTTTTAGAAGTTTCTCTTTTACAGTACTAGTGCAGGGCTCTGGTGACAGCATTTGGAGAAGGAATGGTGAGCTCCCGTGTGAAAAGTGACTGCAAAAGGCCGTGGAAAGATACACCCACCTGGTTTTATTGAAAAAAAAAAAGAGATACTGCTCTCAAAGTGCTGGTGAAGCCCTTTTGTTGCTTCATGCGTGGTCCAGCTCCTGCTTCCCTCTGACTTCATTAGTGTTTGGCCAAATCCCAATTCCTTTTGAAGATAATTAATTGCTGAACAGCTTATCCTTATTAGTGGTACTCAGCCCCAACTGAATTTACCACAAAAGCAATTACCAGAGTCTTGATGATGTGTTTCCTACTGAAAACACTTGGGTTGACTGCAGGAAGAGCTGGGAACCAGTGTTTCCCATGGCTTTGGGCAGCTGGAAAACATGTTTCAGCCACGAAAGCACTCATGGACCTTCAGTCCTTGCATCCACATCCAATGTCCACCATCACTGGCCCTGTGCTGATGATCATGTGGCACCATGATGGGATCACACATTTACCAAAGCCACTCTTGTCACCGTCTGGGAACACAGTGTTTCTCCCTGCCTCTAGAAGCTGAGAGTTGGAAGAGGTCATGAACATCAACAAACATTGACCAGACTTTCTTCAAGTCACTTTGTTGCTAAGGGAGTTTGTCCCTGCCATGGTAAGCACTGCAGGACTTCAGAACGCACTGATGTGAACTGTAGAATTATATACTGGTTAGGGTGGAAGGGACCTTTAAGATCATCTAGCTCTAATTCCCTGCTATAGGCAGGGACACCTCCCTTTAGACCATGTTGCTCGAAGCCCCATCCAGCCTGGCCTTGAATGCTTCCAAGGAGGGGGCATCCACAACATCGCTGGGCAATCTGTTCCAGCATCTCACCACCCTCACAGTAAAGAATTTCTTCCTAATATCTAGTCTAAATTGACCCTCTTCTGCTTTAAAGCCATTTTCCCTCATGCTTTTGAAAGAGAAGCATTTTTATGGTAAGCGCACACTTTACTTTAGGCAGTGTTTATGCAGCTATGCCCTTTTTGAATGATCAGCTCGCCTGGTCTTTGGAAGGAGTGTCACCTCCAAATGGCACAGCCAGAAGGGCCTGCCTGGGGGCCATGCCCACCTGTGATCTTCTCTCCCTCTATCTGGTGTATCTCACATCCTTATGCCCCTGTCCCATCTCAGCTCCTTTCCTTGTCCCGGCCACTCCCAGCCCTCACTGCCTACCACCCTCCCCTCCTCTTCTAGGGATCCACTGCTGAAAAAGAGACATAAATCCAAAAACATCACTGGTGCCTGATGTGCAAACACTTTAAGCTGACACAGACCTGTTTCAGCAAGAGTAATTACCTGACTCTGCCTTCTGCACTGCTAAATCACAGCAAAGGGATTAAAGATGCATGCTAATGTCTGCTATGATTCTCAAATGAGAAGAAATAGCAACATGTCCTGGACCTGATTCAACCGGGACAACATATTATTGTTGAGAATAGTCCAAGCCCTTTCCAAAAGTCACAGATCACGTTTCCATCATATCAATAAAGCTTCCCTGACCCAAAGGGATGGGACCATGCTGTGAGCAGCCCTTTCAAGGACCTGAAACCTTCCTGTAATAATTATTGGCCTTTCAGTATTAAAAGGTAATTTATAGACGCAAGGGAAAACAACTTCTGACACAGGTAGATAGTGATAGGACAAGGGAGAATGGTTTTAAACTAAAGGAGGAAAGATCTAGATTAGACATCAGGGGGATGTTCTTCACAGAGGGAGTGGTGAGGTGCTGCCAGAGAGGCTGTGGATGCTCTGTCCCTGAAGGTGTTCAAGGCCAGGTTGGATGGGGCCCTGGGCAGCCTGGTCTCATACTTGGTCCAGCAGCTGGCAGTCCTGCCTGTGGCAGGGGTGTTGGAACTTGGTAATCTTTGAGGCCCTTCCAACCCAAGCCATTCTGTGGTTCTATGAGTCTATGAGATTTTGACCCTTCTGGAAAAAAAAAAACATAATAACCATGAAGACTTATCAAGACACTTCAAAATGACAGCAGACACCTACGGCTGACTAAAAGTATGCACCAATGGCATTATGCACTGCACCAGTTGTCGCTGCACTTGAGGTTGTGAACTGACAACTTCCTCACAGACTGAGGAGTCCAGACCCAGAATGTAGAACAGAAATTATTTTAGCAACTAACATTGCACGCATTTGTCACTGTTTGCTGTTTGGCAGAAAACAGGCACATTGTGAGTGTCCAGAGCTGCCATCTGTTGGGATGTTCCTGACCACAGCCTGTTTTTCCAACCAGTTCTCCTGCCTGGTTTGTTTTAATTTTTACTGTATTTCTCAAAGCATTAGGTTATACATGGTATGATAACCATGAGACAAGACATAAAGCACAGCAGAGAGTGCAGGAGGGCGATACTGGGTACTCCTGCTGCCCGCTGGGCCTGTGAGGGCAGCAGTGACCCTGTCTGCCTCTGCAGCTGGGCTGTGTGAAGTGACTTTGCAGAGAGCTTGGCCCCGCTGCTGGCAATAGGACCCAGGAGACGGGTAGAATGTTCCTCATGTGTTCTATGGGCACAGATAGGTGCAGGGACAAGAGACCAAGCATCAGGAGCTGCTCCCTCCAGCCTTGAGCCCACACAGCTGAAGAAGCACACAAATCCCACGGTGCTCTCTAGAGCAGTGTGGAAAATTTGATCTCATCTCATCAAAAAGCAATCTCTAGAATCGGTTCCTAGAAGAAGATATGTTGCAATTAACTGTCCAAACATCAACCTAAGGAAATGGAATGTATTTGCCTATGATACACTGTAAATTCCCATTTGATAACTGTGGGCTAGCAGTATGGGCAAAAGGAGAAGTAATGGAGCTGTAAGATGCGTGGTGTAGATCAGTGATACGGATTAGGATGTCCTGTTGTCTTCGTGCTCTTTGAGTGATACCATCTGCCCCTTTTGCAGGCTACTGTCACAGAAGTGGAGATCTGGAAAGGATTATAATTTCCCGGATTTGCCACAGAATCCTCTTTCAGCTTTAATCTCTCTCAGTGCATCAATTCCTTCTCCCCATCCTCCTCCTACCAGGCCCACACGTGTCTGAGTGGGGAGGGGTGCTTCGGGCTGCATCCAGCCTGTTAATTGGGTCTGTCTCCACCCATCCCTGACTGCATCAACTCCTAGGGAGTTGTCACTCCTCAGCTGAGCTGTGTCAGGTCGTGCAATGTTTCTTCATCCCTTAATTATTTTACACCATTAATCACTTTCCCTCAGGCTGCTCTTTGGTCTGCCATTTTAAAGCAAACATTGCTATATGTTGTACAGATGCAAACCTGAGTGTGTCTGAGGAGAAAATGCTTTGTGTCTTGCTTGATGCAAGTCTGGTGCAGATCACTTGAAAAATGAAGCATGTAAATGACAGGTAGGAATCAGCCAGGAGGTGTACAGCTTTCTCTGTGGGGTGACTGTGTGTTTGGGCTACGGCTTGAAACTGCTGTGGAGCCTGTAAGGAAAGGAGCTTCTTCATGAGTCAGCATAGACATAGCGTGCTCACAAAGAGGTGCTTGCTGTGATCCCAGCAAGGCTTGACTGTTGGTCTTACTTGCTTAGCCTACAGTAAGGCAGTCGGTACAAGTCTGCAGGTCCATCTTTTAAGGAAACAGGAGGAAAAAAAAGCATACATGAAATGGAAATCTACTAGCAGGATAAGCAGCTAAATAACAGCTTTTCAACCCAACTTCTATTTCGGTGTTCTCAGTTTATGTGAGAAGAGCCCTAGAAATGCAGTATTCACATGAAGAATAGTAATTTTCCTGGAAAATCTCCCAGGCAAAAATGGTCAGAATGGTGCACAGTGGGATTGGAAAATTGTGATGCTGTAATTCAGATTTGGAGGGTGGAGAGCTATGTGTTCACATGGACCAAGGAAATGCTATCCTCAATTTTTGGCAAGCTGTTTTGGGGCCTGCTGAGGAACGAGGTGCTAATGAATGTGAGGTCACAAGAGGCTGTCATGGTCCTGCGCTGAGGTCACCCACTCCCCCAGCATCACCGCTGTGCTGTGGTCCATCGCTGTGTGCGTGGCTCCTGCTGGCAGCAGCTGAAACAACATTTCACAGGCAGTTCAGCAAGGTGTTCCCCAGGGGTGGTCCTGTTCTGTTATTATCTTTATTGATGACCTGAATGCGGTGCACCCTCTGTAAGTTTGCAGATGACACCAAGTCGGCAGGGAGTGTCAATCTGCCTGGGGGTAGGAAGGCCCTACAGAGGGATCTGAACAGGCTGTATCACTGGGCTGAGGCCAATGGGATGAAGTTCAACAAGAACACGTGCTGGGTTCTGCACTTTGGCCATAACAACCCCAGGCAATGCTACAGGCTTGGGGCAAAGTGGCTGGAAGACTGTGTAGAAGAAATGGAACTAGAGGTGTTGATTGATACTCGGCTGAACATGAGCCAGCTGTGTGCCCAGGTGGCCAAGAAGGACAATGGAATCCTGGCTCGTATCAGAAACACTGCAGCCATCAGGAGCAAGGAGGTGATCATCTGCCTGTACTCTGTTCTGATGAGGCCACACCTTGAGTACTGTGTTCACTTTGGAGACTCTCACTATAAGAAAGACACTGAGGACCTGAAGTGTGTCCAGATTTGGGCAATGAAGCTGTGAAGAATCTGAAATGCAAGTATTACAGGGAACAGCTGAGGGAACCAGGGTTCTTTAGTCTGGAGAAAAGGAGGTTCAGGAGAAACCTTATCTTTCTTTAAAGCAACTGGAAAGGAGGCTGTAGTGAGATGGAGGTCAGCCTCTGTTCTCAAATAACAGTGACAGGATGAGAGAGAATGGCCTCATGTTGCTCCAGGGGACGTTCAGGTTGGATATTAGGAAGAATTTCATCTCAGGAGTGGTGAGGCACTGGAATAGGCTGCCTGGGGAGGTGGTGGAGTACCCAGAGGTGTTTAAGGAAAGGGTAGATGTAGTACTTGGGGGTATAGTTTCATGAGCAGTATTGGCGGTAGGCGGATGGTTGGACTACGTGATCTTTAGAGGTCTTTTCCAACCCTAATGATTATATGATATGAACAGGGCATGGACAAAAAAAAAAAAAAAAAAGCTCAGCTAAGAGAATAGTTTGCAACCAAGGAAAGCTGGTTGTTTTCTTGGTGGTTTTGTGTCATTTTTAACAGAGTGAAAGCTGAAGACCCAAGATCCAAACTGTGTTTATCTCTAAAAGCTCAGGGCTGCCACCGTGGTTCCTAAAGATTTCAAATGTCCAGCTATAGAAGAATAAGAGCTTTAATTTTAAATATTGATTCAGATGAGACTTTGCAATATTTCAGGTACTCTGAGGGACTACATAGACTGAGAATAGTGCTTGATTAGGAACAGTATTTTCCTAGAAAGTTCCCAAATTTCCAGAATCTGGTCCCCATTCTCCTGATTCAATCAAAAAATAATTATGAAAAATTTAAAAGAGAAAAGAGGGGAACGGGAGAAACAAAGAGATTCTCAGCTTTACAGAGCTCTCTAAAAAAACGTAGTTTCTTAGTGTTTCCTTCGATTAAAAGTAGACAAATTACAAAGGACAAAAGCATAGGAAGCATAGGAAGTTCCACACAAATGTGCGCAAGAACTTCTTTACAGTGAGGTGATGGAGCACTGGAACAGGCTGCCCAGGGAGGTGGTGGAGTCTCCTTCTCTGGAGATGTTCAAGACCTGCCTGGATGCCTACCTGTGCTACCTGCTGTAGGGAACCTGCTTTGGCAGGGGGTTGGACTCGATGATCTCTGGAGGTCCCTTCCAGCCCCTACAATTCTGTGATTCTGTGTGATTCTGTGAAAAGCATAGGGATTTTTTTTGGTATTATCTGATATTCTTAGCTTCATTATCGTAATTGCTCCTTTAGTCTCTGTGGCACCTCACCAGTTCAGTCATGCTCCCTGGCAGAGTGGCAGGGCTGGTGATTGTGACTGGATGCTCTCCATCCTCCAATTTCACATGAGTCCTGCATTCCTCTGCGTAATGACTGACACGAGTGGGAAATCAGAGACATACGCACACACGTGTAGGTATATAAATATACATATACTGATCACATCTAATTTTGTTCTGTCAGTCTTACCTTTCCAGTGTATGACACCTGTCAGTTGACTCAAATGAGTCCTCATCATTTCTTCGTGTTCTGCATCTCCCACCAGTTAGTTCCACAGATGCATCAGGAATGCTTCTTGATGACTATATTGTAACACATGTGCAGGTGAGGTCAGGAGCTATTTGTTTGTCCTGTTCAAGTGTTTGTGCTGATTTGACACTGATGACTCAATCTCTTTGCAGCCATCCATCAGTAAGACACATCGGGCTATGCAGCGTTTTTGTTTTTAGAGGTATGAAGTTGCAGTCTGTCTCTTCCGCTGCTGTGGCCCTGAATGCAAAATAACCCACTGTGAACTCTGGAGTTTTGAATGAAAAACTCTTCAATATCAATCAGAAATATTGAGGTTTAGATTTATCAGCTCCTTGTTGGCTTGTGACTAAAGGCCACAATGTGGAGAAAGTGGGGCCCTTCTATTCTATTTTCCATAGTAGTTCCATATTTTCCTCCAATTTACAAAGCATTTCCAAAGCTGGTGAGCAAGAAGTGCATTGCCTACATCCTGCATCACCCACGCCAGACCTTCCCACAGCGCCAAAGGGAGAGCAGGAATTGCACTGCCAACCCATAGAGTGCATTTGGGTTCACTGTGTTTTCCCTGTGTTTGAGTTTTACTCATCTGAAATTAAACTAATTATACATCATTTTTAATTTTTTCCTGTAACACCTCTTCATTTGAACAGCACTCATAAGAAGTTTGGTTATGGTCTAACGCTGTATCGACTTTCTCCCTAAGTCTGCTGTCCATTCAGAGAAGAGGCAGAAGGAGATGGGCCAGGTTAGTCTAGGGAGAGTTGGATAGAGAAGGTAGTAACAGGCTCCATCAGTGCCCCCAAGTAAGTGACACTGAAGTGCTACATGGAGGAAGTACTTTTTGGGGAGATACCAGCAGTCTAAAACTGTACTGGGACATCCTTTCATCTGGGTTAACTCTGGTCTCTTCTGTGCCACAGTGTGGAAGGTCTGAAGTATCTCAACCACTGTGTTATGCTGACAGCACCCTTACCAGAGGAATGCTGTTTTGCTCTCCTGTGAAGGAAGAAGGGAATAGGAGCTCTCATAAGAGCATTTCATGTGCTTCAAGTTCTTTGTAAGAGAAAACAGCTAATTTTAGTTTAAATGGATGTTAATTTGACATGTGGATTTGAATAACTGAGATAAATTCTTGGCTTTTTGACATTAAAATATATTAAGTGACAACTGCTTTTTGCATACCAAAAGGTTCTTTCTCTCTCTAGCACCTAACATAAAGCTGTAAGGCTCCTGAATTTGCAGGAAGCTGCACAGAATGATCTAATAGGTCATCTTCATCTCTGGCTTACATGGCAATAAAAGAATAATAAAAACAAAGGTTGCAAAGCATTCTTTCCATGCCTGAATCAGCTGGCTTTTTTATGGGCCAGGTATTCAGTGAGCAATAAATATTCATGGGTTTTTCAGCAAAGACATGGTGCATAATTAGTCTTGAGCAGAATTAAACAAGTCAACCAACCTCATTCTACAGCAGATCACAAAGGACTGAAGCTGAGTGATGGGCCTGAGTGACAGCCCAAGTATGCCTGACAGCTGCAGCAGTCATCCAATTCTTCAGCAGCAATTGTAAGGGTTTACTGAGGCTTTTTAGATGAAAAATCCCACATTCAAGGGCAATGAGTTACTAATGCTACCTTACCAGAGAAAGATCAGTGCCTGGTTTGAATGAGGTGAGAACTTTTCCCTCTTGCTTCACCCCTCACCCCCATTCTCCTGGATGTGCAGAGGGTCACATGTAGATTTGCCTCTAGGTCAGCCCCTGCAGCTCCACCTATAAAAATGTAGAGCATGTGAGCTTAGCTCCTGCTTCAAAAAATCAACACATCAGAAGAGCAAGGCAAAAAAGCAGCAATTTGTGCCCGACAGCTGCTTTTCTCAGCAGAATACACTGGGGCCAGGCTCACATCTCATAACTGTTGCTAGACATTCAGCGTGTGATGCACTGCGGCCAGAGAGGGTAACAGGCTCTGCATCTGCAGGAATGCTGTGGCAGTTGCTGGTCAGCAGGGGATAATAACCCAAATCCCTGTGTGTATCTTCTCCTGATCCTATGCACATACACAAATATTCATAGAATCATAGAACCATAGAATGGCCTGGGTTGAAAAGGACCACAACGATCACCTCGTTTCAACCCCCCTGCTATGCGCAGAGTCACCAACCACCAGACCAGGCTGCCCAGTGCCAGGCCTGGTCTTGAGTGCCTTCAGGGATTCTATGATTCTATGATTCTTATTTGGGTTCTCAGAGCAGGGGAAAGTAGAAAGGCAGCCATCTTCTGCTCCATTCTCCTGGAGCTCCTCACCCATCAGTTTATCCCATGTTGTATGAGAATAATCCCAGCAAGAACTGGCGCATACTCTGAGCTGGGCTGTCTCATCTAGGGGTGCTGAGTGGTGCTGCACCACATGCTTAGAAGAATGGAAAAATTAAATGAGCAAATGTATCAAAAGTCGATTATCAGGAACATACTGAGTTTCTGAGCAGCTTCTGAAGCACCACATATTCCTCCTTCATTGAAGGAGTTCCTGATACCAGCTCTGCTCTTCCTGTGCTTTCTGTGGCACTGGAGGGTTGGCAGAACTGCCAGTAAATAGGACCTGCTGCATTTCTTCTCCCTAGGGTTGCAGTTAGCAGTTAGCAATGACAGGTCATGACAGTTTGGTTGTAGTCATCCCTGTAAGACCCGGCAAGGCACTCTCAGCCCATTAAAAACTGCAAATAAAACATCCCTTACTTAAAATGAAGTTTCTACTTAGCTAATTTTGCCGTGGATATTACAGTGGACTGTGATATTAGAGATGTTTTAGACTAGGTCCTCTCTAGCCTAGATAAACTATGCACATATTCACCATCCTATTGCATTCACTATAGCCCTGCCCAAACTAGCTCCTGCATTTCTGATGCTGGAGGAAGACTTACAGGTTTTCATTATGTCTGGCTTTATAAGAATAAAGCAACATGAGGATGAGGGAGCTTTCAGATTATACAGTGGACATCTTCCCCAAGCCAGCCAGAGGAAAAAGAGGATATAGGTGCTTATAAGCACTGGTTATAAGCACTGGCTACTGTTGAAGTGCCAAAGCTAAAGTGCTGCTGTAGTGTGCTCAGAGATGGCAGTTCACACTCCAAGGTGATGCCAAAAACCTCTCTGCAGAAATGAGATCTTTTAGAGCTAACACTGAGGGAGACCACTGATGGTCATGCCATGTTCTCCAGACCTGGGCCTCAGCCTGCTCTGCACAGCAACTTTTGGACTGGTTTCTTTGCAAAAGCAGAACAGGCTCTCTCATGAAAGTACTGCCCAACCCAGAGCACAGAACAAATGCAGGGAGAAACAAGGAGTGGTTTCTTCTTCTCTCTCAACCTGTTTGGGTTCAGCTGAATAACTCCCCAGGATAACAAGTTTGGCTCTGGCACAGAGGAGGCCATCCAGCCGCCTACACACAGGCATCCAGTGCTCTTTTAGACACCGAGAAATTACAGCCTATTCAGAGAATCACAGAATGGCCAGGATTGGAAGGAACCTCAAGGATCACGAATCTCCAAACCCCTGCCACATGCAGGGCCACCAACCTCCACATTTAATACCAGACCAGGCTGCCCAGGGCCCCATCCAACCCTGGCCTTGAACACCTCCAGGGACGGGGCATCCACAACCTCTCTGGGCAGCCTGTGCCAGCACCTCACCACTCTCCTAGTAAAGAACTTTCCCTTGACATCCAACCTCAATCTTCCCTCCCTCAACATAAAGCCATTTCCCCTTGTCCTGCCGTTATCAACCTTTTCAAAGAGTTGAATTCTACAGGTTGTCTGGCAGAAAACAACATATCCCTACCCCAAAGTGTAGCAGGGCACCTGGCATGTCCCACTTTAAGTCTGCCTCTGATTTCTGTACCTAAAACTTCATTCACATCCTGCCATAAGAGGTTACCAGATCAAATTATGACAATGTTTTGATTTTATGACGGTTCTCTCTCTAGAATGTGCATGAGATGGTACTTGGAGTACTTTTCCTCACATGATGTGGTAAAACTGTTCTTTCATTGTGCTCCTGAGGCAGCCTTATAAAGGTGTAGGGTAATTATATCAGAGTACAGTTTTCAATTAGAACATTATTATCTCACAGAAAATGACTAAATTGTACCATCTTTTTCCACAAGTCTGCAAACACTCTTTCAGTTTTTATCAAAACAATACTCATTGGGTTTCTGCAGGTATCTCTAAGAGTGCAGAACCAACAGCTGACAAGTCAGAATCATAGAATCATAGAACCACTAAGGTTGGAAAAGACCTCTATGATCATCCAACTGTCCACCTACCACCAATACTGACCCACTAAACTGTGTCCCTCAGTTCAACATCTGAACATTTCTTGACCATCTCCAGTGACGGTGACTCAACCACCTCCCTGGGCAGCCCATTCCAGTGAGTAACATTCTCTTCTTTTGGAGAGGAAATTTTTCCTAATGTCCAACCTGAATCTCCCTGGGTGCAACTTGAGGCCATTCTCTCTGGTCCAATCACTGATTACACAGGAGAAGAGGCCAACCCCCACCTTGCCACAACCTCCCTTCATGAGTTGTAGAGAGCTATAAGGTCTCCCCTGAGCCTCCTCCAGACTGAACAATCCCAGTTCCCTCAGTCACTCCTGATAAGACCTGTGCTCCAGACCCTTCACTGCTTTTTTGCTCTTCTTTTGTCAAACTCCAGGTCCTCAATGTCTTTCTTGAGAGAAGGGCTCAAAACTGAGTACAGTACTCAAGGTGCAGCCTCACTGGGGCTGAATACAGAGGGAAGTCTGAACCTAGTTAGACCCATTCTCTTACTAGAGTGAAATCTTAGGGATAGATGCAAAATGTGTATCTATTTACTTGGTATGACTCCTTCTTATCATCTCCTACTATCAAAAATAAAAAGACCAAAAGATTCTAGCAATTATGGCCATGCTACTGGAAAACTTAGCATTTGTTGAACACCTTAACAGGGCTGTGCAATACTGACAGAAGTGCAGACCTTGATGCATGTGGGCATCTGGCACACACTGGTGACAGTGGAAGGGATCTTGAGTGAGTGAGGGATTGCTTGGCACCTCAAGAATGTGGTCCTTCATCCATCATTAGAATTGCACCAGTCACTTTCTGATGAATGTTTACAGCTGTCTGGTCAGGTTTTCTCACCTGTCGTAGAATCATAGAATTCCTCAACCTTTCCTCACAGGAGAGGTGCTCCAGCCCTCTGATCATCTCAGTGCCCTCCTCTGGACCCGCTCCAAGAGCTCCACGTCCTTCCTGTACTGGGGGCCCCAGGCCTGGATGCAGTGCTGCAGATGGGGCCTCACAAGAGCCGAGTAGAGGGGGACAAGCACCTCCCTCTCCCTGCTGGCCACCCCTTTGTTAATGCAGCCCAGAACACAGTTGGCCTTCTGGGCTGCAAGCACACACTGCTGGCTCAAAGCACACACTGTTGGCTCCTCAGGGTGCTTTAAGTTCTGTCCATGAGGAGCTAAGCCGTTCAAAGGTGTGTTTCCTGGAAACATTACCATCCATGCACATAAGGACCAATTGTTGCTACTGCAAGTGCTCAGATATATTTGGACTTTGGAAGCAGACATTTTTAGAGAGAAAATGAGAGAACTGGAGTTAGAGAATCACAAAATACCTTAGTTGACCTTAATGAGAGCTTAAGGAGATGATTTTTGTTTGGTGGGGGGAACTTTGGGCACATTCTAGTGGTGTATCAAAGCCCAGTTTTGGTTGCAGACCCTTTTGCAAATCACATCTTCAGCAAAAAACCAAACAAAACAAAATGCCCTCAGTGTCTTTGTCTCAGAGATACTCTATCACACCGTCATCATACAAAACCAGTAATAGGATGGAGAGATGTCTTTCCATCGTAACCTTCTCACCGCCCTGAACAACCTCATGTACAGTCAAATACCTTCAGAAATACTGAGAAATGATCTTAGCAGACCTATTCCAAACACCTCAGTGCAAGCCAAAAAAAAAAAAAACCCAACATAAAAACACTGAACAAAAATCAACCAAAGACCTCCACTCCAGGCTTTCAGTTAATCTAGTGAAATTCAACTCAGCAGTTCTACACGGCCTAAAGTTTCAGACCAGATGTGACCACGTGTGGTCTTCTCAGCTGATCATTAATAAAAGACATTTCCTACTGGCACAAAGAAGCTGTTCCAGACTCTTGCTGCTTCGATGGTTACAAATCAGCTTCTATTTCATGGCCCATTTATACTCATTCGCTCCAAATCCATTTTTTATTTTGTTCTTTTCTTTATCCTTGATATATTCATAGGGATTAAATGTAACCACTCAGCCTTTGTCTTAGTAGGATAAGCTAGCTGAACCCTGTAGGTTCATTTCCCACACTTCTGCCTTTTCTGAAGGCAATTCTTGTCTTTTTTTTTCTTCTCTGCTGTTTCGATATATCATGATGCCTCACAATGCACATAGGTCATTGTGTTCTAATTTCAAGCAAATATTGTTATTTTCCCAATACCCCAAAAAGTCTGCAGTGTTGATCAATAAGACTCATCGGGTGTTTATTCATTACTGTAACCCACAGGGCTCCCACTAGGCTTGGCACATAGCCTGCATACTGCATTTTATGGAATAGGACAGTGTCTGGCCTGGAGATTGAGTCTGAACAGATTAAACAGAACATTTAATGAAGAGAAAAAGGTGCACGGTCACCTCTTCTCCATAGCTCAGAAGCAGAGATCACACAAGAAGTGTCTTCACAGCTACTAAATGACCACTGTGTTCTTTAGCAAGATTGACCAGCGAAGGTTTATGTGCATTAAGGATAAGCTCAGTATGTATTACACTCCACGCGGATCTTCTGTTCTTGCATAATAGAAGCAATGGGTGCCCATGGCCAAGTAAATGCACAATGCCAAGTTGAATGGGGCCCTGGGCAGCCTGAGCTGCTGGGTGGCAAGCCTGCCCATGGCAACGGATTGCAGCTCAATAATCTTTAACCCTTCCTTCCAACCCAAGGCATTCTGTGATTCTTTGATTCTGTGATTTACATTGACTGTGGGGATACATGGAGCCCAATCAGCTGCCTAGTGAAGCAGAGGTTAACGTCTCTTTGCATCCATCCCCATCAGCATAAAGCCCATGATCTGTTCCAAATAGTCTGGATTGAGTTCTTTCAATCTTGTTCTTTCATCATGCTCTCTTCCACTGGCAAGCTTTAAATGTGTAGAAGAGATGTTAAGCGGGGGAAATTGTCTTGTCCTATTCAGTGCCCTCTCATCAGCACTCTGTAAGTGGCACCCTGAATAGCTGAGTGAACTGGGCACATGTGGAAGGACAGCATCAGCAATCAGTATCTCTTGGGGAGGAAGCGAACGGCCAAAATCTGAGGTAAAGCATGGATGAACTTTCCTGCAAATAAAATGTCAGTTGCTAGGCTGTAAGCATCCCAAGGCAATCAGTGCTCTGGGGAGAGCACAAAAATGACTTCAGGCTCTGAACAAGAGAAACAGCCCCTATGAACATCTCCAGTGTAGCACCTCAAACACAAATACAAAGGGAAACACACAGAATGGGAAGATTAAAAATAAACAAACAAATAAACCACAGCTGTTTTTCTATGTTTTAGGTCGGGGTCCAACAGATATCTGTTACACGCAGGCAGGATTTGAGCTGAGCAGATTCCAGAAGGGACAAAGACCTTTTCTTTCAAGTACTGCACAGATCTCCCTCACATACAGAGCAAAGTATGGCCAACAAAATGTTACAATCTGTTTTCAGTGCAGCTTTCAAAACCCTTGGAGATGTTAAATAGACATTGTGACATGCTTTCTTAGTAATTTGGCTGAAGGAGAGGTGAACTCTAATCCTACGTTATTCTTAGCTAATTTTTATTGTTTCCTATATCCACCTATGATGGCTTTACAGATCTCAGCATCCCATGAATGCAACTGTACTTCAAAGAAAAGACACAAAGCATTCAATTTAGAGCAAATCAGCACTGAAGGCCTCCTATGTGCATTATTTTTGAAGACTAGTGGAAAATGCTGAATAACCCTGTTCTATTCTGCCTCAGACTAAAGAGCACTGACATCATTCTTCTGTGCTGGGTTTCTGCTGAGGACACTACTCAAGGGCTATATTGAATTTGGTGTGATTTGAAATGAGATTTGACCATGCTATTACTGTCATCAGAACATATCAAGTGTCTTCTTTGCTGCTCTTCTCTTTTCCACCTGTGAATAGAAAGGATCAAGACACACAAGCACCTTGTCAGTCTTCTGCTTACTCTTAACCAACGCAAAAAGCAAACTAAAAGAAGATAGAGAGCGGAACAGCGCAGTGCTAACAGTAACACCTCTGCTTTGTGTCTTCATTCCTTCTGCTTCTTCTGCCTCTCCTTTTTCCCACTCTATTTCTCCTTCTGTTATTGCAGTGGGAACTGTGCCGAAGGCTGGGGACCCAGGAAGCCGAAGTTCTGCACCTGATAAAACTGAGTGAAAATACAAGACATCCGTATCTCATACTCACACCTATGTCCATGTGGATGGGGTTTCCATCCTTGTGTGCTCGTGGTGGGCACCATGGTTCTTCCCCCAAGGGTTGTTCTGCAGGCACTGAGAGCCCACATGTTCTCTCCGTGGAAATGTAACTTTGATTTCAACTATTTTACCCGCTCTTGACTCATTTTGTGCAGCATCTTGCCGGTCAGGTAGTGGGAACTTCCTGATGTACCCCAAACCCATAGAAACACCTCTACACCTGATTGGACAGCTTGTCCTCCCTTGTGTTGTCCGGAGTCAACCTTTGAGCACAGTGCCATCTGCTGAGGACTGAGGTACACAGACATCCACAAAGGAATAAGAAAACCCTTAGGATTTTGTATCTTACAACCAGTCCTCAATTAACAACACTCTTCTGAAACAGATTTTCAGTAGGAGCAGCAACAAATAGACCCAATGTTTCACCAGAAGAGGACCATTTGAGTCTGTGTGCTTGGGTATCAGCCAGAGGCCTGATTAAGTCTAGATCCAGGCTGAGCTGGCTCCTGACTTGGCATTCATACAACTGCAATTAGACCTAAATTTGTACCTTTTGGCATCTGTAGCTCAGTTATACTGAGAGCTCTTGAACATTCTGAAAAGGAGCCCAAAATACAGGGTCTGTTGTGCCATGCCAGGACCGCTCCAGCTGCCTAGAGAGCTGTGACCACCTCCTCTTGTCAGAGGAAGACCTTGAAGTCCCCAAAGACTTTGGGCACTTAGTCAAATAGAAACTGGCCTGGAAGGAAATTTCACTGCTGAAGAAGGCACTTTCTTTCCGAAGGGCTTCACTGACCCTTCGTTGCCTCCACCACCAGCTTAACTCTCACACTCCTCCCTGCTTCCATATTCTGTCCTCCCTCAGTATCTCCTCCAAGAACAGTGTTTTCCTCCCCTAGTGACCTGAGCAGGTGAACATGCCCCTGTCCTACCTTAGATATCTTCTTCTCCAGCCATGAAACAGTGCTGTTCTGCATGTGGAAACATGTGGCTGTTGCCAAAGCACCTTCCTGACAAGCATCTAGTGAGCTGGATCTCTCCCCTTGAACCTAGGTAGACACAAATGCATAGAGGGGAGGGTTATTTCTGCAGGTATTTCTCCCTTGTATATGGGGCTCCAGCACCCTCAACACAACCACACAGAAGAAACACAAACCCATGTCCTGCATTTCCTGCTTGTTCAAGAATGGTGCTGGGATATGGACTCAAGATACCTAAATGAGGCTGTCAGCAATATGGGCCTTTACAGGCTGTGTAGCTGCCTCACCTCTCATCTCACTGCAGATATAACCAATGCAAGAGCTGCTCAGCTAAGTACAAGCCTGTAGGATTGTTTGGGGCAGGTATGACACGAGTGAGTATGACACGATGCCTACAGAAAACCCTTCTAGTGGCTTCAGGCCAGGCAAAATAAACAGAGCATCTCAGCTGGGACTGGATGCTGGCACCTAGGGAACTAAGTGAAGCCATTGCTTTTCCCAGATCCTAATGGAAGACTTGAACCAGAAATTCCAAGCTCCATGAATCTGAATACTGCAGTGAACTCCACCCCCCACTTGTATGGAGTCACCTAATCACTCTGCAGTGTTCTGCTTTGAAAACCTTCCACAACTTTCATTGCTGTTGCATTCTGTAGTCACTCTACACTAAATGTGTGGCTGTTTCCCACACGTTAAGGCTGCAGAGAGGGATTTGCCTTTGGAGGGTTAAGTGTTTATGGTTCTGCTGAACAGATACAGTGTCAGGTTGATTGGGTATCCTTTAAGATAAATGGATGGACAGGTGGTAAAAAGCATATTTTATAAGTGAAAAAAAACATCAAATAAAGCAAATGAAAATGCGCAACGTTTTCTTCTGTTGTCAGTGGAACAATATGTTTCATTTATGGCTGCATACAGTGGGAATATTAGCTCTGATCTGCAGAACTGCAAATTAAACAGCTGATTTCAATTACTGTATTTTACGCACAGTAATTTTAAAGGCCTCGGCTCCTTTCATTGTTTGTAAAACCTTTATGAGTTGTTAGCTTTTTTTTAATCATATGTACGTTAGAATGGAGAGGTTTATTCCTGTTACCATACCAAAGGAGGCATTTTGCTGCTACGAGAGTTCGGCATTTTGTTCAGCTGTGATAACATTCCCTTATACTCTGACGTGAAGCACAGTTAAGCCAGAAATGTTTCACGGTTTTGTGGCACCCTTGTGCGAGGAGCTCATCCTTTTTCCCCACTTCATTTTTTCAAGGGATTGCCCAGGGATTTACAAACTCTACACGCTTGTCCAGCATACTGTGGTGGCACAAAGAGAGAATATATGGGCCTCACGTAGCCTCAGCTCGCGTCCTGCGTTACCAGTGGGAGACATTCCCTGATGAATCCAATCCAGCACAAGGGAAAGAAAGCCCTTTTTTCATCACAGGAGAACAGAGCACATTCCTAAAAATTATTTTGTTAGTCACTTTTCGTACACAAGTGTTCTGTTTGATCCTGGCTTCCTATGGAAACGCTCCGTGTGGTTTTGTAGCCCCAGGCCTTGCCAATTTGGCTGTTCCCTCCAAAAGCTTTTGAATCCTTTTGCCAAGCTCAGTCACATTTGATAGGCACTGAAGGCTCAAAGGCATGAGCAAGTGGGGTCTGGACACCTCGCCCTGGTCAGTGGCTGTGGGCACAGGAGCATCTCCTCTTCCTTTCACAGGATATTCTCTCAGCACACAAGGCTGGAGGCTCACAGATGTCCTCAGCCACAGCTTTATGTCCCATGATTTACTTTCCTAGGCAAATGCAGTCCCACCCTGCTTCTGTGCTGCAGATTTGAAGTAGGAAACAGTGATCCCCTAAGTAACCTGATGAGGGAGAGCTGCCACACCAGCACTTGTCCCATTTGGACTTTCATTAAAGTTGCTTTCTCCTTAGTTTATCCAGAACATTTGGTCCTTTTCTCATTTTCTGTTTCTTAGGCCTAGATTACAACAGAGTAAATTGTCCTGAGAAAGGAGAAGTGTGAAGCAGGCAGTCTGATATTGTCTCATTTTCTGCTTTGTCTCTTGGGCATTGGCCCAATAAGCTGCCATGGAGACTGACAAATAAAGCTGACTTCCCCAAGACAATCTTTAAGGCAGAAGCTGAAGAACTGAAATATCCACAGCAGCAGCTTCACACGGCTCTGTAATTTATTGTGACAGCCACACAAAAGAAAGCTCCTTAGTGATGTGAGTGAGAAGAGACTGTATGATTTTGCATGAATCAATGGGCAAAAAAGTGTTTCACAAAACACTTGTGAAGCTCCTCTCACATCGAGCTCTGCAGCTTCCAGACCATCCAGGAACTCGGGGACACTGACCTGGTGGCCTTTGGACCAAGCAGGGCATTCTCTGCATCAACAACGCTTCAAGACTGCATTAATTCTCCTTCAAAATCACGGGAATCAAGCAGTTTAATGGCACCAAAGCATCACCACTGATCAGTTACAACCAACACTAGTGGCCCTTCCCATGGGGACTCCTGATACCCATAATCTTTTGCCAAGATCATCTGTGATGACTGAATGTTGCAGCTTCTGACATCCCCACAGTCGGTCACTGAAATGCTGCAAAGCATCAGTCCTGGTGATTGGTTTCCCCTGAGCCAGCAGAGCGTTTCTCAGCAGTTAAGTACAATTTTTGCCTTAAACAGTGGAAGAAATGAAATGTAAACTGGATTTCTTTCCCATGGGCTGTTTATTTTTCAGTGTATGATGATATTTTTTACAAGAAAATGTGACATCTCTGATCCCATGCAGCACTTAAGAAAACAAAACCAGATTCTTCCAATTTGAAAATAACAACAGAGATGGGAGATGGGGGACTATTTTTTGTGCTGATTTTGATGACCGAGTCATTGAGTTAGGAGAAAGGCCTATGGTAAAAGTATTCAATGGAAGGAAAGCAAACTGAGACTGAACACAAGCAGATGAAAGACTGCATTTCAACAGGGCTCTTTTTCTCCACACACTGACCATTAGGAGACCTGGGAACTCATGGCATGGTGCTTGTTGCATTAAGACAAAGAAGAATTAGGACCACACAACATCATGTTCTCTAGTTCAGCCACTCAGCCTTTGAGTAAGTCACTGTATTTGACTGTAGTAAATTCTATTGAATCACTGTGATAAACTGGCTAATGATTAAGTGTTGATTAACTGCTACTAACCTTGCAGTTTACTGCAAAACTACTAATAACCTGTAAATTGCTGTTAAAACTCAGGTTGCATACAATCAATCTGCAACAAACATCTGTGTCCTCATGCTGTACCTCTTGGAACACCAATGGAGAACATCAGGAGGCTTCCAGGAGAGTGTTCCTACTTCCTTCATTGACCCTACAGAAGGCTTGGGTTCCCTGCTTAAGTGCTAAACCAACCCCTGCTAAAGGGCAATGAAGAAAAGCCTTGTTCTTCCTCTTTGCTTAGATGCCATAGTCCTTTAACCAAAATTCTCCAAGATTCCAATCTTGAATCTAAAGCCAAATGAGCAAAATTATTTTTCTTTCTGAAATTGTCTTGCTTTATACCTGCAGAATCAGCTCAAAGTGGGATTTTACCCTATGTTTGCTGTGTTTTCACACTCCTGGTTCCTTCCCTAGGACTTGCTGCTGCCCCTTGATATGACACTTCCTGCTCCTGGAAGTGCCGTGCTTTTGGTGCTGCAAGTCACATCTCTTCTTCACTTTCAGTGTTTGTGTTTAAGTCCCCCACACACTTGCTGACCCAAAGGCGTGTGAAGTTACCACTGTCAAACACCCTCATTTTCCTTTCCTTGCCTGACCCCAGCGTTGAAGCCCTTTTCTCAGTGCAGGACCTTTAGCAATGCTCTAACTTGGCAGTTATATTTGCAGTGAGCTGTGCTGCCACTTATCCTGGAGAAGTTCTGTGCATGAAATCCACTTTCCTCTTGCACAGAACAAGTGCTTTCCATAAAGCAATGCCACGCACACAATAAGCCCAGAGGCAGCAAACTGTCACCTGCTGACAGGAGGCAAGAATTCACCTTACAAACAGACCTCCACCACAAGAGAAATAGCAGCGAGCCAGCTCTTTGGATGTGCTAAAGATCATCAATTGCACTGATAGGAAGGGGGAAACTGCACGAAGAATGGACTAAGCACTTCATATTTGCTACGGATTTTAGGATGTACATATATATATATCTTTAATGAGAGCTTTAGTGAAGGGATCGCTGTTTTCCCTCCGGCAGAGGCACAGCTGAGCTGGGCCCTTTGTTTCCCCCTGCTGCGTGGTGGAGCTGCCCGAGTGGGCTGTGGCTGCAGTTGTGGGAGTGGGAAATGAGGGGGGTTCAGCTCTGACGGCTGTGTTCCTGCATCCCACATCCCTCATCCTGCATCACTGCATCCCACATCCCTCAGGCTGGCAAGAGGTGTGCAAATGAGAGACTGGGAGGAATAAAGACATCATCTGGAAGTGGGCTCTCCCTTTGGGCTCCTGCTGAAGGCTGGATTTCGTGGTCTCACAGCCCCGTCTCCCACGTGTTTTGGTGAAGTGCTTCAGATCCTGCCGCGCTCTCAGGTAAGGGACCAGCTCTCAGTGGGACCCTGCACCCTTCGGCACGTCGGGTGGCAGCTGAGGCTTTGGGAAGCACGGGAAAAGCTGCCTGCTGCGTTCCTCGCTCCTGCATGGGGCATCTGAAGTGGGGAGCGGGCACAGCTAAGTTGGAGCAGACTGAATACTGGAGGATAAGTGTGGAAACAAACGGTCCTCGTTTGGGCTCATGCTGTGAGTCACAGCGCTCTTCTTCTTTTGACCCACATAAATGAAACATTTAGGGTGAAAATAATGACCAGCACAACAGTTTAAGCTATAACTGCCCAAAATAAAGAGAGGACCAGACTGTAGCATCCGTGCTGCAGGGACTGAGCTCTGCTGCTAGCTGGGAACAGCCCTCGAAAGGTGAGCCAAAAGCCTGCTCTTGTCTGTCACATTTTTTTTCTGGCTGTGGCTGTTTTCCCCTTTGCATGTGACTTTCCCAACTCTCCAGCAAACTGGGAGCAGGGACCGTGTGGGGGGTCACCTGCGCTGCCTTTGCATGCCATGGGTCTGCATGCTGCACCACAGCAAGTTTCAACCAACGTTTAAGCTCAGACAGTGCCAGTTCCCAATATCAGCAAAGCCATTCCCTACCTGCCTGCCTGCTGAATAGCACTTCAGCACCCTCATGCATCGGCATGGAGGAAAATATTCATCTGCAACGCTCAGAAGCTTCTGCAGATATGCTGAAAGGCTGGGCAATGGGGCAGCATGCGTTTATCTAGGGGAGCTCTGTAGGGATTTGTGAGTCCTGCAGGAGTCAAATCTGGAGCCTGAGGGATAGGTTGATGCCCTCTCCTAGCAATTATGTGCACTATGCCCTTGTGTGAATGCTCTGTTCATAGCCATCATGATTTGCTTTATCTTACCTGTTAGAACTGCGAGCCCAGAACTCTCTTTCGGTCATTTCTGGACTCCATCGCTAGATGGGGGCATGCTCACGTACACTGAGTCCTCCCTCGGTTTGTTTTCACTTTCTTTACTTCAGTGTAAAGTGAGAGTTAATTTAGATGGAATGCATTTTACCCTCTGCTTACAGAAATACAGCATTCCCATCCACACACAGTTCTGCTCAGGACAATTTGGTACCCAATCAATTTTTAATACGGCATTAATTTTGTTAGCAAGGCTTCTGTAAGAAGCCACAAAAGTGATTCTGGAGATGAAGCTATCTAAAGGCTAGTATTACTGATCTCTTTACATAACTGGGAATATTACTGTCAGTAGCCAGTGACATACTCAAAATTAATGTCTATTTATGCACATTCTAAGAACTTTCACCAAATCTTTTAAAGTTTAAAATCAGGGTATCAATTGTTTTTGGAAACTACCAGTTTCCCTTTCTTCTTCCTGTTTTCCCTGAGCGTGCAACACTGCCCATTTCCCTTTCTTCAAATATTTGTCAGTAGTTGCAATCCAAAGCCCAGATTTTGCTCTTTGGAGGAAGGTTGTGGTGCCTGGAGGAGGAGTATGCCCTCCATGAGGACATAGACAATCTCTATTCCACGCTCTTTATCATCTTTGTGGTCTCTGTGCTTGTACATCTCAGCCATATATGGTGGGGATTGGACATGTGATAGTGTGGGCATATGGCCATGCGTTGCCTGGCTGGTGCAAGTTTGTCTTCACCTCCTCTCTGGGGCCTTGCAATCTTTGTAGGGTTTGGGCCAGCTTGGGCTTTGCATGCACAGTGAGAAACTGTGCTGGATGGGTTTCAGGTCAGCTTGGAACAGAATGTGTCACACTTAAAATACTGCTTTTTAGAGAATTTAAAAGAAGCTGATTTGGGGCATCTTCCTCCATTCCTGCCTCCTCCACATGCATTCCTATTCCTTTTGCTCCTTCGGCAAGTCTGAAATACAGAGTCCTTTGCTGGGAACTCAGCAGAGCTCTTATGATAGGTACATGCATAAGAAGTGAAAAACGGTTCTGCACAACATGTATCGCGATTATCACGAGATAACAAGCTACAGCAGCTGAGCAGAAATGACCTACAGCAAAATAATTAGTAATGGGCTGTGCTTGGTCTCGTTCATCTTCATCCACACGAAGCAGGCTTCGTGTCCTGTGTCCTGAGACCACAGGGAGAGGAGGTGTGATTTGGGATCTCTTTCTTCCAGTACTTCACCGTTACCCACATGTCCCTTTCTGATCAATATTTCTTCTGCACCTCAGAACAACCCCAGTCTCATTTTTCGCCACCTATTCACCCAGTTGGTGCAGATGGTGGACCTGCCCGGAGGCTTGGAGCATGTGCACATGCGTGTGAGAGCTTTCCAAACTCCCGTGAACACTCTCATCAGCACTGGATTGGACTATTTAACTGTCCAATGCTGTTTTATGCCCAGCCTGGATGACTCACTGACTGCTCATCCCTCACCCCATCATAAAAGTTCTTCATTACTAAGCCCTACTTTCTAATCCAGCTACTTTCTAATGAAAGGCATTGTGTTCTGAGCTCCCTGAGGTTTGTAGTTTCCATTCCACGTCCCTCTTCAGAACAGTCCCTGATCTCAAAAGTATCTTCTTCCCCTCTTTTCCCCTTTTCTTTACTTCACTTTTGCTCACTAAATAATATTTGCAGAGATCTGCATTGTGTAGCAAATTGTACCTCCGTCACTTGGCTTTCTCACAAGGTCAGATGCACTTTGTGCTGCTCCAACTCCAACCAAAAGTGAGGGCTCTGGTTACCCCCACCCCCCTACTTACCAGAATCTTTGGCAGATGTGTACATTTTCCATGGCTACTGTCCAATTCTTCACAATTACCCGGATCCGGCACTGTACAAACTGTGCGTGAGTAGGGTGGCAAAAAGCAATGGGCGAGGCAAGGAGCAATGGAGAAGCAGGTTTTATGCCACTGAAAACCAGGCTTGAGAGGCTGTGAAGGCCACAGAAGGAAAGCATCTCCCAGGGTGTTCAACTCTGAGTGCATCATGCTTTCACTGCCTGCATTTGGGGCTGATTTGGGGGGGCCTTCAGGGTAGTGAAAGACTACAGAAGTGTGTGAATCACTCTGAGCCAAGATATTTAGTTAGTTGAAGACACTGCTTTTGATTTTCATAACTGTATTCACTTCTGTATCCCCACAGACAGCCCAAAAGGTGCTTCACAATGCCGGCTGGCCTGGAGAAAGCTTGTCACCGCTGCATATCCAAAATTGCCAGCAATGGTAAGGCTGCTCTGGGAGTAACCTCTCTCTGTATTTAAACAGCTCCACAGCTAATAGAAATAAGTCTAGAACGAAGTTAAGGTGGCACCAAGTCCCACCTGAATTTTCCTTTACTTCCCTGCTTTCCTTTTCCTTTCCTAAGTGATTTTAAGTGCCGATAGAGCATCCAGCAGCAGTTGCATCTCTAAAGTATCTACCTGTACTGTTACGTGGATCAGAGCAGGTTGAGCAGAGGGTTGAGAGCCAATATGTTTAAAACTCCCACTGACTGTATCTCCTTTTCACTCTGAGTTGCACACAATTTTTGCTTTCACTTTTAATCTACAGCAGTTTCTAATTCCACTCAGATGTACAGAGAAGAAAACTCCTTCATCCACTTGACCACTCAGCCTAATTGATACCTCACCCACACAACCGATTGCAGTCGTCAGTCCATGGAGATCAGGGTCTTTTATATGAATTTCTTTGGCTTCACTTCAACGGCTCTCAAAGTTCAGAACAAACTTTAACTTGTGATTAAGTCACATTGCTCCTTGCTGCCTTGCAGTCCTTCAGATCAAACAGCAGCACTGATGAGTCCCAAGTGCATTTTAGCATGAACAGTTGTGGGAGAGCAGAATTCAGCCAAGCAGCTGGGACTGCTCTTAGAGCTGGTGCTGGAGGAGTAGCAGGGAAATGACCAGAGGTGCATGGAACAAAAAGGCAAATGCAGTGTGTCCTCTGATTTTTGTTCCTACTGGTTAGGAGAAAAACGTCACTGTTCCCTGCTGGTACCAGAGCTTTAATGATGGCTGAGAAAACAAAAGATCTTTCTGAAGGTTTTTTGAAAGAATGGGATTAGTTCTGATCTCATGCCTGCTCCCTTACCTCAGGAGCACCTTCTTGGATACCCACAAAGTCCCCCTTATGTAAAGCAACTCAGAAATACCACCCAAGAAACCCATTACCTTTAGTTCCTCTTTACCTTTAAGTTCAAAATCGACTTGGCTTTAGCTACAGATCAGCCACTGCATCCCAAACTGATTTTCTGTTTGTTAGAATGCAAACTCCCCTAAAGTGCCCTGGTGCTTCATTTTACATTTTCTCATCACCCCGTGTACATTTTTCAAATTGCATTTCAGCACAGCCCACGTTGTACCTATTGTTTCCTGATATTTAAATGACTCTGAAGAGTCACCCAACTTCCTCAGCATCATTTACATTATTTTCGTTCTTCATACAGCAATTTAAGCTCAGAACATTAGGGCAATATTAAATAACTGACCACAGAATAAAAGGCTAATTCACTATGCTGAGTCTCTTGCAAAGCAAATCAGCGGCTCTTTATGTAATGCCTACACTGTATTTAAAATTGCATCTGGAAATTAAGCACAAGGGTCCAAATTCAGCACTGAAGTCATGACATAGCTGTAATTTAGTAGCTAGAGACATGGCATAAAATTCAGTCAAGCTGTTCTGCAATATTGCCTAACCCCCGCAGTGCCTATAATCTTTATGTATACACCTTCACCATTTGGTTGAATGTTCCCAGGTTACTGGCACCCCTTTCCAAATTGTTACTGAGGAGAACAGTGTTGCTGGTGTCAGTCCTGCAACCAGAAACTTAAACTGTAGGTGTTGTGATGCTGGCATAGCTTACTTGGGTATGCAGCTACTAGTGACCTGTTTCACAGTAAAACAAGCTTTTCTAAGCAGACAGTGATGAATGGCATATAGCAAACAGCTGGAGGCTGAGGTTGGGTTTGGTCTTCAGCTCAACTTTATTGCACTCTCTTCGCCTCCAGTGGTGACCTTGCACTGGTACTGGAGACTTCTGCAAGGCTCTCTCAATCTTGTAGAGGTTTCCTGCAAATACCATGAAGGAGTAAAAGGTGGATGAAGATACCTGTGATGTGTATGCACTCTGTTACACTGCTACCTTCCACACTGCCCTATAGCACACTGTGACACTGCTTCCTAAGTGCTTTCCACATGCATCCTTGCAGCATCCTCCGAAACTGCCTTAATGCACTTCCAAAATGAGTGGTCCACTTCCCAGAAGTTAATTGAGGTTAATGATGGATTCTGGCTTCTTTATTCCTATTTCAGCTCCTCTTTAATGCTGATTTCAAGTTATAGAACCATAGAAGATCAGAAGTTGGAAGGGACCCAAAAAGATCATCGAGTCCAACTCTCGGCTCCACACAGGACCACCTATAATTCAGCTCTATGTCTGAGAGCCTTGTCCAGATACTCCTTGAATTCCAGCAGCTTGGTGCTGTGCCCACAGCCCTGGGCAGGCTGTTCCATGCCTACTGACCCTTTCCCTCACCCCCAGCTGCCTCCCCTGATGCAGCTCCACGCCGTTCCCTGGTTCCCTGTCACTGTCACACAGAGCAGAGCTCAGCGCTGCCCTCCGCTCCCTGTGAAGAGCTGCAGCCGCCATCAGGCTTCCCCTCAGCTCCTCTGCTCTCTGCTGAACACACCAAGGGATCTCAGTTGCACCTCATACATCTTCCCCTCCAAACACTTCACCATCTATATAGCCTTTCTTTGGACACCACATTCTTCTTACATTCTGGTGCCCAAAGCTGTACGCAGTGCTCCAGATGAGGCTGCACTGGCATGGAGTCTTCTCAGAGGCTGCCATGCGCATCTGCATCCCAGGTATCGGGCTGTAAACCAAATTTACTGACATCCACACTGCTGCAAGTCAATCCCTTTCAAAGCAGAATCCTGTTGGGGCTGAGAAAGGGCTGCTGTGAATTTATACCCAGACCTTTGCTCCTCAACTTGCCTATGAAGATAAACCCTGGGGTGAATGAAAAATTTGGAAAAAATATTCTCCTTTTTTATCAAAAAGTTGGCAGGCCATAGAACAGTGTGGCTAAAGTACCCAACACCTCATGTATTATGATGTATACTGTCAGAGAGCTTGCCATGCGGTCTCCTGAGCAGGCTGCACTGCTGCCATACTAGCGTGCCATTCACAAAGTGGGTAGATTAAGATCTGTAGTCATAAATCACTTCAGATCAGAAGAGAGACCAAGCCACACAGCCATGGTGTTGGTGGTGATTTCACGCTCATTTACTTCTGTGCAGTGGAAGAGTGTGGGGAGCTCTGGCAGGAGACTGAAAGCTCAGCTAAACTGTGGGTTTATGGCATTGAAAAGTCCTGCTGTGCAGGAGGTGCTCTGCACCACCCTGCTGATTTTCCTGCCCATAGATTTCAAGGAATGTGCAAAACGGAAAGCTGTTCCCTCTCCTCTTTCTCTGCTGTGACTGCACATTAGGGTTGCTTGTGTTGCCTCCCATAGCAGGGCCTTGCTCATGCCGATCACAAAACGGCTGCCCCAGCAGTGGCTCTGCTGCCTGATGCCATGACAGCAGCTCCTCAGAGCGGGTGCTCTTCTGATGTTCCTCTGAACCATGCCTGGCCTCATTTACCTCACTCAGCTGTGGTTTTAGAGACTGCCAGTCTTTTCTTGCCTCTTTTTCTAGGACTGGGTCCCAGGGCTCTTTTGACGGGCTGATGTGGTGATATTGCTGACTTAGAGCTATTGCTAGCCACGTGTGTGAAACTGCATGGACAGCAGCTCCTTCTGTAGAACTGCCTTACTACCTTGCGACAAATTGCATTTTATTGAGCAATTTGTCTTCAGACCAGACTGGGGCAGCACAATCCAGGCAAATGCAGGCAGAGTGTGTGTGTCCTATCTGAGGAGCATTGCTCTGAACCCCCCCTCAACGAATTGGGGAAAACGGTCTTTAGCTCTGCCAGTTGCGTAGCCAATTGTTGAGAGTCTCACTTTGTTGAACACAGCGCTGGAAGCCTTCCCAGACGATGCATCTGCCCCTCCAATTCCAGACCTAAGAGGCTAAGGCTGAATGGGAAGATAATGAGTAAATACATTCCCAGCGACTGCTGTGGGAGGAGAATTAATGAACCATTATCTTTTTCTCTTGAGCCGCAAGTTGTCCCTACCTCCCATTTCTCTCCTACAAAATCAAGCTTCTGGGTAGAGATGTTAGACATATACGAGCCAGCTGTGTACCAGATGCACAGCCCCACATAAATGTGGGCCTTGCTGAGCCTCTCAGGGCTCATCACAGCATCCCTCCCCATTGATCCATGCACTGCCAGGTGAAGGAATGGCACGGTGCCACCTCCAACTTGTTCCTGCAGGAACAGGAGGAGGTGATACCTCCACCAGATTGGTGGCTCCACTCAGAGCTGCTGACAGCACTGTGATGACGGGACCTAGGGCAACACTGGGGAATCGATGCAGCCCCTGCCCACTTCAGCTGCATTCATTTGGATGCTAGGTACATTTGTTGAGATGGGCACTGCTTGCTGGTGATGTGCATGGGTGTGTTTGAAGTCCAACTGAACTTCAAACACTGCTCTAGCCGATGAAAATTATAGTCTAGATAACATAACAGCAAGAATGTCTGGCATGAAATGGGACACTTGGTGAAAAGGAAGGGTCTGGGGTGTCAGTGTTTGAAAGAGCTTAGTCAAAGGTAGGATATCACTCAGGCAGAGGAGGAGTTTCTGGTCTGTGTCGAATTCAAGACACGGAAGAGCCAGAGCAGGAATGTGTGTGAGAGAGGCCAACCGGCAGAGAGAGGAGGAGTGGCACAAAGGAACAGAAGTGCTTTCTTCAGCTCAAAATATCTTCAGTCTCCACCAATTCATAGAGATAATAAACACGCTGTTTCTGAGAGAGACAGTCATCTCTCAGGCACAGAAGTATGAGCTCTATGCTCCCTGTTAAGGAAACACAAGCAGTGTGTGTGTGTGGGGGGGGGGGGGGGGGGTGGATTCCTGTGAAAAGTGACTGCAAGGCAGAAAATCCAGATTTTGATGGTGCCACTACGTCTCTGATTCAGTTCCTCCTTCTGGCAAATGGAGGCAGTGCTGTTTCCCTATTCCTACAAGCACCCTGATGGTGATGCTTTGGCAGCACTGCGCAGCCATCCTGTGCTGCACTGCACAGCATCGTGTCACAGGCAGTGCGTCCAGTCCCACATTGCACAAAGGGAGCAAATTGTTTGGCAGAGGCTGCAGTGCTGGGATATGAGCTCTGACTTCTTTCATAATCTTCCACGGAGGCACACTACTCTTTTCTTAACCCTTCTGCAACTTATGCCTACTTCCACAGTCTATGCCTACTGCACATTTGCTTTCTTAAGCACCTACTTGCAGATCAAGAAGTGCTCTGCAGGGACGCTCACTGCAGAATTTCCTCATTATGATTCCCCCTCATTTTCAGGAGCAGCATCTCACTTTAATACTGCAGAGTGCCCATGATGAGGCACAGAGGTGGCAGCCTTTGCAGAAGATAGGCTGCTCACGTTGTCATTGACACTGGATTTCTGCAAAAGTAAGCACTCATCCTCAGTCGCATCAGCCTGTGCTGGGAAAGTATGGGGATTCAGAAACAGCAGCAGGTTTCTGAGGAGTAACTAGGCACCTCAGAGCCTCTCATCCAAGAGAAAGGTTGATGCACACCCCTGGAGTATCCCTCCATGGAGCTAGAGTATCCCAGTGATAAGCTGTTCTCTGTCTTTGTGTCCATGTGCTGAGCTGGGTCAGGCAGCCAGACTAACCCCGAACTCTCCACTTGTGCAATAAAGATCACTTATTTAGCTATCAGGGAAAACCGAGTGTAATGGCATTACAGCTGCTATTTGCTTCGCAAACAGACACGGCTCATCAGTTGCCATGGATTAGCTCATGTGAGCTGCTTGTTATCACACACTATAACCTGGCAGTGTCTGAAGCTAGTGCAGGCTAACAAAGCCTTTGCAGTCAGATATTTAAAAGTAGTAGCAGCAAAAGTACTTTGTGTCTCTCATTGTTTTATTGCTGATGTAAGAACTAAAATGTATTAATTAAAAAATAGAGGCTTGAGCTCTGGAAGAGCAGCAGACCATTTCCTGGTCTCATCGTCTCAGATGCTACACAATAAATGTGATATTCCCCCTGCATCTTGTACACTGCAAAGCACTGGTGGAGCTTCTAAACTCCAATAACACTGTCTTTATTTTCTTTTTCTTTTTCTTTTTTCTTTTCTTTTTCTTTTTTTTTTTTTTTTTTTTTTTTTTTTTTTT